>NW_020664461.1:6073300-6101614 GCF_002925995.2 Terrapene triunguis | reverse complement strand
CCCGGAGTGTGGGAACTGATCGTACCAGCTCTCCTCCGCCTGGAAGCTCAGGTGCTGCCTCGAAACCCCATTGTAGCCTTTCAGTGGGAGGCTTAAATGTTTCTTAACCCAAGGAAACAAAATACAAGAAGCTATTTAATCACAATGGAAACTCCATCCTAAACTCGGGTCTCTGGGAAAAGGATCAATGTGAAGCCAGGATCTAGGACTGGAGTTTAGCTTTGTCAGTCCTCTGGCTTTGGTTGGCTCATCACAGCCTCCTCTTACACGTTTTTGTATTTCATTGTTTAAAAAAAACCCCACAAAAAGCTGTGTGTGGACACTGAGACCATCCAGCAAATCAGCACCCCTTTCTAAGGTTATTCTGTTTGCATTCGTTGGTTATTTATAATTAAATGGCTCTTGTGATTGTAACTGTTCTATATTTTTTTCACCTGTGTATTTTAAATACTTTTTTTTTTTTGGCAAGCACAAAACTCCTTTTTATCAAATGGTGGCGTTGGCTGATTTGCAGCAGAAAGAGCAGGCACTTTAACAGACACACAGTTAGATGGTTGTAGAAAATCTTCTCCAGTTTTAGTCTTTGGATTTTTAACCCTTTTAAAAACTAATTTACTTGGACAACAAATGAAACATTCCAGGTAAAAATTACCTTACAAGAGAGGAAAGTGTATTGATGTAATGAATCTTCAATTATTAATGAAAATGGCCGAGTGACCTTTCTCAGTGGAAGAATGTACCTAAGTCGTCATGGTTTTGAAAAGTTCATCATTTCCGGTTTCATATACATTTTTCTCCCACTGGCAAGTTTAATAGGTAAGGAATACACATGATCCAGACTGTCTGACTTTATCTGAGGTGCCGATGATAGGAAACCATAGAAATGTTGCCTTTCCTGCTCCTCCACTCAGAGACAAATGTTCAGAAACAAAATTTTGAATTTCAGCTAAGTCTACCAAGCAGTCTGGAAAAGAGGCAATGACACCACTCTAGTAGTAACCCTCAACAGCCAGATGCTTTCAGAATGGCTGCTTCACCCTTTCAAATGGCAACGGAAAGTGTTGGGCTTTTTATCTTCAAAGCTTTGTTCTTTCAACTGCAGATGGATTGAGAGAAAAGATAGAATACAATGGGTTTCCTGACTTTGGTTGTACTGGTTTGTGGTTTTATGCTTTCAGATAGCTTTAGAAAAGTGCCTTCTTGTTTCAAAGTATATGATTAGTGATTTAAGCTAAATATGGGGTAATTAGAAAACTACCTAAAACACATTTTTGCACTGACAGTTGGTTATTAGCATTTATCATTTTTCCTTCAAAGAAAGAAGTGCATTAAAATGATTTGTGAGCCTCATACTCATGCTATTTGCATATTTTTTTCTGTGATGTGGGTCAGTGGTGATCACTTTCTGCTCATAGAATAATATTAATGGATGATAAAGAGAAAAATGGTATGAACTCTCTCAATGTTATGAATAGTGGTAATGGTGATTCTTAAGTATTCAGTAGGTTCTTATGGGTGCTAAGAACAAAATGGTTTTGATAGTAATTCTCAAAGGCCTTTAATAAGGAGTGGAAAAATAATGGAAAAATTCCCCTCAGAGTTAGAGAGGAGATATTAAATGATAGTTGTCTGTATGATAATTTGAAATTGGAAAAAAATCTCTTTAAACTCCCAACTATATCCCCTCCTTTTTCTCACAATTTATTCTCAAAGGGGCTCTAAAGTAAAATGCCTAAGATTCCAACTTTTGCCCCCTATTGGACTGGTGAAGTGATCTCTAGATTAGAAGAAAAAGGCCCCTTTTTAAAATGCAAATGGTGTAGGTACTTTGTGAGCAGTCTCCCACTCAACCTGTTGATTTGTTTTATTAACAGAGCAGAGACTAGCAGATTGTATGAAATTCCAAGACCTCTGAATTATCAGGATCTAACGTAGCATTTTTGGTGTTTAGCTTCTTGGAGTTTTTAATCTTCTCGTGGTGGGCTATATGGCAGTGCAAAAGTGTAAACCATGAAGTCACAGTATGGAATCAGAGTTCAATTTAGACATCATAAATGTAGCTAGAGGAATTATTAATGTGGAAGAAGAAAAACGTATGCTGCAAACTAATGCATTTAGCTTTCTGATATTTCCAGTATCTTGAAACTGTTTTTAAACCCTAACTCAGCATTTCAGTTGCAGTTTAAATGCTTAGCATAAATTTAAATTTATAAAAAGTATTTCCACACTATTAAACCGAGGTATAGTCATGGAGAAGAAGATGGATTCTATTTCCAGGGCATTGATTGTGGCAACTGTTTTAAAGCATTTTGAAGATCCATATTTATTTCAACTATCACAGATGTAACTAAATTAAGTTGTACTGTCAATATCAAATAAAATGCTCTTTTGTCACATATAGAATTGAGTTATAAAGAGTGATTTATTCTGGAGATAACTGGATAATCAGCTTGAAATGTGCATTTTGCTGAATATTTGCTGGTTTGGAACTCTCCAAAGACAGTTAACTTGAGCAGGGAAGATGAGCAAATACATTCTCTTTATATTGCTTGTATAACCACCTTTGTTACATTTTCAAAGTAAATGTTAGAGATATGACAAATTTAATTTCAGATTACCAAAGTCCTACACTGTAAATTACTTTGCTTTGTGACTGGGGTGATTGTTCCAAGTCTGCTGACTGATTTTAAAAACAGCTTTATTTAAATAGAGTATACAGCACTCCTTATGATAATGTGGGAAATGCTTGGCTCACAAGAACAGTTTTATGATGGGTGTCAGTGTACTTTAATCCTGATTTTTATTACTTCTGCCAGGGTGGCCTGTTATGGGTCTGAAAACTTATTTGTGATATATCTATGCGTTAGTGTACAATCAGCAAACTGAACTTTGCAATCAAGAAATAAAAGCTGCATATCACAACAGCCAATCTCTGACCTGAATGTGTGGTAGATAGTAGTCTCAGGTTATCTGAGTTTCTAATGTGCTTTTAACCCCTTGACTGGAAGTGTGATTTTCTTGACATGTACCCTATTGCTGGAATAGGATGCACCATGAACATTCATACTAAGGAGTTAAAACAGCTTATGGCTGAAGAGTTAATGCATCACTTCAGCTCAAAAGATTTTTATAATTCAGCTTAGTTACAAATATTGCCATCTGCCATTTTCTTTTTATGTGCATGAACATAAATGTATCTTGGATAGATGAACTGTTGTGGTTTTTAGCAAAATAATAAAGCCATAGTTAATGTTTTATTCTGATGCATTCTGGTACTGAAAATGTAAGTTGTTGGGAAATCGAAGTGGTTGTGGATTGAGAGGTGTTTAGGTATTTTTAACTTACTTTTTGCTTATGGGACTGTTTTTGGATATGTTTGGACTAGGTTTTGTGCTTCTGCCAATGACAGTTGCTTGAGCTTGTGATTCTAAGCAGAAAGATCTAAGCTTGTGGGTAACGGAGAAGAAATGTTTTCCTCTTTGTGTCCACATAATGCAGGGCTGTGGGAAGAGATGCTTAATGAGGATGATTATTGCTGTGTCTGTGGCTTTCTATAAATCCACTTGTAATGGAGGCTTTGTACAGTTACTTCTGAATCTGTACATTTAAAAACTGCAAATAGCGATAATGGAGCTGGCTAATAGCAGACTGTCAAGTAAGTGCAATCCTTGTGATAACATTCAGCCATAGATCTCAATTTAAGTATTACTTTTACCAGCAAATGTTTCTTATAGCAGTTGCTGTATATGTAGTTTAAAAAAACATTTGTTGCTGCCTGTTTCATCCTTACTTTCTTGAATCTTCACTAACTTTCTAATTAAAAACAGGTTTTTCTTTCTCTCCACTCTGTCTCAGGGAGACTGTAGAACAGATTCAGATTGTGGAGATTTAACAGATTCAGAAGATCTGCAGTTCATTCCTAATTTTATTTGATGTTCAGAGTCTACTAGTAGCCAGTAGGAGGAAGTTTAGTAGCCAGTTTAAACAAAAACATGATTCATATGTTTATTCATATTACATAATATGCAGCTACAGTTTTTGTAATGTGGTTTCCATGATTATGAATGAAAAGTTGAGACATGTATTTCACAATAGGATTGTACAATTACAAACCCATTAAGCATTTGTTGGATCAGCTAAATGCCAATAGGCAGCAGTTTTATCTGGTCTTGTTAGTACATTGTAAAGGGGAAACCTTTGCATTCCAATTTACAGTGGGTTTTAAAGTGCCTTTTAGAATCTAGGCCTAAGAGTTAAACTACTTAGTTCCATTATGCAACTTAAACACACACTAAGATGGCAGGGGAAAATGCTGATGTTATGCTAAGACAATACAGAAGACTTGGTCCACAGTGTTGTGGATGTCTTAGTTCATTCATTTCTTTTATTATATAAAATTATGACTTCTTCAATATATCAATAATACTTTCTCTTTTCTATTACCATCTTGTATAAGTATATATGCTTCATTTTCTTTCTATTATCTACAGAAACGCCTTTCAGTGTTTGGAATATTAACCAAGAAATCAAGCTCAGAATCTTGCCAAACTCTGTGAATACATTTCAAGCGATGTTATCAAAGTGAATACTTAACACTGTTCAACTGGGTAAAGGTGCAGTAATTGCAGATTAAAGGGGAGGGAACTACTCTCCCATTGGAGTGGTGTGGGTTTTATTTGTAGATCTTCCATATTTATGTATTTTTCACTTATTTTGCTCATGATATATTATTGGAAACTCCACAGAACTATAGTGAAATTGACTGCTATCCTCCAAGTTTTGTGGTTAGTCTAAGATGCATATGAAAAAAGTTTTAGAAAAAGACTTAGTGGTCATTAGTGGTTAGCAAATTACATATGAAGTTGCAGTTGGAGTATGGACGCCAACATGACTGACTTTGGGTTGTGGAGAGAGAGGAAGAAAGTCTTGTACTAATAAGATGATAGTCCCCCTCTCTATGGCTTTGCTGAGATTACGTCTAAATGTGCAGAACATCTAAACTGTGGTAAATTATTCTAGTTAGAAAGCAAATCCTACTGGAGGCCAACAGGAAAATTGGTAGAGTGGAGGCCAACAGTGTCCATGGACAATGCCTGGGTGAGAATCTCATAAATGGCTTCTTGGAGTGTGGTGTTTATTAGTGCATCATGCTGGAAGGACTACCCATGTTTAACCACCTTATTTAACAGGTGGCAAATTTTGAGTGGCACCCCCCCATCTCTTCCTCCCATTATTTCCTCAAATATCCCTGACCCATCCTATTCCTCATCCCACTCCTTCACTCTCTCCATTTTCCTTCTTCTTTCTCCATTATGTGGGATGTATAATTATCTGGTATTAGACTTCTCTTCTGGGAGAAGTGATTGGTAAGTGCCAGAAAGTTCTTCTGCAGTCTGTGGAAGGTCTGAGATCTTGTGTGACTCTTATTAGAGACCCAGGGAGAGGAGCCTGAACATTTGCTGCTGTTTAATATTTGTATACAATGTATGGATGCACATTGTGCTTTACAGAAAGACACAGTCCCTGCCCCAATCAAGGGGCTTACAGTTTGGGAACCTTCTCTTGTCCTGATCTTAGGGTATTGTTGGGATTTTGGGTCCTGGGCTGTGAGGTTCTCCATTGCTTTGGGGAGGAGAATGGGAGTAATATAGGTAGCAAACCCTGGTTGGCAGCAGAACTGGAGAAGCATCCCACAGGACCAGGTCAGGCCACTAGCAAGAACATCTCTCCTCTAATTCTGTCACCCAGTGCAATCCTCTGTATGGCAGAAGCATTGAAGGAGTATTCTCAGCAAAGGGGCAGAATGCATGCAGAGTAGTCTTCTGATTCTTACCCTTCAATAAGCTTATAAACTTCTAGGATACAGCCTTTCAGAAAGCTGTTTATTTTTCAGCACTAACCTCACAGTTGCAGTTGACATGTAGGTAAGTACTTTCTTCAGGCCTTACCTGTGAGGAGAGGAATTATTTAGATTGGCACGAGGGGGCTATAATTGGGAGTTGCGGGATGAAATTGAGCAGAGGAAAAATGTGAGGTCGATTATGTGGCATCCTGTCTCAAGGGCAATGGTAGAACACTATCACTTATTTAAGCAAAACACTGTTATATTTACTATGGAAAAGAATCCTGTGCTGGGGTAATAGGCCTCTACCATTTATAACTTCTAAAATTCTGTGCAGTGTTCAGCATTGAACTGCATGAGTTTCCTTACACTTGTGTTCTAGGGATAAAATTCAGCTCTGTCTCTATAAGACCCGTATAGTGTAGCTGATTGGAAGTTTTTTTCAGTGTCTGGCTTCTTTGTGTTTCATTTTAACAGATGAAATTAATTGGGATCCTTGAGCTTTGTACCTTTGGGCAACAGGAAGTTATTAACATAGGACACTTGATTCTTGACACGTTTCAGAGTAGCAGCCGTGTTAGTCTGTATCCGCAAAAAGAACAGGAGTACTTAGTAATAATTAGATGCTCTAATAAATTTGTTAGTCTCTAAGGTGCCACAAGTACTCCTGTTCTTTTTGATTCTTGAATTAGATTTCCTTGTGTTTGGCTTGAGAGAACCAAAGTTAGACCTTGTAGTGTGCCTGGAAGACCACTCGGCCCACGTGGCTGTGGAAGAAAACAGAGTCTTCACTCTTAGGTTGGTTGCAACAGGTCAGAGACAGTTTATTTTCCTGACACTTGCAAGGGGAGAGTACACCCGGACAGGGGTTCCCCCCCTCCTCCCCCCGTCCCAGGCAGGTCTCCATTAGATAAAGAATTAGGGCAAGCATTTATACCTTTTTGTTAGACAGTAATGATCAACAATCGCATCTTGTTTATACATATTCCTTCTGATACCTTACTTTTATCAGCAGTTCCTGCTACAGTCTGTATTCCATTCTTATCTAACACAAGGTCGAAAAACAGTATCTCTTACAGTTTTTTTTTGTTCCACTCGCTTTCCACTTGCCTAAGCCCTGCCTGAAATCTCGCGTTATTAGAGCTAGTGTTAGCCTATTACTTTATTCCTAAAAGTTAAGATATCTGCATTCAAATTCCCTTTATCCTTTTCTCTGCTTCCACATGGCTGTGTGAGGAAGTTTGTATTTCTCATCTGTGTGGGGTAGTTTTTGGAACTGTTGGTATGTCAGTTTGTCAACTACATTTTTTTAAATTCTGCATGTGCCTAGAGATGTTTTGATAGGTTCACTATATAAACTAGAGAGTAAATGAATCTGAGAAGAGGTATAAAGTGGAGGGATAATGTCCTTATCTTTGATGTTATGTGTATATATTTTATGATGTGTGTTTAAATATGTAGTTTGTAAAGAGCTTTGGGGTCTTTGAGTTGAAAAAACACTATGGGCTTGTCTACACTGGTACTTTGCAGTGCTGCAACTTTCTCACTCGGGTGTGAAGAAACACCCCCCTCCCTCCCCCGAGCGCTGCAAGTTTCAGTGCTGTAAAGTGCCAGTATAGACAGTGCACCAGTGCTTGGAGCCATTCCCCTTGTGGGGGTGGGTTTTTTTTTTAGAGTGCTGGGAGAGCTCTCTCCCAGTTCTCTGCTGTGACTATACAAGCCATGTTAAAGCGCTGCCCCGGCAGCGCTTTAACGTTGCCAGTGAAGACGTGCCCTATGGGAATGGTGCTGGTTGTACACCACATTAAACCTGTCAGATTAAGTGTGTTACAAAGATACTATATATTTATTTTGTCTAATATTTATCAAGCTATGACATATCTCCAAGGAGGAAAAATTGATAATATGCTCTTTGAGAGAACTTTTTAGTAAGGTGCCTATTACTTCAAATGTGAAACAGTTATGTTTGCTTATATTTTGTTAAAGGACTGTCATCAGGGCAAATTTGGCTCAAAGTTTAGGTTTTGCAAAATATAAAAAAAATAGAAATGTTTCAATTAAAAAAAAATCCAAAGGAAAGTTTTATAAAATACAAATTTTCTATTTGTAATTTCTTTGTAATTTGTAGCATGCATAGAATTTGACAGTGAAAATGACTAGAAGCTGACAGTGAACAAACATAAGAAATTCAGAAGTCTTTTTCATTGTCCAAGCAGAAAGAAATGCAAAAAGTAAATAGCATAAATAGTAAAAATTAGGGTACTAAAGCTACAAACATGTAAGCAGGAAATAATTTCATGCATGTATATAGTTGAGTTTGGGACTGCTTACATGCTTAAGATCTTAATTAGATTTTTAATAAAACCTTTGTATTAATGTAAGGTAAGCGAACCCATTTAAAAAAAATATTTTTAACTTGTCAGTTTGAAGTGTGTGTTTTTGACCACGTTTTAGATATCTGTTCTAAAGGTGAGTTGGCCAAATGGTTGTTGAGTTGAGACATTTCTCTCTTTAAGGTATTTTAATTTTTCTCCCTTTGTGGAGAATTTGATTGCTGAGGTTCTGTTTCCTTGTGCTAATCTTGTTCCTGGGTAACTTTCAATTACTGCCGTGTTAGATATGAAAAAGAATAAATGCATGTAAACAAGTATTCCAGCAGATTGTAAGGTTATGGATTTAGTTTTCCGACATCTCTTGCTATTAAGATAAAAATGGTAAACTTTTGCAAAAACCTGATCGTTTCCTGTAGACCTGAGTGATTGAAGTTTCTATATCTAAAATGGTTGCTTTTCTCGCTGGTTTTATTAATTTGCGTGGTTCTTACTAGTATTTATTTGGTGCTTGGAAGCAAATTTTTCCTGCAGGGTTTGAGTGCCAGGATTGAATCTTTTGTTTACAGAGTGGTGGTAGTTGCTTTCTATCCCATTGTAAAACTAATTTTAAAAATCCACCCGCCCTAAGTTTAACCTCCTTCCCCACTACATTTTACAATCCATGTAATTTATGAAGCTGTGAAAGGACTTTGCAATTTTACTTGATTGTATCCTGTATCCCCATCCCCTGCTCTTCATCTGTCTGGGTCTTTAAGCTGTAAACCCTTCAGATTTGGGATTCTCCCTTTTTTTGGGTTTGTATAGCACCTAGCACAATGGGACTGTGATCCCAAGACCCCCTTGATGCTAACTGGCAGAGTTCACTGTTCTGTAACAGTAACTCTTATCATGCCTGACAAACTCACTACACCTAACACTTTGCTGCCATAGTAGTTATCTATAAAGAATGTAATGTGAGATCTTAAATGAAAGCCAGGATTATGCTGGTCATTAATATCATGAAGTGTATGTACAGATTATATTTAAAAATCTAGGTCTGTATCCTTATAGTTTGTATTAAGGTTTTACTCCCTAGTAGAGGTGAAAAACTGGTTTTGCCAGACAAAGGGAGGTATTTTCAGATGTGTAGATTTAAGCATTGTAAAGCCAACACAATGGAAGATCCATTTACATGTGAAAGTCAACAGGAAAAACCGGTCAACTGGGGAATGTGAAACAAACAGGAGTTTGGGAAGACATGTTGGAGCCAGCACCCCAGGAAGAGAGTCACAGAGGTCATCCCATCTTTGGGGGAGAAAACACTGTGTTTGGGAAATAGAAGGAGAAGCAAAAAGACATTGGGAAGCAAAAAGGACAGTGCTTTTTGTATTCATGAAAGTTGGATCCTGACCATAAGCACTAGTGATGCTGGGAAGTTGCTTTAGGTGAGAAAATATTTTTAGGTAAGGATTTTAGACTGTTAAAGTTAAGTTTAGGAAGCATCCTTTTTGTTTTACATGTGACCTGTTCTTCTTATCCTTGCTCACTGTCTCTTAAATCTTAATCTTTATAAATAAACTTATATTTGTTTTCATTATAAGTAGATTCCAGTGCTGTGTTATATAGGGAGCTGATTCTAAGTTGTGCTAGTGAAGCTATGTGTACGCTGTCTCCTTGGGGAGAGTTTACCGATAATTACTGTGAGTGTCCAGTGATTCGCTGGATACTGCACGGGGGTGCTTCTGCAGAGATCAGGGACTGGAATACAGCAACTGTTAACCTGCAAGGCAAAGTAGGGGTTGGCAGAGTCCTGAGGGGAGTGCTTGAGTGGCTGAAGGGGCTTAGAGTGTGAGGGAGATGAATGACATCCAGCTATCATAAGTAATACTCACCCTTCTGCCTCCAGCAAGGAGAACATGGTGATTCTCAATCCTGAACGCCCTGAGAAAGTGTTAATAGCACTCAATCCTGATTGGGGCTTTTTGGCAGGATCATAACATAACTAATACTACTTAGAATGAAATAAAATTATTTTCCTGAAATTTTGCATTCCACACCTTGTTGTAAGTTAGAGTTTTTCTGGGAATTTTGAGTACTTCCCTAAATTTCACTTTTAAACTTATTTAAAAACTTTTTTTGGGTTCTTAATACGTCCAAAAGGACTCAAAATAGTTTTTTTTGGCCATGATGAAATGTGCTTTTTAATAATTTGGCGTGGAGGGTGTTTTACAGCATTACAAGGTGTATAATTAAACCAGCTTGTGATATCTCGTACTAAGGCCAGGTCTGCACTAGAAAAGATTTAATGGTATAACTACACAGGCAAACCGTCCTGGTGCAGATGCAGTTTATACTGGCAAAAAAATACTTTGGCTGGTATAGCTTACACCACAGTTCTCAAACTTTACCAACCCAAGGACCCCCATTTTGATTTAAAAATTTTCACCCCCATTCCACCCCTTCCCGCTCCACCCCTGCCCCTTGTCTTCCCTGCCCCTCTCGTGATGTGCAGGAGGCACTGGGAGGGAGGGGGAGGAGTTGATCAGTGGGGCTGGCAGCCCCAGACATGATTCCGCCCTCTCCCTTGAGTGTGCCCTGTTCCCGCTCCTCCTCCTCCCTCCCACCACCTCCTGCATACTGCTGAACAGCTGTTCCCTGGTGTGCAGGAGGGGCTGGAGGGAAGAGGAGTTGATCAGCAGGGCTAGCAGACCCCCTGGTGTACCCTCGCAGACCCGAGTTTGAGAAATGCTGGCTTACACCAATTTCCTGAGTAAAATAAAATATACTGGCAAAAACAGGGTTGTTATTTTGTTTTTTTTTCTTATGTTGCGTCTTTGCTGGTATGGAAATATTAGTTACATTGGCATAAAGCAGGTTTCAGAGTGGTAGCTGTGTTAGTTGGTATCAGCAAAAACAACGAGGAGTCCTTGTGGCACCTTAAAGACTAACAAATTTATTTGGCATAAGCTAGAACCCACTTCATCAGATGCATGGAGTAGAAAATACAATAGCAGGTATATTTATACATAGGACATGAAAAGATGGGAGTTGCCTTAGCAAGGGGGTTCAGTCTAACAAGACAATTCAATTAACAGTAGAATACCAAGGGAGGAAAAACAACTTTTGTAGTGGTAATGATGGTGGCCCATTTCAAACAGTTGACAAGAAGGTGTGAGTAACAGTAGGGGGAAATTAGTATGGTAAAATTAGGTTTTGTAATGACCCATCCACTCCCAGTCTTTATTCAGGCCTAATTTGATGGTGTCCAGTTTGCAAATTAATTCCAGTTCTGCAGTTTCATGTTGGAGTCTGTTTTTGAATTTTTGTTGTTGAAGAATTGCCACTTTAAAATCTGTTATTGAGTGACCAGGGAGGTTGAAAATTTCTCCTACTGGTTTTTGAATGTTGTAATTCCTGGTGTCAGATTTGTGTCCATTTATTCTTTTGCGTCGAGACTGTCTGGTTTGGCCAACGTACATGGCAGAGGGGCATTGCTGGCACATGATGGCATATATCACATTGGTAGATGTGCAGGTGAACGAGCCCCTGATGGTGTGGCTGATGTGGTTAAGTCCTATGATGGTGTCCCTTGAACAGATGTGTGGACAGAGTTGGCACCGGGGTTTGTTGCAGGTTTTGGTTCCTGGGTTAGTGTTTTTGTTGTGTGGTGTGTAGTTGCTGGTGAGTATTTGCTTCAGGTTGGGGGGCTGTCTGTAAGCGAGGACTGGCCTGTCTCCCAAGGTCTGTGAGAGTAAGGGCTGGTCTACACTGGGGGGGGGATCGATCTAAGATACGCAACTTCAGCTACGTGAATAGCGTAGCTGAAGTCGAAGTATCCTAGATCGATTTACCTTGGGTCCTCACAGCGCGGGATCAACGGCCGCGGCTCCCCCGTCGACTCCACTACCGCCGCTCGCTCCGGTGGAGTTCCGGAGTCAACGGGGAGCGCGTTTGGCAATCGATAAATCGATCGCTACTCGCCGATACGGCGGGTAGTCTGGACATACCCTAAGGGATCGTCCTTCAGCATAGGTTGTAGATCTTGGATGATGCGCCGGAGAGTTTTAGCTGGGGGCTGTAGGTGACGGCTAATGGCGTTCTGTTAGTTTCTTTGTTGGGCCTGTCTTGTAGTAGGTGACTTCTGGGTCCCTTCTGGCTCTGTCAATCTGTTTCTTAACTTCCCCAGGTGGGTATTGTAGTTTTAAGAACTTTTGATAGAGATCCTGTAGGTGTTTGTCTGAGGGATTGGAGAAAATGCGGTTGTATCTTAGAGCTTGGCTGTAGATAATGGATCAAGTATGTGGTCTGGATGAAAGCTGGAGGCACGTAGGTAAGTATACTATACTTACCTAGAGCATGACACATACCTTGTGACAAAATTGTAAGAGTTTTATGTGGGCAAAGTATGAATAATTATGCTTAGCTCTTACTATACTTATAAAGCTCTTACTGACCTCAGTGACAAAACTGTATTATTACATTAACTTACACCTGTGTAATCTCTGCATAGGTCTTTGCTAATGTTAGGGAGCAAAGGGAGGTTGGGTGGTATAAACTAATTGAAGTAAGAGTAAATTCTGTGGCATTGTATGGTAATGAGCCACAGGCTGCATGGCTTTCTGTTGATCTCCAGACATTATAATGTTTGGTACTTTTTAAAGCTGTAGAATTTTTCCAAAAAAGTGAATAAGGGTTTCTACAGGAGCTCAGATACAATGGTGATTACGGCCATGAAAGTAGCTAGATACAGAACAGACCATTGTCTACTTCTTGAAAAATAGCCTGTCCAAAATCACAAGAATCAACAGTCTACCCACAGTGACAATAAGAACCAGGGCTTTTAAATACACAACAAATGATATGTTTTGCTCTGTTTGTTCAGTTTGCAAGCTGTGCAGGGGAAGGGATCATGTGCACTTTATCTGTACTGTGTGGTGCTGAGCATGTTAGTGCTGTAAAATATTTAATATGAATTTGTTCTAGTAGTGAAAAATATGTTGTCTGTAAATATAAATCTGAGTTAGAGGTGGATTATTCTTAATTTATTAAATTTTAGTTGTATTTTGGAGATTATTGGCTTCTTGTCATTAATGTATGTCTCCTTTAGCAAGTAGGTCAAGGCTGTACTGCCTTTCCCTGTTTTTCTTTTCTTTTCTTTTACTCTTTATCACTAAAGATGTGTGCTGTTTTTAGATGTGATCAGAAGCATTAACATTTCAGTTTGGGTTTGGTATATTGTCATGACATCTTGGTGCTGGAACTGGCCAAATAAGCATGTAATGAAGCAACTGAGGGGCAAGTGTTCTGACTAGCGCCTGTTGTGAAATTATTGGTTTTCTGTGTATCTTAAGTGAGTTGACAGCTCGCTGGATTCTAATTGCACAGTGTAATTAAAATAAACACTATAATGCTAATCATTTATGTATTTTGCCTTTGGCTGAAGTTTTAAATTAGAAGCTGCTATACTTTTGGTGAAAGTAGTTTTAATATTTATTTATTTATTAGGCTGCCTGTTTCCAGTCCAGTAGTATTTCTGTGAGAGTGGATAAAATATTGTTAGGCAGACTCATTTTTGTTTTTCATTACCTAATAGTATATTCTAGAAATAAAGTAATTATTGCTTTTAAGAAAAATTGCCACACTTGAGTGTTCAATAGCATTAGACTCAAGCAGTCACTGATGAAGTGAATAAATGACAGGTTATACATAGATGTAAATTTGCAATTATTTTCTTCTTTGAGGGGAAAATAATGATATTTTGTTTCTGTCCCAATGACTAGTGTTGAAAATCAAAGCAACATACCAGATGTTTTTCCTAATAACTGCAGTTCAAGCTCTCTCTTGTATGGAGGAGTGTTTGAACGGAGTTCAGCTCCTGTCTTTGTAGTTTCTCTTGCTTGTTAGTGCAGCACTTCTCTAACTGTTTCCTTCAGCAGACCACTTCATGGGAGAGTTCAGTGGACTAACTCCCCTTCCAATCTCCTGCTGCTTCTAAAAGTGCTTCATTCTGTGGACAACTGGTAAGGAATCTATAGAGTGTAGCTGGTTCATGGCTCAGAGTCTGAGACACTCTGTTAAATGATCTATTTAGCTTATGTAATTTAAATAGGTACAGTGTTTTTCATAAGATATTGACTGACAGTCATGTGTAGTTGGGAATTTATGCAAATGAATGATTAGCTAGTGCTCCTAAAGTTCTGCTCTAGTCCTAAGTTGTAAAGGTTCTGCTGTCCTAGCCTTGTCCTGAAATAAGACCCTGCCTACCATGGTAGCAACAACAGTGTTCAAGGGTCATAGTACAATTTTCGTGAAAGATAATAGGCAGGAATATTTTAATAACATGGTTGAGAGAAAGTTTCTTTTCCAGGGAAACAACGAAGACACGCGGTTGTTGCTAGTATGCTTTTGCTCAGCATGGTTTAGACCAGGGATTGGCAACCTTTTGGCACGTGGCCCGTCAGGTTAAGCCCCCTGGTGGGCCGGGCCAGGTTGTTTACTTGCCGCATCCACAGGTTTGGCCGATCGCAGCTCCCACTGGCCGCAGTTTGCCGCTCCAGGCCAATGGGGGCTGCGGGAAGGCTGGCCAGCACATCCCTCGGCCCACGCCACTTCCCGCAGCCCCCATTGGCCTGGGATGGCGAACTGCGGCCAGTGGGAGCTGCGATCGGCCAAAGCTGTGGATGCGGCAGGTAAACAAACCGGCCCGGCCTCCCACGGGGCTTACCCTGGCAGGCCGTGTGCCAAAGGTTGCCAACCCCTGGTTTAGACTGAATTTTAGTGAATTATGTGGCAGTTATTGTGATATGACAAACCAATTAGGATTAGTGTGAAATCTCAATACTAATCTAATTTTATGACACAATCAAGTTTTGAATTTGCATATGGAGAGCTGTAGTTTGTTGTTCCACTGTATCCGTTGTTCTCAAACAGGGGTATGTGTACCCCTGGGGATATACAGACGTGTTTCAGGAGGTCAACTCATCTAGCTATTTGCCGAGTTTTACAACAGGCTACATAAAAAACACTAGCAAAGTCAGTACAAACTAAAATGTCATACAGACAATGACTTGTTTAATGTAAGTACAATAGTTATATTCAATTGATTTATTTTATAATTATATGGTAAAAATGAGAAAGTACGCAATTTTCAGTAATAGTGTACTGTGACATTTTTGTATTTTTATGTCTCTTTTGTAAGCAAGTAGGTTTTAAGTGAGGTCAAACTTGAGATACGCAAGACAAATGAGACTCCTGAAAGGGGTACAGTAATTTGGAAAGGTTGAGAGCCACCGCACTGCATTATCTAGGCCAGAGTTGCCATAGATCGCCATAATGATGGGGCTGTTTAGTCTTGATGTTAATTAAGGTGATTTTCCCCTCCTCTTTCTTACACTTGGGCTATGTCTACACTACCGCCTATGTTGGCAAAACTTATGTCGCTCAGGGGTGTGAATATTCCACAGTGTTGTATGTATTGACATGGCCTAGGTTAAAGTACTCTCTACTTCTAAAATGTTTATATACTGCTTCTATGGCAAGAAGCTTTCAGATTTGCTTGGTATGTATAAAAAGCCCTTGAAGAAATTAAGATAATTCTTGGATTTTATAGAAGTTATTAGAAGTCAGGTAAAATATATCAGGAAAAAAAGGTCTTGTGGGCATAACTGCTTTTCTTAAAACAGAAAAACTTGGCTCCTTTTTCTGTTGAATCAGATTGTCATTCCAAGGTCCCTAAATGATATAAAAACATAATGTTTCATAGATTCCTGAAAGGAGATTCTTTTATCTGGTTCAGTGAACATTCAACGCAAGTTTATTCTTGAAATCAATTACATACCTTTAGAAAGACGTTGCAAAAAAACTCCACCAGCAATCTTGGTCTGAGATTTGTCTGGGCAGGTGGGCATTAGGGAATTTCATAGTCTTATTTTTATAATGAAATTGTGTAGAATTAATATTGATTTATTGTAGCAGCTTGCTAGCACCACTATATCTAAGGGTCACTTGCCAGTTCTGCTTGTATAGTTGTGCCTCTGCATACTTCCTCAGTTAAGATCTGTTGTTGCAGAGGTTAGGGAGTAATGGGGACATTTTATTATTTTCAAAAATTGATTTTTAAAGGCTTTATTACCTGACTTAAGTTCTTATCGGGCTGAAAAACAGCACATAAATTCTTGGGGAATAGAAATAGGTTAAATTAAGCTGTATTTTAATGATAGATTTATTTCCATTTCCAGTCCCCAATTTCTGCACTCAGTCCTAGTGTAGACTGGTGTATTTTTGTTTAAGATATTTTAAATGCTTGGGTTTAACTGTGAAGAGCAGCTATTGTCCATTTACGTTTCTCTTACCATACATACACCTCTACCCCGATATAATGCGACCCGATATAACATGAATTCGGATATAACGCGGTAAAGCAGTGCTCTGGGGAGGAGGGGGGCGGGCTGCGCGCTCCGGCGGATCAAAGCAAGTTCGACATAACGCGGTTTCACCTATAACACGGTAAGATTTTTTGGCTCCCAAGGACAGCGTTATATCGGGATAGAGGTGTATTTACATTCAGTATCAAGGATTCTATCAAAAATCCCATTGACTTCAGTGGGAGTCTGATTGTCAATATTTAATATCTCAGTGTTTAGTATTTTATTACATGTTGAAGAATGGTTCATTCATATTGGTGTAAAACAGTTTTTTTCTAATACTATTGGGAAAAGTAGGGATGTGACAAATATTCCATTCCTGTTTTGCTCTGTATACGAACAGTCATCATTTCCCAGTCTTTTAATTTAGTAAATAGTGATCCAAGGAAAAAGCAGAAATAATGAACAGTTTTTGGTGATGTGGCAGTTAATGATTGTTTTTGAGTGCTGTTTGCAGGTATGTCAATGCAGTATTTGGACAGTCAGCATTCCAGTACAGCTAGAATCATAGAACCATAGAATATCAGGGTTGGAAGGGACCTCAGGAGGTCATCTAGTCCAACCCCCTGCTCAAAGCAAGACCAATCCCCAACTAAATCATCCCAGCCAGGGCTTTGTCAAGCCTGACCTTAAAACCTCTAAGGAAGGAGATTCCACCACCTCCTTAGGTAACCCATTCCAGTGCTTCACCACCCTCCTAGTGAAAAAGTTTTTCCTAATATCCAACCTAAACCTCCCCCACTGCAACTTGAGACCATTACTCCTTGTTCTGTCATCAGGTATCACTGAGAACAGTCTAGATCCATCCTCTTTGGACCCCCCCTTCAGGTAGTTGAAAGCAGCTATCAAATCCCCCTCATTCTTCTCTTCTGCAAACTAAACAATCCCAGTTCCCTCAGCCTCTCCTCATAAGTCATGTGCTCCAGCCCTCTAATCATTTTTGTTGCCCTCCGCTGGACCCCTTCCAGTTTTTCCACATCCTTCTTGTAGTGTGGGGCCCAAAACTGGACACAGTACTCCAGATGAGGCCTCACCAATGTCGAATAGAGGGGAATGATCACATCCCTCAATCTGCTGGCAATGCCCCTGCTTATACAGCCCAAAATGCTGTTAGCCTTCTTGGCAACAAGGGCACACTGTCTTGCTAGTCTTGCTTCATTTGGTAGGAGGTCTTTCCCCCCCTCCCCCCAACCAAATTTTGCTTTTATTGTGAAGTCTCATGTTGTGAATACTAGAACATCACGGTGCATATTTTGCACTGACTACTTATGCAAAAACTGATTCCATGCCACAGATATCAATGGAAGAAGACCGTGGGAATATTAGACAACAATATTAGAAAACATCCTCATCTTCTAAAACAGCCTTGCACAACTTTATTCACCCTCTTGCCAGGTTAAGTAAATTGTTTGTTATGGCAGACAAATAAATTATTATTTTTAGTTATAATTTTCACCACGATAAAGGCTGGGCAAATAGACTTTATTTAGTCTGGTAAATTGATATGAAAATTTTTGCGGGGCTGCCCTGAAATATGTAGAAAAAGCTGTGGGTAATCTTATTATCGAATCTCTTGGGGTAATACAGCTGTAGGCTACACAACAAGCACAGTGATGAACTAAGTGAAATTCTAGCATGCCAAAATGTTCTGATTTAAATAACTTCTCAGAAAGATATTTGTCTAACAAACTGAACGACTGCTGTGAAAATACGTAATTCTGTTGCCAAATTTCTTGCTGAACAGCCATTTTTATTGCCAGCAAGTATTTGTTTTAAGTCTCTTTAGCCGACTTACTATTGGTCTGACCAGTATTTCAATAGAACAGTTGCTATTATATTCTGCTAACCCAGTGTTTTTTAGCAGTCCTTGCAGTCAGCTGGAAAGTTGGCCATTTTTAGCACTCAGCCTGCAGCTCAATTGCAATATCAGCTTTAAGAAGGTAAAACTCCATATAAGATCCATATTTCACATTACCTTATTTTAATTTGATACCACCTGTTACCGTGCCAAAGAAACCTATCTAAACATTGACAGCATTACTGAGCAAATCATGGCCATATATGTGATAGTAAGATGAAATGTTTCGGAACCTTCAATTGAGAATTCATATTTCAAGTCTATTGTTGGTGGGAAAACAATACAATAATCTTTGTTACTGATTCATCAGCATCAGTTGGCTGCTAGTTGGCAGCCGGTATCAAGCGGAGTGCCCCAGGGGTCGGTCCTGGGACCGGTTTTGTTCAACATCTTTATTAATGATCTGGATGATGGGATGGATTGCACCCTCAGCAAGTTTGCAGATGAGACACAGCTGGGGGGGAGAGGTAGATATGCTGGAGGGTAGGGATAGGGTCCAGAGTGACCCAGACAAATTGGAGGATTGGGCCAAAAGAAATCTGATGAGGTTCAACAAAGACAGGTGCAGAGTCCTGCACTTAGGACGGAAGAATCCCATGCACCGCTACGGCCTGGGGACCGACTGGTTAAGCAGCAGTTCTGCAGAAAAGGACCTGGGAAGCTGGATATGAGTCAGCAGTGTGCCTTCATTGCCAAGTAGGAGTATTGCCAGCATATCGAGGGACGTGATCATTCCCCTCTATTCAGCACTGGTGAGGCCACATCTGGAGTATTGCATCCAGTTTGGGGCCCCCCAGTACAGAAATTGGAGAGAGTCCAGCGAAGGGCAACGAAAATGATCAGGGGACTGGGGCACATGACTTACGAGGAGAGTCTGAGGTAACTGGGCTTGTTTAGTCTGCAGAAGAGAAGAGTGAGGGGGGGATTTGATAGCTGCTTTCAACTACCTGAAGGGGGCTTCCAAAGAGGATGGAGCTCGGCTGTTCTCAGTGGTGGCAGATGACAGAACAAGGAGCAATGGTCTCAAGTTGCAGTGGGGGAGGTCTAGGTTGGATATTAGGAAACACTATTTCACTAGGGAGGTGGTGGAATCTCCTTCCTTAGAGGTTTTTAAGGTCAGGCTTGACAAAGCCCTGGCTGGGATGATTTAGTTGGGGATTGGTCCTGCTTTGAGCAGGGGGTGGGACTAGATGACCTCCTGAGGTCCCTTCCAACCCTAATCTTCTATGATTCTGTTATCACAACACAGAACTGTTGTATCTTTCAAACCCATGCGTTCCATACCTCTCTTTATCACAGGAAGCACTATACTATCCACTATACTATGCCAAACCTTTTTGTCCCAAAGTCTCTCTTTGTATCCATTATTTGTCAAATAGTGCTAAATATCAAAGAGAACAACTCTCAGCTATTTAAACCCTAGACACAACACAGTATATTTGCAGGATATATTGTACTGTCTTATCCCCTACTCTGAACTACTTCAGTAACTCACTATATTGTAAAAACAACGAGGAGTCCTGGTGACACCTTAGAGACTAACACATTTATTTGGGCACAAGCTTTCGTGGGCTAGAACCCACTTCATCAGATGTATGGAGTGGAAAATAGAAGTGCAGGCATAAATACATGAAAGGATAGGGGTTGCCTTACCAAGTGTGAGGTCAGTCTAATGAGATAAATCAATTAACAGCAGGATACCAAGGGAGGAAAAATAACTTTTGAAGTGGTAATGAGGGGGGCCCATTACAGACAGTTGACAAGAAGGTGTGAGTAACAGTAGGGAGAAATTAGTATTGGGGAAATTAGGTTTAGATTTTGTAATGACCCAACCACTCCCAGTCTTTATTCAGGGCTAATCTGATGGTATCCAGTTTGCAAATTAATTCTAGTTCACTCCTCGTTGTTTTTGCTGATACAGACTAACACGGCTACCACTCTGAAACCTGTCACTATATTGTGCCTAGGTAAAGATGCTGCATGCTGTTTATGCTGCAAATCTAACCATGTTTAAGCATAGCTGTGAAGTATTGTTATAGCTAAACCCTTCTATAACATTTTTGCTTACCGATGTGGACAGAAAATAGTCATTTTATAACTAAATTATAGAACCACGTTTTAGCTTATGTTTGTCTAAAACTGTGCTAGGCTTTCACCCCTAAAATTTCATGCCATTGCGATTACTAGTGAAAATGCTAATGTAGACGAGCTGCTGGTGTTCTGCCTGTATAATCTAACCTAGAGGGCGAGGTGGTTAAAAAGTTGATGGTCAAGGCCCCTTGTCTACACTGGGACTCCCATCGTTGCTATTACCTGTGGAGTTGCACTGGTGGTAGTATTACTGGTAAATTTTAGGGGAAGAAAGGCTAATGTAGAAAAGGACAATAGAGGTTATAATATGTTTCTGTAATATGGTGGTAAAATTTTTCTGTGTATGCCAGCAAGAAAAAAAAGCATGTTTTATAATATGGTTTGATTGTGTGAATTTTGTGTGGCATAGGCAAGGTTCTACTCTGAATTTTCTGATTTTAGTTGACCCAAGCCCTGCTTAGCACATCGATTGGCACACACAAAATGAATTAAAAGCTGGCTAACTGCTAGGTCTCAAAATGGAATGGTAAACAGGGAAACCTCATTCTGTGGGAGCATTTCTAGTGGGGTCCTGCAGGGATTGGTTCTTGCCGTAAGCTGTTTAACGTTTTTATTAACCTGGAGGAAAACATAAAATCATCCTAGATAGAGTTTGCAGATGACACACATTTGGGCAGTGATAAATAATGAATAGGACATGTCGCTGATACAGAGCGATCTGGATTGCTTGATAAAGTGAGTGCAAGCAAACGTGTTTTAATATGGCTAAATGTCTACATCTAGGAACAAAGAACATAGGCCATACTTACAGGATGGAGACTATATCCTGGGAAGCAGTGACTGAAAAAGATTTGGGGTGATAGTGGATAATCAGCTGATCATGAGCTCCCAGTGTGATGCTTTGGTGAAAAGACTTAATGGGATCCTTGGATGCATAAATAGGAATCTCAAGTAGGAATGAGAGAGGTTATTTTACCTCAGTATCTGGCACTATGACCTATGAGGGAAGATTGAAAAAACTGGGTTTGTTTGGCCTGGAGAAGAGAAGACTGAGAGGGAACAGTTTTAAAGTATATAAAATGTTGTTACAAGGAGGAGGGAGAAAAATTGTTCTTCTTAACCTCTGAGGATAGGACATGAAGCAATGGGCTTAAATTGCAGCAAAGGCAGTTTAGATTGGACATTAGAAAAAACTTCCTAACTATCAGGGTGGTTAAGCACTGGAGTAGATTGCCTAGGAAGGTTATGGAATCTCCATCATTGGTGATTTTAAGAGCGGATTAGACAAACATCTGTCAGGGATGGTCTAGAACAGGGGCGGGCAAACTTTTTGGCCTGAGGGCCACATCGGGTTTCGGAAATTGTATGGAGGGCCGGTTAGGGGAGGCTGTGCCTCCCCAAACAGCCAGGCATGGCCCGGCCCCGGCCCCTATCCGACCCCTCCTGCTTCTTACCCCCTGATGGCCCTCCCCAGGACTCCTGCCCCATCCAACCCACCCTGTTCTCTGTCCCCTGACGGCCCGCCCGGGATCCCTACCCCATCCACCCCTCCGTGTCCCCTGACCGCCCCAGGACCCTCTGCCCCTGACTGCCCCCTGCCACCCCATCCAACCTCTCCTCTCATTTCTGACTGTCTCCTCGGGACCCCTGCCCCATCCAACCACCCCTTCTCCCTGACCACCCCTGCCCCTGACTGCCCCCCGCTACCCCATCCAACCCCTCCTTTCCTTCCTGACTGCCCCGCGCGGGACCCCGCCCTCATTCAACCCCCCTGTTCCCCGCCCTGACCCCTAACCACCACCTCAAACTCCCCTGCCCTCTATCCAACCCCCCTTGCTCCCTGCCCCCTTACCGAGCTGCCTGGAGGGGCCCGTGGGCTGTAGTTTGCCCATCTCTGGTCTAGAAGATAATACTTAGTCCTGCCATGAGTGCAGGAGACTGGACTAGGTGACCTCTTGAGGTCCCTTCCAGTCCTATGATTCTATAAAGAGGAGAGCGATAAATTGTTCTCCTGATGCACTGAGGACAGGACAAGAAGTAATTGGCTTAAATTGCAGCAAGGGAGATTTAGATTAGACATTAGGAAAAACTTCCGAGCTGTAAGTTGTTAAGCACTGGAACAAACCTAGGGAAGTTGTGGAATCTCCATCACTGGAGGTTTTTAAGAACAGATTAGACAAACACCTGTCAGGGGTGGTCTGAGTCCTGCCTCAGTGCAAGGAGCTGAACTAAATGACTTATCGAGGTGCCTTCCAATTCTACGTGTATAGGATTGTTTGATCAGCACTATTGCAATGTTTTTAATAGAGTTTACTGCAAAACAAACATTTTTTGGCTGGGTTTAAATTTCAGAAAGTGTTGCAGTTTTTCTTTAGCTTGTGTTCTCAACTAAACCACTCTACACATCTCGGTATAATCTTGTTAATTAAAATAAACTGGTTTTGCATGATTGCTAAAGCATTTCTGAATAGGTATTAGCGGACCAAGAGATTTCGGTGATTCATTGCTTGAAATACAAGCTTTTAAAATGGACAAGTTCGCAGTTATGATTGAAGCATTTGTGCAGAATGTGTATCCTTGTGTTTTTCGAAATGTTGATTTGCTGAGAGGAGCACAGTTATGTATTGCTGTGCACTGGTTTGGAGACAAGGCTATATTAGGATACAGAAAGGGGAATAAAATCAGTTTGATTTGTTGAAATAAGTAACACTTTTTGTTCATTTGTTAAGTGTTATGGTGCATGAGATACTGTTGTGTTGGTTGGGTTTAAACAAGTGAATAAACTACTGTTCTAATTTTTAGGGTGGCTCAGGGTCATTTCACTTGTCAAAATATGTAATTGCCACATGTAAGACACCCTTAAATGTTTGGTCATTTGTCACATACCTTTTAGATTCTGTTATACTTTGGTTTAAGTTAGATAATCCTTTTGAGAAAGCCTATGAGCAATTAACTGGAAATGAATGAATTCAGAGAAGGTATATATCATAAAGGCACCTGTCATCATGAAGGTAACTACAGGAAACCAACCCAACCTTGTAGCAGTAGGTTCAGATTTCAGAGCAATTCTTGTGACCTTGACTGTGCACAGAAGAGCTAGGTGTGGTACTGAGGAGTTGCATGAAGTCCTGTGTTGATACTTGCCCTCTTTGGTTAATGGTGGAAATTTTTTCTTTTTTTAGGACTGAGAGTTCCCAGCTACCACTTTTTTTTTTTTTTTTTTTTTTAAGATCCTTATTTGAAAGTGTTTTTAACAAGGGACATGAGAGACTGAGATATAAAGAAACCTTTTGAAGTTGAAAGTGGGTCTGCATGAAAATGAACTGCTTGTCTGTAAAAAGAGTCAAGTGTGAAAGAACAGGATAGTTTCACTAAATGAAGTTGATAGTCTGAATAACACATGATAGCAAGGCAGAGAGGAGAATTTGTAAAGGTCAGAAGTGGTCACATGATCTCAAACTAGGCAGTGGAAAGACTTGAAAGGAATTGAGTGGAAATGCTTCAGTTTACATTTTTCACTTGGAAGTGATCTTTTTTGGTTATAAAGAGAGAACTTTAGAAATTCACTGAAAGAAGCAGGGAATCTGATTCCTCTGGGATCTTGTCCTTTTTCATTCAACTTTTGCGAAGTTTCACATCTTTGAAAGATCAAAGAAAAAAACAGTTCATGCACTTTTCCATTAGAAATAACAATCTATGCTACGTACTGTATTCATTTAAATCGCCTCTGCAATTTTTTGTCCTAAGTACAGGATTTCTTGTTACTGCAGGTTTTTTCATTAATACTTTCATGATCAACATAATTTACAGATTTTCTAACTGAAATATGTTTAGATTGTGAAATGTCTTCTGAGTACCAAATACTGTTTAAAAAGGCAACTAAAATCTAGATACTGTGGTACATGGATGGTCACATTTTGTTCTGTCCCATCAAGAGCAACTGAGATTGCTGAGTTGTGATCACTGTCCTCAGGTTGTCTGGATTGGGTCTGGGATGTGGCCTTCTTGGTTTCAAAGTGTCATTTGTGGATGAATAGCTAGCTAAAATTGAATGCAAGTAAGATGTACTGTAGGTGGGCAGAGAGAAATCTTTTGAAGAACTGGTCAAAATCATAATGTTACCATCATTCGAGGGCATTTGTTTTCTGATAATCAAGCTGATCCACATTGTCTTCTGAACTTGTGTCCTTGTTCACACAAACAGCTTTAGTAAAGAGAAATGCCTTATACTATCTTTAGCTGGTCAAAAGACTCTGCCCTCCTTGTTGATTGCAGTTATGACCATAGTGATCCAAGTGTTTGCAACCTTCAGACTTGACTTCTGCAGTGCTCTATTCCTATTGCCAGGGCCAGATTTAGGGGCAGGCGGGGTGCTGAGATTGGGGGCCACCAGGCTCCAGGTGCTGTTTTTGTTGTTAGCAACAAAAGGGAAAATAGAATGTTTGAAGTAACATGTTTCAGATATTGTGTATTTGCTTATATATGACATGAATAAATACAGATTTACAGAGCTTGCTTGCAAATTTATTGTTTTACATGACAGGGATAAATCATACATGCAAATCGTGCATCAAAGTTGTGAAATGGGCTACAAATGCAAAAAAAATAAGGTATTCGAAAGTTTAACAAATGGGGGAGGGGCACCAAAGGTTCTCCTCAACTGGGGCTCCATTTGTTCTAGGGCTGGCCCTGTCTAGTGCTGAAAGTGAATGTGAATGCTGTGAAGAAACACCTAACAGACACTTTAGGCACATTCCCATAACACCAACATTGTAGAAAATATTTATTAACAACCTTTGGGCTGAGATAAAGAATTTATGTCCCAAAAGGCAAACATTTGGAAAAGGTCAGATAGAGAAATTCAGAGCTACAATGGAAGTCTTGCTGTGTGTGTGTGTGTGTGTGTGTTGTTTGCTGTGGCAGGGGACCCAGGAAATCTGCAACTCTGATTCTTATGGGTTTGAGAGGGCTAATTGTGTGTACATTTTTGAGATATTTTTATATACGAAATATTGCGTAAGGTCCTAAACCATTAACAAACTGTGTATAAACATAAAATTTGTATAAGTATATTTGCATTTGAAACAAAAGACCTTGACTTCATGGCACAGTCTTTCTCATGACATTACAAACCCTGTGGCAGTTCTCTGCCTTTGTTAAGCACCAGCAAATGCTACTGTGCAAGATGTGAAGGAGGATGTGTTCCTAGCCCAAGCAGTTGATACTGTAGACATATTTGAGACATACATATGCTGGAAGATGGAAAGGACAATGTTTATTAGGTGTTCAGCTCTTGTAGAAGAACCGCCTAACACTCAGGTGTTGGCAGGAAACATAACTTTGTTTACTCTTAACATGCGTTAGAATACTATAGCTGTCCCTGTATTTTGTTAATGATATAAGATCCAACAGTCTTTTCACCTTGTGTGTTTTCAAATATGTTTTGGTTAACCTTTAAGTTACAGTACTACTAATCAGCCTTGCAAACCTCAGTTCACCCACTAGCCTGCAATGAATAACTTCTTGATTTTTTTTGGGACAGGGCAGTATCATTTAGATTTTTCATCATGACTTCAGTAAGGTCAGGTGAATAGATTTTTGCACTGGGGCTGGTAAATGTTCATGATTTTGCAGGGCTGTGTTGATATTTTTATTTTTTATGGGCATTTCTATGACCTACTTTACAACAGTCATATGGTATTTGGAATCTTACAGACTAGTTTTTGTTTTTCAGACAGCTTTGCAGTTTGTCTTTAAAATGTAGGTAAATCAGTTTTTCTAATTAACTAGCTAGAGAACATTTTAGCAGCTTCCTCTATTTAGTCAAGTTTATGCAGTATAGTTTGATTTAACTGAAATTAAGTGGCAAGAAGGAAACTACAAGTGGGCTAGCAAGCTTATTCTAGAGTGATGCGATTAACTACCTGACTTATTTCCCCCCCCCCCCCATGTTCTGGGTTTATTTAACCTTTATTGTTGTTTTGAATTCCAAATCTTATTGCTTCCTTAAAATATTTTCCTCAGATTTATTCCAATAATGTATTGTTCATGGAGAAAAATGACCCTTTATGGAGAGGGACAGATATTACACATAAAATGTTAGGAAAACGGTGGATTTTGAAACCTCAATATGGAAATTGGTTTAATAACACTGGTGAGTATAATGTGGTTGTAGAAAAGGAGATTTTTAGTTAGATTTTGATGCAGGTGCTTTAGGATTATGGATTCTAAGGTTGGTGTATAGATTGGTTAACTGGGCAGTGGACATTCAATTTTGGGACGAAGAAAATCTTGAGAGTAATGCAAATAGAAATATAGTTTCAGTGGTGCAAAGTTAGTTTTATCTCTAGGATGCGTATGTGTGTGTTAAATGACATTGATCAGCATAGTCAAGAAGGCCTCTCAAAATTTAAACTTCGATTACCTGGATTTCTTCCATTTAATAAAAAGGAAGGGCCAAATCATAACTTCTTTTAATCATTAAGGGAAATTATTTGGTGGGAAAACCCATAAGCAGGAAAAATGTACTCCTTAAAACTTGTGGAGTTAGTCACTTCTTCAGAAACCATGCTGCAGTTCTTTGGCTGCCCTGTCCTTGTTCCACAAAGGGTAGTAGGTGCTGAAAGTGAGATAATGATCTAAACCAGAGGTTCTCAAACTGGGGGGCGTGCCTCCCGGGGTGTGTGGGGGGGATGTATTGGGGGTGGGGTGCGAAAGCATGAGACGTTTTAGGAACTTACTGCGCACATTTTACCCACAGCAATGAATAGCTAGCAAAGCTGATTCCTCCAGACATATCACGTCCTCAAATGGCGCTGTGCATTTGACTCTAGATGGTGCTGTGCATTTTGACAGATTTCAGTTAAGCTTGCAGAGCATTATACAAAGTCGTTGCCATCTGTACTTTAATCCTTTTGCTACGATACGGTGTGCACATTTAATTGTAAGCATACCACCATCGCAGTTTTGCTTTTGCTCTTACTACAGTGGATCCTTGGCTCAGTTTGAATCAATGCCTTATTGTTTTTAACATTTAGTGAGAGTTGCATGTTTATTTTTTGTATGGGTTTATGTACTTGTGTGGTGGGGGAGGGGCCTAAACTACAACAGACACAAAGAAAGGGGGTGCGATCAAATACGTTTGAGAACCACTGATTCTAAGCAGCATTCATGTTTTGGCAGGAATTCAGCTGGGTTTCTAGGGGAGCAGGTTACAAAATGACTGTTCCTGGCTCTGGGCAGACATATTCCTTTTCCAAATCCATGGAGTTACAACTGTGCAGTGTTTTCTCTAAGGCAGCGGTTCTCAACAGGATGTCCGCGGCCCCCTGGGGTCTGTGAGCTCTTTCAAGGGTGCCGTGGGGCCCCGTGGCTGAAGCCCTGATCCCTGGTGCCCCGTGTTGGGCTGAAGCTGGGAGCCGCTGGGCTGAAGCCCCAATCCCTGGGGAGGCACTGGGCTGGAGCCTGGAGCCCCGATCCCTGGCGCCTCCCGCGGGGCCGGAGCCCCGATCCCTGGTGCCCCCCGTGGGGCTGAAACCCTGATCCCTGGCGCCCCCCGCAGGGCTGATCCTGGGGAGGCGCTGGGCTGAAGCCCCGATCCTGGGGAGGCACTGGGCTGGAGCCCCGATCTCTGGTGCCCCCCTTTGGGCTGAAGCTGGGAGGCGCTGGGCTGAAGCCCCGATCCGTGTCGCCCCCCTCGCGGGGCTGAAGCCCCGATCCCGGGGAGGCGCTGAGCTGAAGCCCCGATCCGTGGCGCCCCCTGCGGGGCTGAAGCCCCGATCCCTGGCA
>NW_020664461.1:6041574-6073290 GCF_002925995.2 Terrapene triunguis | reverse complement strand
CCTCTCCCTGCACACTGAGCTACCCCCTGCCCACACACAGCCCCTAGATACCCCCTTCCTGCCTCTGCCCCCCTCAAATAGAAGTCAAACTATGCCTATGCCCAAGGCCCCTGCCCCGAAGGCCCCCTCCCTCCCCACTGGGCCGTGGAGTTTTCATAGCATGTCTACAAGATTCGCTGCAGCCCCTTAATAACTAGTTACAAAGATTACCCCTAAAAGAGAATTCTTGTCTGATCATGTAGTTCATTTCTGTACAAAACATCATTTGACTAAGCACATTCACAGCATGATGCGGATAGCTTCTTCAAATGCCTGCAAATTGTGCATTGCAGCCACGGGTATAAGCAGTATCTTTCTTTGCTATCATTATGCTTTTAAACTGTTCAAAAAGGTTACATTTATTTACAGTTGCTCTCTGGGTAACTTTTGGATGTTATCAGTGTGGAATAGTTTGCAAAGAACCAAGTGGTAGCTCAGTCAAATAGTAATTTGTGAATAATTTTTGAAGTAACAAAAATACCTTTATTTCATTTAATACATTTTCATGCTAAATCAAAATAACTCAGTTAAAAAAAAAAAATTCTTCTGATCTACTGTAGACCACAGCTTCATCAAGGTACGCAGAGGCATACTCAGTGTGGGGCTCTTGTAGGCGGTCCATTAGCCACTGGAAGGTCGCTGAAGTGCCACAAAGGCCGAAGGGTATCCGAGTGAATTGGTAGAGCCTGCGTGGGGTGGCGAAGGCTATTTTTTCTTTTGATCCCGGGTCCAGTGAGATCGGCCAGTAACCCTTGGTGAGATCAAGTGTTGTTATGTACTGGGCCTCTCCGAGTTGATAGAGCAGATCATCAATCCAGGGCATCGGGTATGCATCAAATTTGGATATTGCAGAAGCGAAGAGTCCCGTCCAGCTTTGGGACCAGCACCATAGGGCAGCATCATTAGCTCTGCGACCTCTCGATAACCCCTAGGTCCCCCATTGCCTGGGCCCCGTTCTCTAATACCTCCTGCATTTGTTGTGGGGGGGGTCGTGTCGCCTTGCAGATTATCTCTCCGGGGTTTGTCAGGATGGTGTGCTGGACTGGGGTGGCTTGTCCTGGTAAGGCTGTGAAGGTCCTGGGAAAGGCCTCCAACAGGCTTCTGGTCTGCCTCCGCTGCTCCTCAGTGAGGGTGTCTCTGAGCAGGAGCTGTTCGGAATCCATGGTCATGAAGACCTGGGGACCCAGGTGTGACGGGTTGGGTCACAGAAACCCCCCTTGGGACTGCCGTCTGATGTGCTGGGACTACGTCTGAGCCCGTTTTCTCTGCCAGCTTGGGATTTCAATATCTTGCCTTGTTTGAGCCAGACATGCTTGCCTGCGGCAAACACAGATCCAGGTCTGAACCACTTTCCCCACAAGCTGCAGGCTTAACTGAAAACAGCTTAAGAAGTGCTCCTGTCCCCAGCACCCAGATACCCAGCTCCCAATGGGATCCAAACCCCAAATTAATCTGTTTTACTCTGTATAAAGCTTATACAGGGTAAACTCTTAAATTGTTTGCCCTCTATAACACTGATAGAGAGAGATGCACAGCTGTTTGCTCCTCCAGGAATTAATTACTTGCTCTGGGTTAATAAGTAAAAAGTGATTTTATTAAATATAAAAAGTAGGATTTAAGTGGTTCCAAGTAATAACAGACAGAACAAAGTAAATCACCAAGCAAAATAAAACAAAAACATGCAAGTCTAAGCCTACTACAGTAAGAAACTAAATGTAGGTAAATCTCACGCTCAGAGATGTTGCAATAAACTTCTTTTACAGACTAGCCTTCCTTCTAGTCTGGGTCCAGCAATCACTCACACCCCTGTAGTTACTGTCCTTGGTTCCAGTTTCTTTTAAGCATCTCTTTGGGGTGGAGAGGCTATCTTCTGAGGCAGCTGAAGACAAAATGGAGGGGTTTCCAGGGGCTTATATAGTCTCTCTCTTTTTGGTGGAAACCCCTCTGCCCCCCTGTGTAGAATCACAGCTACAAGATGGAGTTTTGGAGTCACATGGGCAAGTCACATGTCCATGCATGACTCAGTTCTTTATAGGCCAACGCCATTGCCCACATGTTAACCCGAATGTTCCCAGGAAAGCTCAGATGTGGTTTGGCGTCTGTCAAGGTCCATTGTTAGCCAAGTACTCCCAATTACTTGAATAACCCCTTCACACTATGTTGATCAACTCTGCCTTAGGTGCTTTCTACAGCAAACACTTTAAATACAAGCATAGAGCCAACTCTCATAACTTCAGATATAAAAATGATACATGCATACAAATAGGATGAATAGATTCTGTAGATCATATGCAGAGATATGTTACATGACATATCTAGCATAAAGCATATTCCAATTATGTCATTTACATTCATAAGCATATTTCTATAAAGCATTATGGAGTGCAATGTCACACCAGGTCTGGCTAGAGGGTGTATATGGTGATCAGCACCCCTTCCCGCTCATTCCATGGCTTCAGGAGGTTCACGTGGTATAGCTGTTGGATTGCTGGATCTCATTGATCAGCGGTTCTCAACAGGGAGTTCGCGAGCCCTTTCAAGCCCCAAGCTGAAGCCCCGATCACTGGTGCCCCCTGCGGGGCTGAAGCCCTGATCCCCGGGAGGCGCGGGGCTGAAGCCCTGATCCCCGGGGAGGTGCGGGGCTGAAGCCCTGATCCCTGGCGCCTTCTCTTCTCTCTCTCTCTCTCTCTCTCCCTCTCCCCCCCCTCTGCCCCCCACTCCCCTGGCTGGGCCCTTGAGTTTTTATAGCCTGTCCAGGAGGGCCTCAGAGAGAGAGAGAGAGGTTGAGAACCCCTGTCATAGATGATGAGTCCCACCCGGCGGATCACCTTGTTTGGCCCCTGCCATTGGGCTAGGAGTTTTGACTCCTTTGAGGAGAGTAAGAGGAGGACCTGATCACTGGGTTCGAAGGTCCGTGTGGGCTCCCTGATCGTATGTTCTCGCCTGTGCTCTCTGGGCAGTCTGCAAGTTCTCCCTTGCCAGGTCTCTGGCATGAGCTAGATCCTCTTGCAACTGTAGCACATATAGCAGGAGGCCCTGGGCTTGCGATGGGGTTTGTTCCCAGGTTTCCTGCATTAGGTTGAGCAGCCTGCGGGGCTGGCGATTGTACAGCAGGTTGAACGGCGAGAACTTTGTGGAGGATTGCAGCACCTCCCTGCTGGCAAGCAGCAACAGCGGGATGAATTGGTCCTACTCGCGGAAGTTCTTCAGTGGAAAGTTGCAGAGTATGTCCTTGAGTGTACGGTTAAACAGCTCGACCAGTCCCCGATGTCTGCATCTTCTGGATTCCCAGGAGACTGTAGACCTTGCAGAGTAGCCGGGATGTAAAATTTGTCCCCGTTCGGTAAGGATCTCCTGGGGAGGCCCACCTGGGCGAAGCCCTTCAAGAGCTCCTCTGCAATGGTTCGAGCGGTGGCATTCCTTAGTAGGGTGGCCTCAGGGAAGATGAGTGGTGTAATCCATAACCACCAGGATGTAGCAGAACGTGGTGATGCTCTTGGTGAGGGGCCCCACCAGGTCCAGTGTGACCCTGTCAAAGGGGGTCCCTACCAGTGGCAGGTGGACCCGGGGAGCCTTCTGCATACCTGGAGGGGAGGTGCATTAATCCTTGACATCTTGATGCACCCCCAGCCAGAAGAACTGGGCTCAGACCCGAGCAGAGTCTTTTCCTGTCCCAGATGGCTGGCCACAGTGACATCATGGGCCAATTTCAACACGGCTTGTTGGTGACACTGGGGCACGATCAGTTGGGATTGGGGTTCTTGGGTTCGGGAGTCTTGGTCGACCCGATAGAAGCGCTTCCTGGTCAGTTCAAATCACGGCCGCTGAGTTGGTCGCCGAGGTCTTGTGGCTTCCCCATTAACATATGCCAGCTGTTCATAGGACCAGCTGGGGTGGGATCCTCCCTTTGGTCCCAACTGAAATTGGCCGCTTTGTCTAGGGTTGCTTCCTCTGCTGGTGACATGGGTGGAGCATCTCCCTCTGGGGCACCATGGTTGGGTTGGTGGGTTGCCATCTCTGCCTGGGGGCTTCGGAGGCTTGTTTCCTGCAGGATTCCAGTGAACCCTGGCCAGTCCCACCCTGTGGCCTATGGGGGCTTCCTGGGATGTTGGGACAGTCTGCAGCAGGTGGCTGCTGCTGCGGCCAGGTCGAGCACCGACTTTAAGGCTGGGGGTCTTGTAGCCGGAGCCCCTGGCATGACTAGGGTCTCTGCGGCCTGAAAGTCTTCCGTCAAAAAACCCAGGCCTTCCCATGGGGTGGGTGTATGTGGACAAACTGCTCGATGACTATCTGCTTGGCTGCGAAGTTCCGCTCAGGCTGGAGTCACCGCCAACCGCTATCCTTAAGTTCCTGTGTCATGACCTGGGATCAGGCCCCTGGTGGGTATGTCTTCCCCCGGAGCTGCTGTCGGAAGGCCTCAGGGGTGATGTCCAGCATCAAGTATGGGCTGTCAGGCGTGGCGCCAGCCAGGCGGCTCTGCACACTGCTCCATCTGCAGGAGACACCCCTGCAGCTCTCATTGGCCGTGGTTCCCGTGGGAGCTGCGGGGGCAGCGCTTGGAGCAGGGGCAGCGTGTGGAACCCCCTGGCTGCCCCTACGTGTACAAGGCAGAGGGGGGGACATGCCGCTGCTTCCGGGAGCCGTGCAGAAAGCCCCCGACCGCACTCCCCGGCTCAAGCGTCAGAGCAGGGCAAGCCCCTGACCCCACTCCCCAGCGGAAGCTCGAGGGCCAGATTAAAAGTTCTGACAGGCCATAGTTTGCCCACCCCTGCTCTAAAGCATGCCATTTAACTTCTTTTTCTCTAATTTGCCAGTAAAAGTTCTTTTGTTGAAGGCAACTTGAATAGAATCTCAAAACTGGGGCAGTCACTGAAGGGCACCTCAGAGAAACTGTCTTTAAATCTCCTGAGACAAAAGGTGGGTGAGGTAACATCTTTGATTGAACCAGCTTTTGTTGGCGAGAGAGAGAGAAGTTTTTGAGCTTACACAGAGCTCTTCTTCAGGTCCCTGTGTAAGCTCAAACGCGTGTCTCTCTCACTAACAGAAGAAGTTGGTCTAATAAAAGATATTAACTTATCTACCTTGTCTCTCTAATATTCTGGGGCTACAGCAACACTTTGACTCTCCTGTAATGCAGAGCCAGAGGTAGGTAGCCGCTGAAGGCCAAAGTGCCAGGCAGAGCAGCCGTCGTGATCTCCCTCCCTGCATTGTCAGAGGAATATAGGGAGAGTCCAGTGACATTGAAAGGTGTCAGATGTGGTCACCTACACATCAGTCTTCATAGCACCCCTGCCAGGCAGGCAGTAGCCTTGGTCCACAAATGAAAAGATTGAGGCACAGAGGTTTCATGGCTTGCTGTTTCCTGGATCTGTGCTTGAACTAATGTACCACACCAATCTCTCAGTGAAAACACTTTTTATTTTGCCAGTCTTACCCACAGACATGAAGTTCAATAATCTGCATTTAGAACCTTGTTTACACTTGTTTTCAATGGAAAGTAGACTCCTCCTAGCAGAATTACATTTCTTTTCTTGGTGCCCCTTGTTGCCCCTCCACCCCAAGGCCCTATCATAGATGTTAACAGAAAATCACTTTGTGTCAGAGAAGATTCTGTAGCAAATGCTTATCTGGATTTTGGTGCAGCATATGCCAAAATGATACCATTAATATATTATATTTGGTAAATCTTGTTACAGTAGGAATACAAAATACAGAATATGATTCGACAAACCATAGAATCATAGAAGATTAGGGTTGGAAGAGACTTCAGGAAGTCATCTATTCCAACCCCCTGTTCAAAGCAGGACCAATCCCCAACTAAATCATCCCAGCCAGGGCTTCGTCAAGCTGGGCCTTAAAAACCTCCAAGGATGGAGATTCCACCACCTCCCTAGGCAACCCATTCCAGTGCTTCACCACCCTCCTCGTGAAATAGTGTTTCCTAATATCCAACCTAGACCTCCCCCACTGCAACTTGAGACCATTGCTCCTTGTTCTGTCATCTGCCACCACTGAGAACAGCCGAGCTCCATCCTCTTTGGAACCTCCCTTCAGATAGTTGAAGGCTGCTATCAAATCCCCCCTCACTCTTCTCTTCTGCAGACTAATTAAGCCCAGTTCCCTCAGCCCTCTAATCATTTTCATTGCCCTCCACTGGACTCTCTCCCATTTGTCCACATCCGTTCTGTAGTGGGGGCCCAAAACTGGATGCAATACTCCAGATGTGGCCTCACCAGTGCCAAATAGAGAGGAATAATCACTTCTCTCGATCTGCTGGCAATACTCCTGCTAATGCAGCCCAATATGCCGTTAGCCTTCTTGGCAATAAAGGCACACTGTTGGCTCATATCCAGCTTCTCTCAACTGTAATCCCCAGGTCCATATTTATTTAAAAGTTCTGATATTAATATTTATCTTTATGGAGTTCTGAGATTGTACTTTCTAGGCATGCTTGAAACAACATGTTCTCTGAATAATGCATGCTAGTAAAAACGACTATTACTGCAGAGACTCAAGTAAGTTATACATAGGCTGGCTAGTCAAATGCTCCAGAAAGGGAATGGGAAAAAGAAACAGGCACACAATAGCTGAAGCAAAGGCTGAAATTCACTTTGTTTATTTACTTTTGTTTATGCACTTAGTGTGCTTGGCCCTGTACAAGATAAAAAGGAAAACATAATCCCTGCCCTTTATGAGTTTACAATTTAAATAGGTAAAGACTAGACATAGAAGTGCATTAGGAGACTCAGAGGATGGTGCTAATTTGGAGTGTAAATTTTTTTGTTTTAGCAGTGGTTTGAGACCCCCCCCCCCCTTTTTTTTTTAACTGATGTGGATCAGGGTTTGTGGGCTTCATAGAAGAAAGTGGATTTTAGGGAAGGTTTTGGATAAAGAGGATGGGCTATTAGTAGAATTCGGAGGAGGCCCTATGATTTACTCCTCCATCTCCAGCCTGTTCATCCCAATGAGGTATGAACTTCAAACCTAGTTGGAACTATCCAAATGCTAAGCGAAACAGATAATTTTTTGTGTTTCTTGCTTTTCTTTTATAAAAGCAAGGAAAGAAAATACAAAGTGCTGCTAATGCGATATTCAGATGGAACAGTTAAACTTACAAAAAATCAGGAAATATAAAGTCCTCATAGCAATGTTCACTCAGTCCCATTGCACTTGTGTAGTGTTTTTTTTTTTTTTTTTTTGGTTACTAGTTAAATGTTTGTAGAACAAAATATAACGAGTGGTAGAGAGAGGAAGTTGACAGTAAAGAATCTAAATCAGAAGTTAGGAATTGTAGAAAATTGACAAGGGAAGCAAAGGGACGCAAGGAGAAATCTATGGCCAGCAGAGTTAAGGACAATAAGGAGGAGTTTTTAGAATGTATTAGGAATAAAAAGAATCCTGACAATGGTATTGGCCCATTATTAGATGGAAATAGTAGAATTATCAATAAGGCAGAAAAGGCAGAACTGTTCAATAAATATTTGTTTTGTATTTGGGGGGGGGGGGGAAACATGATATAGTCTTATCATATTGAAGACATTTTCCATTCCATTAGTATTTCTGGAGGATGTTAAACAGAAGCTACTAAAGTTAGACATTTTTAAATCAGCAAATTCAGATAACTTGCATCCAAGAGTTTTAAAAGTGTTGCCTAAGGAGCTCCATGGACCGTTAATGTTGATTTTTTTCAATAAATCTTGTAGCAGTGGGGAAGTTGCAGAAGACTGGAAGAAAGCTAATGTTGTGCCAATTTTTAAAAAGGATAAACGGTAATACCCAGGTAATTATAGGCCTGTCAACCTGACATGGATCCCTGGCAAGATAACGGAATGGCTGTTATGGGACTTGATTAATCAAGAATTAAAGGAGGATAATGTAATTAATGGAAATCAACATGGGTTTATGGAAAATAGATCCTATTAAACTAACTGGATATATTTTTTTTGAGAGAGTACAAGTTCTGTTGATAAAGGTGGTAGGGTTAATATAATGGACTTCTGTAAGGCGTCTGACGTGGTACTGCATAACAGTTTGATTAAGAAACTAGAAAGATATAAAATTAACATGGCACACATTAAATGGATTAAAAACTGGCTAACTAATAGGTGTCAGTATAATTGTGAACAGGGGATTGTTATTAAGTGGGTATGTTTCCAGTGGGGTATGCAGGTGTCGGTTTTTGTCTGTATGCTGTTTAACATTTTTATTGATAATGTGGAAGCAGGGCCGGCTCCAGGGTTTTGGCTGCCCCAAGCAGCCCCCCCCCCCCCAAAGCCGCAATCGCGATCTGCGGCGGCAATTCGGCAGAAGGTCCTTCGCTCCGAGCCGGAGTGAGGGACCGTCCGCCAAATTGCCGCCGAATAGCTGGACGTGCCGCCCCTCTCCGGCGTGGCCGCCCCAAGCACCTGCTTGACAAGCTGGTGCATGGAGCCGGCCCTTTGTGGAAGTAAACATAAAATCATCATTAATAAAATTTGCAGATGACAGAAATTGGGAGAGAAATTGGTAAATAAGGAGGAGGACAGCTCACTGATTCAGAGTGATCTGGATTGCTTGGTAAACTGGGCGCAAGCATATAATGTGTGTTTCAATATAGTTAAATGTAAATGTATATATCTAGGAACAAAACATAGGCCATATTTACAGGATGGGGGACTCTCTCCTGGGAAGCAGTGACTCTGAAAACGATTTGGGGGTGGTGGATGATAATCAGTTTCCAGTGAGTTTCCAATGTGATGCTGTGGCCGAAACAGCTAATGCAATCCTTGGATGCATAAACAGGAGAATCTTGAGTAGGAGTAGACAGCAGACATGCCAAATCTGCAGAAAAAAAGCAGAAATTGGGCTTGTTTTTGGCTTAATTGGCTTGTGAGTTGCTTGTTGGCTAGTTTTTGGCTTGTAGCTTGTTGCCTTTTTTTTTTTTTTTGTTGGGGTCTGGCAAGCAGCGGCAAGAGGGGAAGAGAGGGGTGCACAGCAGGCCCACCACAGTCTGACTGCATGCCCTGGGGAGCTAGTCACCTAGAGTGTTGGGGTTCTTAGGAATTGGCTTGTTTTGGCCTTGTTTTGAAATAGGATTAGTTGGGGTGCTTATTTACCATGTGAAAGTTGGCAACTGTGGTAGAGAGGTTATTTTCCTCTGTATTTGGCATTGGTGCAACTGCTGCTGGAATCGTGTGTCCAATTCTGCTGCCCATAATTCAAGGAGGATGTTAATAAATTGGAGAGGGTTCAGAGAAGAGCCATAGGAATGATTGATTAAAAGATTAGAAAACCTGCTTTGTAGTGATAGACTGAAGGAGCTCAATCTATTTATCTAACAAAGAGATGGTTAAGGGTTGTTAGAGTACAGCCTATAGGTATGATTGGATGTTTTTCTAAAAGATCTGCTCTAGGAATTATTTTGGAGAAGTTCTCTGGCCTGTTCTATATAGGAGATCAGACTAAATGATCTCAGTGGTCCCTTCTGGTCCTGGAATATGTGAATCTATGAAAATAGTCTCTCTATTTATGTTTGCTGTGTTTCTGGTGTGAAAATGTTGTGTTTTTGTTTCTGGAAGAAAATAAATATGGTTTTCATTCCTCACTGAGAATTTCATTGCTTTCTGCCAATTTTAGAAATTACACAGTCCATCTCTCTGGCCCCAATTCAGAATTGTTTCCTCTTGTACATTTATTCGTGTCTTGTCCAATCCAGCTTGAAATGCCCTATGTGGTGGGGTTTCCACTATATCCTATGAGAAACTACTCTTTACCATACAGCTCTGATCTTTCAGTGTGACTTCCGTGTGTGGACCCCCGTATCTATGCATGGTCAGAGTGTAGGACTGTGGCATGAGAAGGGGCCACATTGTGAGAACCTTCCAGATACTCATCTTAAATATTTCCACTTCTTAATTTTATCCGTTTTCTCCCATGTATAATTCTGAATAATTCCTCCCCCCTCATTTGTGTTTACATCCTTTTAATATTTATGGACTGTTATTGTGTCCCTTGTTGTCTGTTAGCCAAGCTAGATATATTTAGCCATTGCTGCTGCTTCAAGTAGTGTCCCTATGGGTGTTCCACTTCAGGTGCGCATACTCCTAGACTTTAAGGTCAGAAGGGACCATTATGATCATCTAGTCTGACCTCCTGCGCAACGCAGACCACAGAATCTCACCCACCCACTCCTGTAACAAATCCCTAACCTATGCCTGAGTTATTGAAGTCCTCAAATACTGGTTTAAAGACCTCAAGGTGCAGAGAATCCTCCAGCAAGTGACCCGTGCCCCACGGTGCAGAGGAAGGTTGGAGATTTTCAGTAGCAGTGCTCGTTCAGCCTCCACATGTGCTATATGCAAGTTCATGTTCTGTTCAAAATATACAGAGAGCAGTGCAGGCGAACAGCCCTCAGTTTCCTCCCAACTGCCTTCGGTGTGAGATGGAACATCAATCATTCCCTGCGGGGGGAGGGGATAGCTCAGTGGTTTGAGCATTGGCCTGCTAAACCCAGGGTTTCATGCATCCGACGAAGTGGGCATTCACCCACGAAAGCTTATGCTCCAATACATCTGTTAGTCTTAAAGGTGCCACAGGACTCTGTTGCTTTTTACAGATCCAGACTAACACGGCTACCCCTCTGATACTTTAAACCCAGGGTTGTGAGCTCAATCCTTGAGGGGCCACTTAGGGATCTGGGGCAAAAATCAGTACTTGGTCCTGCTAGTGAAGGCAGGGGGCTGGATTCAATGACCTTTCAAGGTCCCTTCCAGTTCTGTGAGATAGGTATATCTCCATATATATTTTTTTCACTTAGAAGTAGTTAAGAAACAGAATAAACTATATTTAACTAATTTAGCTGTAGTATTTAGTTGGGGGTCTGTTCTCCCCCCCCCCCCCCCTTTTTTTTTTTTCTTTCCATGCCTGGAGGATTATTTTGGACTTTGATGCTTTTGGGATCTGCAAGTTTTAAGTATTGTCTTTCCTGCTGGGAAGCTATCCTGGTTAGTGACAGACACTCCTAGTGTCTTCATTGTTTGGGAGACACCTATATACTGGCTAAGTGGGAGATCTGCTCTTCTGAGAGCTTCTTACCTCCCGGGTATACAGAACACCATGGCTGATGACCTCAGCAGGCTCTTCTCCCAGAATTATGAATGGGAGTTGTCCTCACAAGTCCTCAACAGCATATTTCTAACCTGGGAGCTTCCAGAAGTGGACTTCTTTGCCACCACTAATCAACACAAAGTACAAAAAATTTTCCTCGAGAGGGACTTGATCCTCAGTCACTATGGGATACCTTCCTTATTTCATGGGTGAAGGGCCTTCTTTATGCATACCCACCAACACCATTGCTCTCAAAAGTACTGAATAAAATCAAGCAGGATAAGGCCATGGTCATTTTAATAGCATCGACTTGGCCGAGACAGATTTGGTATCCTTACCTGGTTCGGCTTGCTTCTCATCCACCTCTGAGATTTCCAGTCAGTCAGTCTGCTATCTCAGGATTCCGGTCAGGCACTATATGGTAAATATATTCAGAAATGGAAGAGATTTCACAATTGGTTTAACTGGTGGTAAGTTCCGTTTGTTCATTCTTCTCTTTCCACTGTCCTAGACTACCTGTTGGAATTTAAAAGGTCAGGTCTTATTTTGGTAGCTATCACAGCCTTTCATTCGCCTGTGGAAGTTTTTTCAATTTTTTTTTTTTTTTTAGATCACCCTGCAAAGTCAAGATTCCTCAGAGGACTGATTAATCTTTTCCCACAGATTAGTGAACCTACCCCAGCATGGGACTTTAACTTCTTCCTTACTTGCCTTATAAAACACCCCTTTGAGCTATTAGCTACATGTTTGTTGCTTCACCTGTCCATGAAAACAGCTTTCTTGGTGGCCATCACTTCTGTGTAGCGGGTCGGAGGACTAGGGCTTTTAATGGCAGATTCCCCACCCCCAACAATGTTTTTCAAGGGAAAAATCTCATTACAACCACATCTTAAGTTTCTACCTAAGATGTCTTATGAATTTCATATTAATCAGACCATTCATCTTTCATTTTCCCCCCCTAAAAGCACATCAGGCCAAGGGGGAGGTCTTTCATACATTGGATGGCACATGGGCGTTAGCCTTCTGTCAGGACAGAATCAAACCATTTAGAAAATCTCCCAGACTATTAGTTTCAATTGTAAGGGTCCACAGTCTCCCCCCAAAGACTCTCGAGGTAGACTCTCTTGTGTTAGAAGTCTGATAAATTCATCCTCCTAGAGCTGTAGCTCATTCCACAAGGTCTCAAATACTTCTGTGGCAGTGCTCATTCCAGCTGCTGAAATTTGCAAGGCTGCAACCTGGATTTCAGTACTTACTTCTTGCAAACACTATGCTTGGTTCATGCCTCTAGATCAGTGGTCTTCAAAGTGGGGTGCGCAAGAGGATCCTTGGGGGTGCGCGGCAGGAGGAGCGCTTTTTTTTTTTCTTTTGCTTCGTCAGTTCGGGCGGGAGTCAGAGCGGCTTTTTTTTTTGCTTTGGCAAAAATGGTAGAGCCGGCGCGGCAGGGGATGCGTGCTCCAAAATTTTTTTACCGATAGGGGTGCACGATCAAAAAAGTTTGGAGACCACTGCTCTAGATCAGATAATGCTGTTGGAAATGCATTTCTGTTTTCAGTATTAGGTTCTGCTCTGAAGCTCTTCCCCCCCCCCCCATGAGAATACTGCTTGGTAGTCACCTGAAATGGAGCATCCATAGGCACAAGGAAGAGATGAGTAACTAGAGTTCTTTGAGATGTGTGTCCCTATGGGTGCTCCACTACCTGCCCTCCTCCCTCTTGCTTCAGTTTCCTCTGTGGGACTTTGGAGGTACAGAAGGAACTGTGTGGGTGGTTTACCCGTGCAGCTCTTATATATCCTTGGTACGGGGCACGAGGATGCATAGAGTGCAGTTACTGCACAAGATTAGTGACCTCTCCTTCCCTCTTCCTTGACATGGTATTTCTGCATATGCAGCCCAAGCTTTGATCAGCCTGTCTTGCCGCCAAGTCCTGTCGATCTCTCTTTGCATTGCTTCTTCCCCTGGAGTAGTTATGTCTCAGAGTGTTTCCCCTCAAATGAATTTGCTGCATTCTCCCAAGGAAAATCTGATTATTTAATTGCATGTTTCTCATTTTTCTTTGTCCATTTGTGTTTTCTATTCTCACTGGTGTTTGCATCTCCTCCAACTTTAGTATCATTTTTTAATTTCAGGAACATACATTTTATTACTTGTTCTGGATCATTAACAAAGATATTAATAAGGCCAAACCTAACACAGGTTCCAGCAGTACTCAGTAGGCACCTTCTCCAGCTTACTATTTGATTCTCATTTTCCTTTGTGATCTACTGCCCTTTAGTCAGTGTTCAGTCCACATCCATACCAATTTGAGTGGATTTTGATAGTAAGATGTCATAAGACAGTATCAGATGGCTTACTAAAATCAGAGTATATTGCATCTACTGCATTCCTTTTATCCACTAATTACAATTCTCAAAAAAAGCAATCCGCTTTGTCAGGCACAATGTTATTTTTATAAACCTCAATGCTATTTTTTCTTCTGGTTGGAAGAAGATGATCTAGAAGTTTAGTGGGTTTTTTACCCTCTTAATACAGATTATTTTACTTGGAGTTGGAAGTTAGATTTACAGGATAGTAATTGCCAAGATTTCTCCTCGTCCCTTTTCTGAAGTTTGGGTCTATATGTGTGTCTTTAATCTATGGGTACCTCTCCAGTTTTCCATGACATCTAAAAAATAATTATTGGTAGTATGTTAAATTTGTTTGCTAATTCCTTTAACACCCTAGGATGAATTATTGTCTGGATCAGATGATTTGTAGATCTCTACATTTTCCAAGTCCTTTTTTTAGATGTACTTATTCAGAGACATTTGCAATAGCTATAAATTCTTGCCCTATATCTATAATGAAAAAAGGAGGGAAAAAAAAAAAGTGAAACTGCCACACTACGTATTATCAGTAATGCTCCCAGAGAATAGTCGCCTGTCATCATTTTGATCTATCTAATTGAGATTGTAAGCTTTATTTTCCTGTAAACCACCATGTGTGCCTGTGGCACGATGTAAATAATTTTTATAAATTCTTAATTACATTCTTGATTGTCTAGTATTTCTTTATTTTTCTTGTTAGACTTTAAAAGGGTCAGTGTGGTAGCCTCTTTGAATCTTTAATTTCTCCCCCTTCATTTATTAATAGTCCAGTGTTCTCACAAATGGCCCCTGCAGCAGTATCTCATTTGGCTTTTTTGTTACCCTTATTTTGTACTGCAAGGAATAATTTTGGTAACTTTTGTTGGTTTTCCCTCCCCCCGCCATTTCCAGTACTGCTTTGTTAAACCTCTGATTTTTGAGCAGTCTCTCTGGAATCTGTGTTGACCTCTACATTGACCATTACGTTGTTCACTCTGCTTGTGTGTTCTACTGCTTCTCCCACCCTGTCTCTGTCTTGTCTATTTAGATTGTAAAGCTCTTCAGGCCAGGGACCATCTATGTGTTTGTACAGTGCCTAGCACAGAGGGGGTGTGAAGGAATGTTTGGGGGGGGGTCCAGCAGGCCTGGGCCAGCCCCCACGGGGCAGCAGGGAGGGATAGGCACCCAGCTGTGCTCCGGCCCCCAGCCCTGGGCCTGGCCTTGGCCCCAGCATTGGCATGGCTCTGTACCTGGCTTCCAGCCCCCATTGCGGCGGCCCCAGTCTCAGCCCCCTTAACCCTGTCCGCGTCTCCGCCCCGGGAGCCGTGACCCTGCTCCCTGCCCGGCTCGGGGTGGGTGGCACAACCCGAAAAGTTTGGAGACCACTGGCCTAGCACAATGGGATCCTGTTCTTGGTTGGCCCTTAGCACTACTGCAGTAAACATGATTAATAATATTTCTTCTTGCAGTGCTTGCTCATGTCCATTCCATGCCAGGTGTGTGCGCGCCACATGCACAGTTGCTGGAGATTTTTACCTTAGTGGTATCCATAAGACTGGCCCTAACGCTCTTTCCCCCTCCCCCGGAGCTAGCCGCCACCTCCTCGTCCCTAGAGCCAGTCATAGGCCCTTCTAACCCACACCCGCCAGATGATTTCACAGCCCATCAGAAGCACCTGAAAAAGGGTCTCCACGAACGTGGGGCTGGAAGTAGAACTACTGAAGGAATCCACGTACATTCTGATTGATACCCTGGCTACAATGGCTCCCTCCAGAGTGGCCCTGCCAGTCAATGAGCGGTGTTGGGACCAGTCAGGGCACTTTAGCAGACCCCTTTGTCTCTGCCCCCTACCTCAAAAAGGACGTAGAAGTACTGTATACCAGCCCATGGGTTTGAGTACTTATACTCCCCTCCCCCCGGGTCCCTGGTGGTGGTAGCCACAAATGAGGGGGACAGACAGGGGCAGTACAGCGTCACCCCAAAGAACAAAGAGGCTAGATCTGTTCGGGAGAAAAATTTTGTTTTCATGGGTGGCCTCTAGCTCCGTATCTCTAGCCAGCAGGCGTTGCTGGGGGAGGAATGATTTTAACCTATGGGACTCAATGGTCAAGGTCAGGGTCTCCCTACTGCAGGAGTTCATGGCCCTGGAGGAAGGTAAGAGGGTGGCCTGCCGGCAGGCAGCCATCCTTGGATGTGGCTGACTCAGCGGCCAGAACGATGGCATTGGCAGTCACCATGAGGCGCTGTTCGTGTCTCCAGTCATCAGGCCTCTCGCATGAACTGCAGCAGTCAATCCAGGAACTCCCCTTCGAGGAAACCTCTCTGACCAGATGGACTCCAAACTCCGCAGTCTCAAAGACTCGAGGGCTAAGCTTCGCTCCCTAGGCCTGTATATGCCCCCAGCATTTCAGGTCTCAGCAGCCCTACAGGTTTTCGGGGCCCCCCCAGGAGTGCTGCTTTACCGCGTTATATCCGAATTTGTGTTATATTGGGTCTCTTTATATCGGGGTAGAGGTGTATACATGTAAAATGATGGGGTCTAAATTAGCTGTTACCACTCAAGAAAGATTTTGGAGTCATTGTGGATAGTTCTCTGAAAACATCCACTCAATATGCAGCGGCAGTCAAAAAAAGTACAGAATGTTGGGAATTATTAGGAAAGGGATAGATAATAAGACAGAAAATATCATATTGACTCTGTAAATCCATGGTACGCCAGCATATTGAATACTGCGTGCAGATGTGGTCGCCCCATCTCAAAAAAGATATATTGGAATTGGAAAAGGTTCAGAAAAGGGCAACAGAAATGATTGGGGTTATGTAACAGCTGCCATATGAGGAGAGATTAATAAGACTGGGACTTTTCAGCTTGGAAAAGAGATGACTAAGGGGGGATATGATAGAGGTCTATAAAATCATGACTGGTGTGGAGAAAGGAAATAAGGAAGTGTTGTTTACTCATAACACAAGAACTAGGGGCCACCAAATGAAATTAATAGGCAGCAGGTTTAAAACAAACAAAAGGAAGTATTTCTTCACACAACGCACAGTCAACCCATGGAACTTCTTGACAGAGGATGTTGTGAAGGCCAAGACTATAACAGGGTTGAAAAAAGAACTAGATAAATTCATGGAGGATAGGTCCATCTCAATGGCCGTTAGCCAGGATGGGCAGGGATGGTGTCCCTAGCCTCTGTTTGCCAGAAGCTGGGAATGGGCGACTGGGGCTGGATCACTTGATGATTACCTGTTCTGTTCATTTCCTCCGGGGCACCCTGGCATTGGCCATTGTCTGCAGATCGGATACTGGGCTAGATGGACCTTTGGTCTGACCCAGTATGGCCGTTCTTATGTTTAAGAAGTTGAGGTTCTTCATGGTCTCCCTGGCCTCCATCATTCCCTCCCCGTATCAGGGAGACTGCCACCCTAGATTTAAAGGACACTTATTTCCACATTTCCATCTTCCGCAGACACAGGAAATTCCTCAGGTTTGTGGTGGGCCAATGTCACTACCAGTTCACTGCACTTCCGTTTGGTCTGTCAGCCCCCCTCCCCCCCCACGGGTTTTTACAAAGCGTATGGCAATGGTTGCAGCTTACCTGAGATGGCGAGTCGTATAAATCTACCCATAACTCGACGATTGGCTGATCAAAGGCTGCTTGCAGACTCAGGTTCAGCACAGCATTGGCTGTGTACAGGCCACCTGTCAGGTGCTGGCCCTGTTAATAAATGAATAGAAATCGACACTAGTCCCGGTGTAGAGAATAGAGTTTATGAGGGAAGTGCTCGACTCCATTCAGGCCAAGGCCTACCTACCAGAGGCCACATGGTAGCATGTACTTACGTGGTGCAATACGCATGGCCACAACTCAGATGTGACTTTCCATCCTCCGGTACAGGGCAAATCAGACTTCTCCCACGAGAAGATGGTCAGGTTCCCCAAGGACTTTCCCCAAAGACTCTACCTGCAGGTTTGTGACCCAATTCCCCAATGGGACTTGCACCTGGTCCTGTTGAAGCTCACGGGGCCCCCGTTCAAGCTGTTGGCATCTTGTTTCTTACAGCTCCTCTCTTGTAAGGTCGCCTTCCTGGTAGTGAGTACTTTGGCCAGAAGGGTCTCTGAGATCAAAGCCTTGACGTCAGAACCCCTTTATATAGTGTTCTTCAAGGACTAGGTCCACTGTGCTCCCACCTGGCCTTCCTACCAAAGGTGGTGTCACAGTTCTGTAACAACCGGGGCATTTTTCTGCCTGTCTTCTTTTCAAAGCCTCACCGCTCCGATGGGGAACGTTGGCTACACACGTCGTTAGGCAGGCCCCGGCCTTCTATACTGAGAGGACTAGGCCCTTCTGCAAGTCTACACAACTTTTTGTAGCAGCAGTGGAAAGGGTTAAAAGACTATCAGTATCATCCCAAAGAATCTCATCCTGGATAACCATCTGCATCTGAGTTTGCTATGAGCAGGTGAAGGTTCCACCTCCAGCCATTGTTACCGCTCATTTCACAAGAGCCCAAGCTTTAGCAGCAGCGTTCCTTGCACAGATACTAATCCAGGACATCTCCAGAGCTGCAACATGGCTGTCGGTTCGTACCTTCGCATATAACTATGCCAGGGGTGGGCAAACTACAGCCCGCAGGCTGCATCCGGCCCACCACCTGTTTTAATCCAGCTCTTGAGCTCCTGCTGGGGAGCGGCCTCTGGGGCTTGCCCCACTCTGGTGCTCGAGCCAGGGAGCAGGGTCGGGGGCCGTGCCGTGTGGCTCCCGGAAGCAGCACCATTGTCTCCCCTCCGGTTCCTATGTGTAGGGGCAGCCAAGGGGCTCCACTCTGCATGCTGCCCCCACCCCAAGCGCTGTCCCCGCAGCTCCCATTGGCCGGGACCCATGGCCAATGGGAGCTGCAGGGGCAGTGCCTGCGGATGGGGCAGAGCCCCAACCCGCTGCCCTAGCCCGGATCCCCCTCCCGCCCTTCACAACCCTTAGTTCCAGCCCAGAGCACCCCCCTGCACCCCACCCTTCCTGCCCCAACCCGCAGCCCCCACCCGCACCCTGAACTTCTCTTTTCTGGCCCCACCCTGGAGCCCTCACCCCCCCTTTGCACCCCAACCCCAATTTCGTGAGCATTCATGGCCTGCCATACAATTTCCATACTCAGATGTGGCCCTCGGGCCAAAAAGTTTGCCCACCCCTGCACTATGCCGTCACCCAACAGGCCTGTGACAATGTCAGTTTCGTGAGAGTAATGTTGCAATTAGCATGTCCATGAACTCTGAGTTCACCTCTGAGGGTACTGCCTGTGAGTCACCTAGCATGGAATGGACATGAGCAAGCACTCAAAGAAGAAAAAATGGTTACTGACCTTCTGTAACTGTTGTTCTTCGAGATGTGTTGCTCATGTCCATTCTATGACTCGCTTTCCTTATCCCTTTTTGCTGTTACTGGCAAGAAGGAACTGAGAGGGTGCGGAGCCGGCAGCACCTCTTATACGGGTGCATGTGTGTGGGGCTCCAGGGGGCACTAGGGCTGGTTCTACGGATATCACTAAGGGAAAAATCTCCGGCAACTGTGCACGTGGCATGTGTACACATGTAGCATGGAATGGACATGAGCAACACATCTTAGGGTATGTCTACGCTACGGGATTAATCAGAATTTACAGAATTCGAATTTTGGAAACAGATTGTATAAAGTCGAATGTATGCGGCCACACTAAGCACATTAATTCGGCGGTGTGCGTCCATGTACCGGGGCTTGCGTCGATTTCCAGAGTGTTGCACTGTGGGTAGTTATCCCATAGCTATCCCATAGTTCCCGCAGTCTCCCCCGCCCATTGGAATTCTGGGTTGAGGTCCCAGTGCCTGATGGGGCAAAAAACATTGCCGCAGGTTGTTCTGGGTACAGCCTCACGCCTCCCTCCATGAAAGCAACGGCAGACAACCGTTTCGTGCCTTTTTTCCTGGGTGAACACAGCAGACGCCATACCATGGCAAGCATGGAGCCCGCTCAGCTCAAGACAGCAGTCATGAACATTGTAAACACCTCGCGCATTATCGTGCAGTTTATGCTGAACCAGGACCAGAAAAACGAGGCAAGGAGGCGGCGGCGACGGCAGCGCGGCGACGAGAGTAATGAGGACATGGATATGGACATGGACACAGACTTCTCTCAAACCGCGGGTCCCGGCGCTTTGGAGATCATGTTGTTGATGGGGCAGGTTCTATCTGTGGAACGCCGATTCTGGGCCCGGGAAACAAGCACAGACTGGTGGGACCGCATAGTGTTGCAGGTGTGGGACGATTCCCAGTGGCTGCGAAACTTTCTCATGCATAAGGGCACTTTCATGGAACTTTGTGACTTGCTTTCCCCTGCCCTGAAGCACCAGAATACCAGGATGAGAGCAGCCCTCACAGTTGAGAAGCGAGTGGCGATAGCCCTGTGGAAGCTTGCAACGCCAGACAGCTACTGGTCAGTCGGGAATCAATTTGGAGTGGGCAAATCTACTGTGGGGGCTGCTGTCATGCAAGTAGCCAGAGCAATCCTTGAGCTGCTGCTACGAAAGGTAATGTGAAATGTGCAGGCCATAGTGGATGGCTTTGTTGCAATGGGATTCCCTAACTGTGGTGGGGTGATAGATGGAACCCATATACCTATCTTGGCACCGGAGCACCAGGGTACCCAGTACATAAACCGCAAGGGTTACTTTTCAATGGTGCTGCAAGCACTGGTGGATCACAGGGGACGTTTCACCAACATCAACGTGGGCTGTCCAGGAAGGGTTCATGACGCTCGCGTCTTCAGGAACACTACTCTGTTTAAACGGCTGCAGCAAGGGACTTACTTCCCGGACCAGAAAATAACCGTTGGGGATGTTGAAATGCCTATAGTTATCCTTGGGGACCCAGCCTACCCCTTAATGCCATGGCTCATGAAGCCATACACAGGCATCCTGGACAGAAGTCAGGAGCTGTTCAACTACAGGCTGAGCAAGTGCAGAATGGTGGTAGAATGTGCATTTGGCCGTTTAAAAGGTCGCTGGCACACTTTACTGACTTGCTCAGAACTCAGCCAAACCAATATCCCCATTGTTATTTCTGCTTGCTGTGTGCTCCACAATCTCTGTGAGAGTAAGGGGGAGACCTTTATGGTGGGGTGGGAGGCTGAGGCAAATTGCCTGGCTGCTGATTATGCACAGCCAGACACCTGGGCGATTAGAAGAGCACACCAGGAAGCGCGGCGCATCAGAGAAGCTTTGAAAACCAGTTTCATGACTGGCCAGGCTACTGTGTGAAAGTTCTGTTTGTTTCACCTTGATGAAAACCCGCCCCCTTTATTGACTCATTCTCTGTAGGCAACCCACCCTCCCCTTTCGATCACAGCTTGCTTTCAAAGGAAATAAACTCACTATCGTTTAAAAATCATGTATTCTTTATTAATTGATTATAAAAAGAGGGAGAGAACTGAGAAGGTAGCCCGGGTGGGGTTTGGGAGGAGGATCGGAGGGAAGGAAAAGGCCACAAAAAATGGTTAAAATAATGACAGCCTTTTGCTTGGGCTGTCCACTGGGGTGAAATGGGAGGGAGCACGGAGCGCCCCCCCCCCCGCGTTCTTACACGTCTGGGTGAGGAGGCTATGGAACATGGTGAGGGGGGAGGGTGGTTATACAGGGGCTGCAGCGGCAGTCTGTGATCCTGCTGCTGTTCCTGAAGCTCCACCAGACGCTGGAGCATGTCTGTTTGCTCACGCAGCAGCCCCAGCATTGCATCCTGCCTCCTCTAATCTTCCTGCCGCCACGTCTCATCTCGAGCGTCCCTCATGTCCTCACGTTGGTCCCTCATGTCCTCACGTTGGTCCCTCCTGTCCTCATGTTCACTGGCATCTTTCCTATACTTTGAAACCGTGTCCTTCCACTCATTCAGATGAGTTCTTTCATTGCGGGTGGATTCCATGATTTCCGAAAACATCTCGTCTCGCGTCCTCTTTTTCCGACGCCTTATCTGAGATAGCCTTCGGGACGGAGGAGGGAGGCTTGAAAAATTTGCAGCTTCTGGAGGGAGGGAAAAAAGGAGAGAATTTTTTAAAAAGATACATTTTACAGAACAATGCTTATACTCTTTCACAGTGAACAACACTATTCACAGTACATAGCACATGTGATTTCTGTGCAAGGTCGCATTTTGCCTTTTAATATTGAGTGCCTGTGACTTTGCTGCTAGAGATCACAGACGCAGGTCCGGGCAACAGAATTCGGCTTGCATGCGGCCATGGTAAGCCATTGTCTTTCGGCTTCTGCGCCCTCCTTTCCCACATACCAAGCAAAGCTCGTTGAGTGCTGTGGTTTTCCTGTTAACCTTCAGCAGCAGAAAACAAACTAACCCCCCCGCCCAATCCAATTCTCTGGGTTGTTCCCCTCCCCCCCCCCCACCGCGTGGCTGGTATCAGGGAAGATCCCTGCTAGCCACACGTGAAAAGCTCAGCGCCAACCCCCCCCCCCCCCCCGCTTGGCTTACTACAGGGAAGGATTTCTTTTCAGCCACAGGCAAACAGCCCAGTAGGAAGGGCCACCTCTGTCCCCTTAATTAAATTCCCGTATTTCAACCAGGTTACCATGAGCGATATCACTCTCCTGAGGATTACACAGCGAGATAAAGAACGGATGTTGCTTGAATGCCAGCAAACACTGGGACCATACGCTGCCAGGCTTTGTCATGCAATGATATCAGATTACTTGCTACTAGCATGGTGTGGTCAAGTGTCCTACATGGAGGACAGAATAAGGCTGCACTGCCCAGAAACCTTCTGCAAAGGCTTTTGGAGTACCTCCAGGAGAGCTTCATGGAGATGTCCCTGGAGGATTTCCGCTCCATCCCCAGACACGTTAACAGACTTTTCCAGTAGCTGTACTGGCCGCGAATGCATCCCAAATCCTCAGGGCAAAATTAAAAAACGCTTGCTTTTAAACCATGTTTTATATTTTAAAAGGTAAACTCACCTGAGGTCCCTTCCATGGGGTCATGGTCTTGGGTACTGGTTTGGGAGGGTTGGGAGGGTACTTCAGTCAGGCTGAGAAAAAGCTCCTGGCTGTTGGGGAGAACGGAGTGCTGTGTGCTCTCCGCAAGCTCGTCGTCCTCCTCCTCCTCCTCTTCCCCATCCGCAGAATCCTCAGGTGTGGCTGATGAGATTACCCCCGCCTCGGAATCCACGGTCAGAGGTGGGGTAGTGGTGGCGGCCCCCCCTAGAATTGCATGCAGCTCAGCGTAGAAGCGGCATGTCTGAGGCTCTGACCCGGTGCGACCGTTTGCCTCCTTTGTTTTCTGATAGGCTTGTCTGAGCTCCTTGACTTTCACGCGGCACTGCTCTGAGTCCCTATTGTGGCCTCTCTCCATCATGCCCTTGGAGATTTTTTCAAAAGTTTTGGCATTTCGTCTTTTCGAACGAAGTTCTGCTAGCACTGAATCCTCTCCCCATATAGCGATCAGATCCAGTACCTCCCGTACGGTCCATGCTGGTGCTCTTTTTCGATTATCAACCTGCATGGTTATCTGTGCTGATGAGCTCTCTGTGGTCACCTGTGCTCTCCTGTGCTGGGCAAACAGGAAATGAAATTCAGATGTTTACGGGGCTTTTCCTGTCTACCTGGCCAGTGCATCTGAGTTCAGACCGCTGTCCAGAGCGGTCACAATGGTGCACTGTGGGATAGCTCCTGGAGGCCAATACCATCGAATTGCGGCCACGCTAACCCTAATTCGAAATGACAATATCGATTTCGGCGCTATTCCGCTCGTCGGGGAGGAGTACAGAAATTGATCTTAAGAGCCCTTTATTTCGAAATAAAAGGCTTCGTTGTGTGGACGGGTGCAGGGTTAATTCGATTTAACGCTGCTAAATTCGAATTAAACTCATAGTGTAGACCAGGCCTTGAACATTCCCTGGCCTCTGTTTGCCAGAAGCTGGGAATGGGCGACAGGGGATGGATCACTTGATGATTCCCTGTTCTGTTCATTCCCTTTGGGGCACCTGGCATTGGCCACTGTTGAATGACAGAATACGGGGCTAGATGGATCTTTGGTCTGACCCAGTATGGCCATTGTTATTTTCTAACAGTTACAGAAGGTTAGTAAACATTTTTTGTCTTACATTCTTCCTTTTCGAAGGGGCTATAGTTTGTTGTGCCTTAATTAGGATGTATTTTAGGAATCCACACATTTGTTCCACACTGGTGGATTTTAATATTTCCTCCTATCTGACTTTACTAGACTTTTAATTCCACAAAATTTTCTTTCCTGAAATGAAATAAATACCTTTGTTCTGCTACATGCTGTGAACACTCTCCCATCCCAGTTCCATGCTTTGCTGAATTAAAATAGCTAATGATCATTGGCACCAAGCTTTTTTATTTTCACATTCTCAATAGGTTCCTTTTTATTGGTGAGAAGTAGATCCAGGATGGCTTCTCCTCTATTTGGAACCTCTCTTTCTTGAGACTATAAGGTTGTATGCTATGTAATTTAGGAACCTCTTTGATGCCTGTTTGGCTGTATTTATCCAACAGGGAACTGGCTAATTAAAAACCCCCATGAATAGTCTCCCGTGGCTTCTAGTACTCTGGGAGTTGGCCCAGGAATTCTGTCCTTCAGTCTTTGGGGTCTGTAACGGAGCCCACAATTGTTTCTCCTTTCTGGGTTTTTTTTATTGCTTGTACGCTTAACAAAAGAATTTCACCACCATGCTCTTCCTTGTAAAAAAGTCTGTATTTGTTTTGTAATTGACTTGGAATTTTTTTATTTTCCCGTAATTCTGATTTCTCTTCATAATCATCAAAAATTGCTTTGGCCTCTCTTCTTCCTACATATTGCATTGCAAGTTCTTATCATCCCATGAGCTTTTTTGGTGTTGCTGCTTTCTAGGTTATCTTTCCCCTCCCTCCCATTGAATATCTATTTTGGATTATTTTTTCTCCAGCTTTAATTTTTCCAGGTTGAATCTGATTTTATTCTGTTTTAATTTCTGAACTCGTGGTCACTGGGTAGTGTTTTGCTGTTTTCAGTGTCTCCCAGTTTAATATCTGAAAATGTAATTGTGGTGTTTATTCCATCTTTATATTATTAATGAGGGTATTAAACATGGCCGGGCCAAATTCTGATTCCTGTGTTATTTTACTGGGAACATTCCCCAGTATGCTTCATTGATATGTGTGTGTGAGTCTTTCAGTTAGTCTCCAACACAGGTACTGGAGCCCATAGTTATATTCAAGCTTGTTTGAAATTAATTTTTCAGGAACAGTTTGTCTCCTGCATTTTTTTTGTTCCTTTCAAAGAGAAATAACACGTTAAAAAAATTCTTTTTGGTGCTGTACCAGATGTCTAAAGTCAAATGTAGTCTGTCTTAATACTGATTCTTGTTTGAAACTTTAAATATATGTTTTTTTAGCTAGTGGCTGCAAAGTTAGTATACAATCTAAACTAGTTAGGTTGGCATGAAATGTACATTATGGTCTAAAGTACAGCCAGGTGGATGTGCTCACTGACTTTGCATGCTACAAATAAACAGTAGCTCTGAACTGATACAAAATTATCTTCCCTTGCCAATAACATTTTTTGTTCAACACAATGGCATATAATTTTAATAAGAAATTAATCTAAAATAGCACATGATAGACCAAGAGAGATGGGGTAACAAAACTTGGTTTTTAGAAAAGTGTGTAGTTTTTGAATTAACTATGGGTTGAAAATATACAGGTATAAAGATACAAAAGCAGAGCAAAGTCATGTATTTGAGAGGCCTGTTTTTGTTTTAGTTATAGGAAAACCAATAATTAACCTTTACAATGAACAAAATGATGTTGTTTTTGATGGATATTTAAAATAACATCTGTCAACACAAAAATCAGTAGGTAGATTTTGAGTAGATCTGGTGCAACAGATGTTTTTTAAAAATTGGATTTAGAGTAATTTTTAGCTGTAATTCATCAGAACTGAAAATGTATGCACCAACAGTGTGGATAAACTTTGTGACTTTGTCCTTGCCTGTTCAAAGGATTTAATCAGTTTCATGGAGAATTGATTTTCATAGGGGTAAATATAAATAGTCTAATAGGCCTTATATACTGATATAAAGCCTGGTTGGTAAGGGTAAATTTGTAAGTTTGGTATGACAAGAAAGCTGCATTAATTATCAACACTCATCTACCTATTGAACATTATGTATTTTTAATGCACCCAAGACCCTGGCACTTGGTTGCTGTATAGTGTGACAGACCCAGACCAGTGGGGTTCAGGAGTCTGGTAGAGGGCAAATATACTGGTCACTGGATGAGTAGTTTTCTGTTCCCTGAGTGACCAGAGAAGGGGCTGCACTAGAGTAATCAGGAACCTGCTAGAACCAGTTAAGGCAGGCAGGCTAATTAGGACACCTGGAGCCAATTAAGAAGAAGCTGCTAGAAGCAATTAAGGCAGGCTAATCAGAGCACCTGGGTTTTAAAAGGAGCTCACTTCAGTTTGTGGTGTGAGTGTGAGGAGCTGGGAGCAAGAGGCGCAAGGAGTTGAGAGTGAGAGGGTGTGCTGCTGGAGGACTGAGGAGCACAAGCGTTATCAGACACCAGGAGGAAGGTCCGGTGGTGAGAATAAGGAAGGTGTTTGGAGGAGGCCATGGGGAAGTAGCCCAGGGAGTTGTAGCTGTCATGCAGCTGTTACAGGAGGCACTATAGACAGCTGCAGTCCACAGGGCCCTGGGCTGGAACCCGGAGTAGAGGGCAGGCCCGGGTTCCCCCCAAAGCTCCCAATTGACCTGGACTGTGGGTTCTTCCAGAGGGGAAGGTCTCTGGGCTGTTCCCCAACCCACATGGTGAATCTCTGAGGCAAGAAAATCTGCCAATAAGTGCAGGACCCACCAAGATGGAGGAGGAACTTTGTCACAATAGATAAAGAAGAATCTATTTTATCTGAAAGGATCCAAACTTTCATCTCTTCAGGATTTTGTCCCTTTAAGTGTGATTTTCTTCCTTTGTCTTCATTTAGGCGATGGGTTATTAGAGGAAAGGCTTTCATGAAGAGGTGTATTGTACACTGATTTCTGGAGTGGGGGGAGGGATAGCTCAGTGGTTTGAGCATTGGCCTGCTAAACCCAGGGCTGTGAGTTCAATCCTTGAGGGGGCCATTTAGGGAACTGAGGTAAAAATCTGTCTGGGGATTGGTCCTGCTTTGAGCAGGGGGTTGGACTAGGTGACCTGCTGCGATCCCTTCCAACCCTAATCTTCTATGATTCTATGAAGTGGGCTTAATCTCATGATGGTGGTGTGGCATTTAACAGTTGGGGTGAGGGGCTGCCACTGAAAGTGCTCAACTCCTTAAAGTTTCATCATGGTTTTAGTTAGCCAGAGTGTCCCTGGGGATTACAGCTGTTGTTGAGGTGAATTATGGAGTTCAAAGCAGTCTCTGAGATAATGGGATCTTTATTATTATAAATGTAAGTAGCAGTCAGGAGATCTCAATCAGAATTGGGGCCCCCTCTCACTGAATTCTTTAAAAATCAGCATGACTTTGAAGCAGTTCTACAGCTGGTTAAAGTGTACAGCACCAGTGTGATATGGTGTTCACCAGTTTGTGCTAGCTAGGAAGCAGTCTGATTCATGATGAGGACCAATTACAAACTGTTGCAGTGCATCTCCAAAGTTGTAGGCTGTTACTTGTCTTTAGTGGGCTGTGAAAAACATTTTAAATATTTTTGGAGAAGGCTTGTTCCTGCTGATCAAGTGTTCCAATCTAAATGCTCAATCCAGGGTACCATTGCAGTGATTTGGTAATGCAAGGAAATATGGGGCAGAGTATTTTTTTCTTAGCTGGAAAATAAAGTATTTTATTGTTGGGTTTTCCAGTCGAGCAGTTGAGGAGGATCAGTTTTGCATGCTAATTAATATCATAGCCAAGCACATTTAATCCAAATTTTTCCTCCCCAGCCTTAAAATGTAATCCTGGACTAAGATCACATAGGCTCACAGTAAAATTGTTCCAGACTAAAACTTGGCGAAGTGATAAACTTCTGAAAACAGAAGCTCATAATGGGAATGCTGATGCTGGCATAACCACAGCGTTGCAAACGTGATGTTATGAGAACAGCTTTGCATATTGCTCATGAATAGCCTGGAGGTAAAAGGATTAGTATTTATTAATACTGTATTGAGTCTGCTACATTTTTTTTAGTTGCTGGACTCAACACATACACTGTGTAGTGTACATAAGCTTAATACTATATGAGCCTTTTGCTTTCTTCCATTTTTTCCCTCTAGCTGAGCATTCTCTACTGGTGTGAAGAGAAGCCTTTGTTGTCATTTCAAATTTCCTGCATCACCTACCTGGATTTGTCTGCAGAGAGAAATTAATACCAGAAATAACAACTTCAGCTCAGTTTGTAGTATTTAATTTGCTGTCTAGAAGTACTTTTGTGTATTTTGTGTTGGGGGAGGGGGACCAGATGGTGAAAGGGGGGGATGGTTCTGTCTAAAAATAGCATGCTTGCCCTTTGTTAGGTGAGACCATAGTACTAGAGGTAAAACTGTAGATTTAACCCCCCTTTACAGAAGGGAATATGGAAAATAAAGTGCCTGCCATGATGACAGTTAAGAGCTGAAATACTAGCCACATTATGGGATCTCTACAAACAAGTTTGTGGGTTTCTTTATTGGCTATACAATGAAGTATTTTTGTGTGAATTTGTGTGTTTGTCTATATATAAATCTAAGTTTCTCTTCTTTGAATATTTCCATCATGTATAAATGACTGCTCCCACCCCAGCCTGTCTGGAAATGCTTATATGTTCCCTTAAGAATGAAAACAAATGAAGAAAATCCTGAGTATCTGGTTAAGTAGCTCAGCGTCATTCTCTTTTTTCCCATTGCTGTTGCCATAGTCACCCTGTGGCTGGGCTTTATACTGTCAACTTTGCAGGGAGGTGTCAGCAAAACATGGTGTATTTTAAATATAAGCAAAGACACCCTCCAGCAGCAAATCAGCTATTTTATTAAAAATCCCTTTCCTCCACCAAAATCTTCACTTTATTTAATTTGTTTCTGGCAGAAACGGGAACAAACTTTCATTATTTTAATTTTTAAACAAATAAAATTTTATAAAATGGGTGATATGCCCGATTAAAGCCGAAATACAAGGGCTGCTACTGATCATTTACAATAGGGATGGCCTTGATATATTACTGCTAAGGTAGGTGAATATATAGGAATCATTAATCTATGTGACAAGTGATATCAGTGGAAATTCTGTTGGCCAGAACATAGAGCTCTTGTACAAACATGGCATTACGATTTTTTTGAGGAAACTGTGTGTGTTTATACAGTAAGATAAGTATGTAGATCAAAGTAATAAAAGCTAAGAAATTGAGTTATAGTCATTATTGCCTTAATTCACCCTGTTGCTGAACCAAGCTTTTTCAGAATATATAGCCCTGGTCATTTATTAGGCGAAGGTCTTGGAAAGCTGGGTTTGCTTCAGTATGTACTGTGAGGGGTTCACTGTGGCGAATGAGTTAAGAGAACACCATGGAGTCTTCAATTTCTTTAGCTTTAAAAAAAAATAAATAAATGCAGAAACAAGAAATGTGCTTAGTTAGGATACACAGTGGAAGGAAATGACCCTTTATGAGGACTTGAGCTAGCCAGTGTTCTTATTAAAGTCTTTTGTTAATACTTTTTAATATAAACTTTTGGACTTCTGAAGGAAGGTTGTCTTCAACTCAGTTACTTTTTCAAAGGAAGTGAACTCAAATTTCTCAGCTATATTGAGATGCTTCCCCTTTTCCAATTCCAAATTCCACCACAGTGAAACATCACCAATTGGCACTAATCACTAACCAGTCTCAATAACTGATTTTTTGCAAATGAGCTATTACACAAACAAGTGCAGTGCTTTGCACTAGAGCATTATTCCTACTGATTCAGAAACCAATTAAATTGAATCAGTGCGACCACCTGATGTGGACACTCCTATTTTGTATTGAGTACCGTATTCCAATTTTGCTGAAGTTGGCGAGGAGCCAATTTAAGCAGAATCAAAGTAAGACACTCTTAATCCGAAATAAGTGTGCACACCAAAAGATGTTTGAAGAGTTGTTGTAGCTGTGTTGGTCCCATGATATTAGAGAGACAAGATGGGTGAGGTGCAGGAGCAGCGCCAGGATTTTTGCCTCCCTAGGTGGCAGCGCTCCTCCTCTGAGCATTCGGCGGCGGGGGTCCTTCTGCTCCGCGTCTTCGGGGCACTTCAGCGGTGGGTCCCGGAGCGAGCGAAGGACCCGCCGCCGAATTTCCGCTGAAGACCCGGAGCGGAAGGACCCCCCCCCCACTGAATTTCCGCCGAGGGCAGAAAAATGCCATCCCCCAAATCCTGTCACCCTAGGCAACCGCCTAGGGTCGCCTAGTGGAAGCGCCGGCCCTGGTGAGATGATATCTTTTACTGGACCAGCTGCAGTTGGTGAAAGAGACAAGCTATCGAGCTTACGCTGAGCTCTTCTTCAGGTCTATTCGATCAGCTCGGCGTAGGCTTGTCTCTTCCCCAACCAAAGATAGTTCAATAAAAGATATTACCTCACCTGGTTTGTGTGTCTCATGTGGGAGGGCTGGATTTATTTGACATGTAGACCAGCCCTAAAAGGGTGTGTCTACCTCCTGGAGGAAGGGACACATTATCCTCTGTCTGAGTTGGCATAAGACTGCTTAAAAAAATAAAGTAAATAAAATCAGCACTAAGTTTTTACCACTGTTTTCAGCAGCCTTCCACAAGAAACTAAAAATGTTCCAAAAATATCTGTAGTATTTAAAACAGGCTTTCCTCTTGAAATGATTTTCTCTGACAGGCTTGTAGCAGAACTGAAAAGAATCAAATAGGGAAAGGGAGAGCAATGGGCTATTTGGTGCTCTCAAATTCACAAGTGCACATGAGTTTGAGCCCTGCAGAGGGTGGGGGACTGACAGCCTGAGCCCTGCTGCCCAGGGTGGGGGCTCCAGCCCCTCCTGCAGCTGTGGGGGCTGACAGCTCCTGGCCTCATCACAGCTGGAAGGGATGGGAGGAGAGGGGGCACTGAAGCTGAAGAAGTCATGGAGGAATCCATGACCTCTGTGACTAAGTATCACTAAGAAATATTACATAGCAACGGGCACTATTTAAAATATGTTTGCAGATTTTTGAAGTGCCTGTGTAGCATGAACAATGACTTTATTTACATGGGAGTATTTCCTAGTATGTGGTAACTTCTCGTTCTTTGCTTAAGTCTTATTCAGACTTAACTAGTGTGCCCTCGCCTTATCTGGAATGTTGGTGTGTCTTGCTGAAATTCAGATGTTTCACTGCTTTATAAGAGTATATCATTGAGTGTCAGTAACTTCTTAAAAAACCTTGTTTTGAGTGTGTTATCCTTGATTTCTTAAAACAACACAGTCAAGGGTTTAGATCTCTTGAACATTGTAAAGTCATATTGGCTCTTTTAATTAAACAAGGAGTTGGCAAGTAATAGATCTTCTCTCTGGTCCCAAGAACATTTGTGGCACTTACTTTCCATTTGGGATTTAATTAGGTTCAGAATGATTTAGGATTTTCTTACATGGGGCAATATTCTGGATTAGCATTTCTGGTCAAACTCTGTGTCTGGACACACTATTCCAGAGTAAAAATAACTGATTCTGGAATAATTGGTGTGCTTCCAAAGTGGAATACTTATTCTGGAAAAAATCCATTGTTTTTCTGGAGTAGTGTCCACAGGTGGAGCCGTTCCAGAATAGCGGTTCTGGTTCGCTTCCCCCTGTAGATTAGCCTTTATTGTAAGCAGAGATACAAGCTGTTGAACTGGAAGTGTAGTTCTTTGCTCATAGTCCTTATGGCTAGGGACTGTTGTCACTGTTATGCATTGTTTAAAAATATTTTTACTAATATATTTGGTTTACTCATATATTTTTGGGCATTTAGTGTATTTGTGAGCAGAAGCTTCCAAGATAATACTGTGCAACTTTCTTATGTAATGTCTTTCAGACATATACAAAGTATGGGCGCATAGTGAAACTAAGTACAATAGAATCTCAGAATTATGAACCCCAGCGTTACTAATTGGCTGGTGAACCACACACCTCATTTGGAACTGGAAGTATGCAATCAGGCAGCAGAGACACCTCCTCTCCATCCCCCCCCCCAAAAAGGAAATAATAGTACTGTACTTTGTTAAACATAAACTACTTAAAAAAAAAAAAAAAAAAAAA
>NW_020664461.1:6009055-6041474 GCF_002925995.2 Terrapene triunguis | reverse complement strand
AAAAAAAAAAAAAAAAAAAAAAAAAAAAAAAAAAAAAAGGGAAATGTTTAAAAAAAAAAAAAAAGGTTTGACAAGGTAAGGAAATAGTTTCTGTGCTTGTTTCATTTAAATTGACGGTTAAAAGCCGCATTTTTCTTCTGCAAAGTAAAGTTTCAAACCTGTATCAAGTCAGTGTTCAGTTGTAAACTTTTGAAAGAATAACCATAATATTTTTTGTTCAGAGTTATGAATGTTTGAGTTATGAACAACCTCCATTCCCAAGGTCTTTGTAACTCTGAGGTTCTACAGTAAATATTGGAGAGAAGCCGAAAGCTCAAATGAAGAAACATCTTGAATGCTGCAATTAAACATCTTGATGGAAGAGCTCAGATATGTAGGATATGAACATGGAAAAACCTATTTCCCCATACTAATTCCCCCTCCCCCCCCCTGCTACTATTACTCACACCTTCTTGTCAAGTGTTGGAAATGGGCCACCCTCATTACCACTACAAAAGTTTTTTTTCCTTCTGCTGATAATAGCCCCCCTTAATTGATTACTCTCGTTACAGTTGGTATGGCAGCACCCATTTTTTCATGTCCTTTGTGTGTATATATATCTTCCTACTGTATTTTCCACTGCATGCATCCGACGAAGTGGGTTTTAGCCCACGAAAGCTTATGCTCAAATAAATTTTCGTCTCTAAGGTGCCACAAGTACTCCTCGTTCTTTCCCCCCCTGTTATTCTCCCAAGAGATCCAGCCCATCTGTTCCTTGAGGGAGTCAAAGTCTGCTTTTCTGAAGTCCAGGGTCCGTATTCTGCTGCGCTCTTTTCTTCCTTGTGTCAGGATCCTGAACTCGACCATCTCATGGTCACTGACTCCCAGGTTCCGATCCACTTTTGCTTCCCCTACTAATTCTTCCCTGTTTGAGAGCAGCAGGTCAAGAAGAGCTCTGCCCCTAGTTGGTTCCTCCAGCACTTGCACTAGGAAATTGTCCCCTATGCTTTCCAAAAACTTCCTGGATTGTCTGTGCACTGCTGTATTGCTCTCCCAGCAGATATCAGGGTGATTGATATCTCCCATGAGAACCAGGGCCTGTAATCTAGTAACTTCTGTTAGTTGCTGGAAAAAAGCCTCATCCACCTCATCCCCCTGTTCTGGTGGTCTGTAGCAGACTCCCACCACGACATCACCCTTGTTGCTCACACTTCTAAACTTAATCCAGAGACTCTCAGGTTTTTCTGCAGTTTCATACCGTAGCTCTGAGCAGTCATACTGCTCTCTTACATACAATGCAACTCTCCCACCTTTTCTGCCCTGCCTGTCCTTCCTGAACAGTTTATATCCATCCATGACAGTACTCTAGTCATGTGAACAACAAGGAGTCTGGTGGCACCTTAAAGACTAACAGATTTATTTGGGCATAAGCTTTCGTGGGTAAAAACCTCACTTCTTCAGATGCATAGAGTGAATGTTACAGATGCAGGCATTATATACTGACATATGGAGAGCAGGGAGTTACTTCGCAAGATGAGAACCAGTGTTGACAGGGCCAATTCAATCAGGGTGGATGTAGTCTCTTACAGACTTCAAAGAGAAACAGCAGAACTAAAATTCATTTGCAAATTTAACACCATTAATCTGGGCTTGAATAGGGACTGGGAGTGGCTGGCTCATTACAGAAGCAGCTTTTCCTCTCCTGGAATTGACACCTCCTCATCTATTATTGGGAGTGGACTACATCCACCCTGATTGAATTGGCCCTGTCAACACTGGTTCTCCACTTGTGAAGTAACTCCCTGCTCTCCATGTGTCAGTATATAATGCCTGCATCTGTAACTTTCACTCTATGCATCTGAAGAAGTGAGTTTTTACCCATGAAAGCTTATGCCCAAATAAATCTGTTAGTCTTTAAGGTGCCACCAGACTCCTTGTTGTTTTTGTAGATACAGACTAACACGGCTACCCCCTGATACTTGATATCAGTCATGTGAGTTATCCCACCAAGTCTCTGTTATTCCAATGACATCATAGTTCCTTGACTGTGCCAGGACTTCCAGTTCTCCCTGCTTATTTACCAGGCTTCTTGCATTTGTGTATAGGCACTTAAGATAACACTGATCGTCCTGCTTTCTCAGTATGAGGCAGGAGTCCTCCCCTCTTGCGCTCTCCTGCTCGTGCTTCCTCCCGGTATCACACTTCCCCACTTACCTCAGGGCTTTGGTCTCCTTCCCCCGGTGAGCCTAGTTTAAAGCCCTCCTCATAGAAGCACTCCCTGGTGGAACTGCAACAACTTGACTCCTCAAGCTGTTTGACTTTAGGGTGTTAGGGTACCACTTGGCAGTCTACTTGGTCAAACTAATTTTTATCCGTTGCCTCTGTGCAAGTGGATTTTTTTCAAGCACTGACCATAACTACTCTGTGGTCTGGTCTGCACTTAAAAATTAGATTGACCTACCTACATTGTTCAGGACTGTGAAAATTTTCACTCCCTGAACACTTTAGGTAGATTGACCTAGTCCCTGGTGTAGATGCAGCTAGGTTGACGGAAGAATTTTTCCATGAACCTAGCTACTGCCTCTAGTAAAGATGGATTAACTATGTCGATGGAAAAACCCCTTCCTTCAGTGTAAGAAGTGTCTACACTGCAGTGCTGTAGTGACATAGCTGCAGTGCCACTGTAACAATGGTAGTGTAGACATGCCCTGTGTTTGTGTCTGTTAGGGTATGTCTACACTACGGGATTAATCCGAATTTAGATAATTCGAATTTGGGAAACAGGTTGTATAAATTCGATTGTGCGCGGCCACACTAACCACATTAATTCGGTGGTGTGCGACCACACTACCCCATTAATTTAAACACAGTAATTCGGTGGTGTGCGGCCACACTAACCCTAATTCGAATTAACAAAATCGATTTAGGCGCTACTCCGCTCGTCGAGGTGGAGTACAGAAATCGATTTTAAATGCCCTTTAATTCGAATTAACTGGCTCTGTAGTGTGGACGGGTGAAGGGTTAATTCGGATTAACGCAGCTAAATCCGAATTAAAGTCGTAGTGTAGACCAGGGAGTTAACTCTTTGAATAGGATAGACAGGGCCATAGATGCTTCACTTTGCTTATAGCGAATTTCACTCCACTGTAAAGGACTTCACTGTGCTAATCCTCTTGGATTGTAGCACTTGTCATCTACCAGATAGGTGTTAAATACTGCTTTCAAAGGGGATTATCACCTGCTCTGGTTGCAGAAAGGAAGAAGAAGAGAAATTTCCACTCTTCTATGAGGAGGGAGTAGAGGGGAATCCCAGTAATATGATTGTAAAGGTGTAAAGCATTTTGGAATCCTGCGGGATGAAATAAGGTGTTCTATAAATGTAGGGATTAATTTCATATATTTATATATTAAAAGCCATTTTATATATATATAAAAATAATATAATGGCTTTTAATTTAAAAACCGTACTCTGAAGGTGCACAGTTATTGTATCACTTGAACAAATGCAAGTTCATCCCTGCCATGTAAAACCTGCATGTTGACATATGATAGCATTACTATATCAACATATGATTCGTTCAGTCAGGCTATGTTATTCGGGCACTAAATGTTGCCTGACCTAATTGAAATTCTGCCCTGCCGTGATTCTGGTCTGGTAGCTGTCATGTTTCACAATAAATTGATATTGGCACGAGAAATTGCAAGCCCCTTAGCAATAATTTTTAATGAATCTGTTAACTCGGGGGGTGGTACCGTTGGACTGGAAAATAGCTAATGTGGTTCCTATTTTCAAGAAAGGGAAAAAAAGTGACCCGGGTAACTACAGGCCTGTTAGTTTAACATCTGTAGTATGCAAGGTCTTGGAAAAAAATTTGAAGGAGAAAGTAGTTAAGGACCTGGAGGTGAATGGCAATTGGGACAAATTACAACATGGGTTTACGAAAGGCAGATCGTGCCAAACCAACCTGATCTCCTTCTTTGAGAAAGTAACAGACTTTCTAGATAAAGGAAATGCGGTGGATCTAATATACCTCGATTTTAGTAAAGCGTTTGATACTGTACCGCATGAGGAATTACTGGTTAAATTGGAAAAGATGGGGATCGATATGAAAATCCAGAGGTGGATAAAGAACTGGTTAAAGGGGAGACTGCAGCGGGTAGTACTGAAGGGTGAACTGTCAGGTTGGAGGGAGGTCACCAGTGGGGTTCCTCAAGGTTCGGTTTTGGGTCCGATTTTATTTAATCTATTTATTACTGACCTCGGAACCAAATGTAGGAGTGGGCTGATAAAGTTTGCGGATGACACAAAGTTGGGAGGTATTGCCAATTCGGAGAAGGATTGGGATATCCTGCAGGGAGACTTGGATGACCTTGTAAATTGGAGTAATAGTAATAGGATGAAATGTAATAGTGAGAAGTGTAAGGTGATGCATTTAGGGATAACTAACAAGAATTTTAGTTATAAGCTGGGGACGCATCGGTTGGAAGTGACGGAGGAGGAGAAGGACCTCGGAGTCCTGATTGACCGCAGGATGACTGAGTCGGCAATGTGACGTGGCTGTGAAAAAAGCTAATGTGATCTTGGGATGCATTAGGCGAGGTATTTCTAGTAGGGACAAGGAGGTGCTGCTTCCGTTATACAAGGCGCTGGTGAGACCTCATTTGGAGTACTGTGTGCAGTTCTGGTCTCCTATGTTTAAAAAGGATGAACTCAAACTGGAACGGGTACAGAGAAGGGCCACTAGGATGATCCGAGGAATGGAAAAACCTTTCGTATGAAAGGAGACTCGAGGAGCTCGGTTTGTTTAGCCTAACCAAAAGAAGGCTGAGGGGAGATATGATTGCTCTCTTTAAATATATCAGAGAGATAAATACCAGGGAGGGAGAGGAATTATTTCAGCTCAGTACTAATGTGGACACGAGAACGAATGGATATAAACTGGCCGTGGGGAAGTTTAGGGTTGAAATTAGACGAAGGTTTCTAACCATCAGAGGGGTGAAATTTTGGAACAGCTTTCCGAGGGAAACGGCGGGGGCAAAAGACCTGTCTGGGTTCAAGATTAGGCTAGATAAGTTTATGGAGGGAATGGTTTGAGGGGATAACGTGATTTTAGTCAATTAGGCAATAACGTGCCATCGCTGGTAAAATGAGGATCCGGCTGGAGAATCTTGCCTATATGCTCGGGGTTCTACTGATCGCCATATTTGGGGTCAGGGAGGAATTTTCCTCCAGGGTAGATTGGCAGAGGCCCTGGAGGTTTTTTGCCTTCCTCCGCAGCATGGGGCAGGGGTCGCAAGCTGGAGGATTCTCTGCGTCTTGAAGTCTTTAAATCATGATCTGGAGACTTCAACAGCTGAGATAAGGGAAAGTGGGGGGGTCAGCTTATGTGGCCTGTATCATGCGGGAGGTCAGACTAAATGACCATAATGGTCCCTTCTGACCTTAAAGTCTATGAGTCTATGATATATTTTCAATTTCCTCAGGTTCTCTAGGTTGTTGCTGATTTTTGTAAGGCGTAATGAAAATACATAAAAATCCACGTTGAGTAACAATAGACGAATTGTGTGTGTGTGGGGTGTGTGTGTAAACAAAAAAGTGTTGCTAGACTCTGGTCTGACTCAGATTTGCTACTATTACAATATATTTCAAAAGTAAGTTTAAAAAAGAAACAACAACAAACAGCAGGGAACATGGATTGCCGTTGTGCTCTAAAGGATCCATTAAGTAGACATATTCAACCTGAGAAAACTCTTCAGCAAGCTTTGCTTGATCTTTACAGACTGTTAGCAGTCTTTACTAATTGAGTTTATTAAAGCAGTATCATATTTTAAAATACAGATACAAATTAAAACTGATTTTCATTAAGTTATTTCAGCATTCAGCTCAGTTGGTGACTTAATGAACAGCAAATACAGGGTATGACCACACAACAAAGAAAAACCTGTGGCTGGCCCATGCCAGCTGACTCGGTCCCACGGGGCTCAGGCTAAGGGACTGTTTCGTTGCTGTGTAGACTTCTGATCTCAGACTGCAGTCTGGGCTGTAGGACCTTGCAAGATGGGAAGGTTCCAGAGCTCGGGCCCCAGTCTGAGCCAGAACGTCTGCACAGCAGTGAAACAATCTCACAGCCTGAACCCCACACCGAGTCAGCTGGCACGGGCCAGCCACAGGTTTTTCTTTGCTGTGTAGACATACCCACAAAGGTAAGAGTTGGCTTCTTGCCAAGGGCAGCTTCTATCCAACGGTATGGCCTGTTTATCCCTAAGAGCAGTACTGGCTTCTGAAATACTGTATTAGTAGATGTTCTGCCTACGCAGTGATGAGGAAAACAAGGATAATGTATGCTGCAGGGAGTTTCTTATGCATCTGCCTAGTTTTATTTTTATATGGTATATTTATACACATGTGCTACCACGCCATTTTAGCTCTAAAGTCAAGTCATCTGATTCTGTGTGTGCAGTTTTAAAAGAGGGAAAATGATATAAAGGAAGGAAAAATGACTTGTAAAACTTGATAGAATACACACACATTCTCTCTCACACACACACACACACCCTGCTACCTCGATATAACGTGACCCAATATAACACGAATTGGGATATAACGTGGTAAAGCAGTGCTCCGGGGGGGCGGGGCTGCGCACTCCGGTGGATCACAGCAAGTTCAATATAACGCAGTTTCACCTATAACACGGTAAGATTTTTTTTTGGCTCCCGAGGACAGCGTTATATCGAGGTAGAGGTGTGTGTGTGTGTGTGTGTGTATATATCTATATTTATTTTAACCCCCCCCCCCCAACTTAGAAACATTTTGCTTCTCTAAATGAATTATTACACCCTGTTATGTAGAAAATAGAATTCTCGCTTGAGAATTGTAGCAAAATACTAGGAGATTCAAGCTGTCTGATTGTAGGCTTTAAATACCCAGAATGATTCATCCTGCTTTCTTGTTGTCCAAACCAGTGGTTAAAAATTACCATATACTTTAAGAAAATTGAAGAAGGGTTGCCACAAAAATGGGAAAATAAATGTGAATGACAAAACGTCAAATTATTTCAATTCCTTCTTTATAAGACTGTTCTTAGATCAAAGAACGATTATTATTGACCTGCAATGCTATCAAGAAGGAGTTCAGAATTTTCAGTGGAGTTGGCACTCAAGATTTAGCAGCTGTGTATTTAAGAAATGTGGGCGACTTAAGCAAACTGTGAGAGTTGGCAGCGTGTGGCATGAACGGCTCCTCCCTCTTAGATGAGAACTGGAGTGCACAAGAAAGCATATACAAACCACTGGTAAATTACCACAGAGGTATTGTTTTAGCACCATTTCTCTTTTCAGTCTTCTCAACAAGTCCAGGTATTTTAGTGTCCGTTCCTCCCAATGGTCAGGGACAGATCATAAAGTCTTTTTAGTATGTCAACCCAGCTACGTATAATTCTCTCTCTCTCCATCAGACTCTAGTGGCTCCAGCAGGTGGAGGAACAGTAACCCTCCTAGGTTCGTTGACTGAACACTAGAAAAGAGAAGCAGGCCTCTGAGATCGGGAAGTTATCCACCAGCACTACTGTGCATGGCTGCCTCCACAGTTGTGCATGAGGCATGGGCAACTTTTGGGCACTCAGTCCCATGTGCAACAGGCACCTTTATCAGTGTTCAGCATGGCTGACCCTGGCAGAAGTTATTTGCCCAGTTCAAGCCAAGAAGGTGTTTTCTGCCAGGCTCCTTTGCAGCCGAGCAGAGCAAGGCCTTCTACTTGAATTGTTCAGAAGAGAGCTGGATTCAGTGGACCCCCCAGCAGTCAAGTGAGGCTGGGAGCAAGGGGTACTCTTGAAGAGTAGGCCATGGAAAGAGCTACTGGAGGAGTGCACCAAGCAACATATCCTTTCCTCATGCTCATGCCTCTAGGTGCCTGGCCTGCAAATCTTCTAGAAATGAGAAGAGGAAGAGAGTTGAAACAGTATACTTGCTTCTCCCTCCTAGAGTGAGAGAAGATATGTTGTAGCCGTTGCTCACACACCTCTGGGAAGCATGTAATGGACCCCTGGAGAACTGGTTCCAGCTCTTCCATCCCCACTATTGTGGCTGCAGCAAGAGATCAACTGATTTTCTCAAGCAACAATGCTTCCTTGAGGCAGGCCAAGTGGCTTGGGGATTAGGATGCACGATTTAAAGGTGCACCTCACAAGTTGGTCTCACAACCACATGGCAGTGCCACCGACTAGGAATAGGGGCCATGTGGTGTCTAAGATCATTCTCTGTCTCCTCCTCTGAGTAAACGGTGGGGGGTGGGGGAAGGGAGGAATAAGTAGAAAGGGTGCCAACAAGACTTCCCTTTCTAGAAAATCCCTCTATTTTTGTATAAGAAAAAGAGAGAAATGAGAGCACCTGACTTAGCTTCTCTGAACCATTGATTATTATCTATGTCTCTATCATGTCTCGAGAGAGACAAGGGGGGTGAGGTAATACCTTTTATTGGATCAACTTCTGCTGGTGAAAGAGACCAGAAGAAGAGCTCTGTGGAGCTTGAAAGCATCTCACTTTTTATTGGACCACTTTCTGCAGTGAAAGTGTTACCTAACCCACCTTGTCTTTCTCATAGCCTGGAACAAACATAGCTACAGCAACACTGCAAATATCTATTACATCTTCTCTTTTCCATCTCTATTCTAAACCAAAGAGTCCCAGTCTTTGCTCATGCAAGTCTCTCTGGGCTTCTAATAATTTTTGTAACCTGTCTTTGAACCCCTTATATTTCTGCTCTCTCTGTTTTGAGATAAAGTGACTAGTACTGAGGGATTTTTAGAAGGCTCATTATGCTGTTTGCAAAGCATGTTACTGTTCTTTGTATGGTATTCTCTATGAACAGATGTTTAGTTTATTCTGACCTTGCTTCTGGGTGGTTTAGTAATAGGGAATGAAAAGAAATAAGCTTATTTTTTCAGTTGGCATGGGAAGATGGAAATTAAACAGTGAGTGTGCAGCTGGGCAATCTAGTCATGAGGGGACATACAAAAGGGGAAGGATTGAAGGGGGAAGAAATTAGAAAGTAAGACTATTCTTTGGAATGTTTTAGGTCAGTACAAGGAAACTTCTGGACCTGAGGCTGTTCTTTAATTCAAAAAGGAAGTTTATTACCATCTGATGGCTATTCTGCAGACTAAGGGTATGTCTACACTGCCCACGTTACAGTGCGGCCGTGGCAACGGAGCTGCGGCAGTGCTGTGACATGGGCAATGTAGTCACGCTTTATTGCCTGGGGAAAGCTCTCCCCGCGATTAAAAAAACCGAACAAACCCACCCCGAACGAGCGGCGATAAAGCGCTGTCTATACTGGCGCTTTTCAGCGCTAAAACGTCTGTCACTTTTTTCACACCCCCGAACGACTAAAGTTTTAGCGCTGAAAGTGGCAGTGTAGACACAGCCTAGGAATTGGACTCAGAACTCTCCAACTTGATTTCACGTAAAAAAAACCCTACCAACACAACTGGTAGTGACTTGCCTCCTCCCTTTCAGATCAGCAGTGAAGAGAAGTGAAGAACTGAATAGGCCACAAAGAGAGAACTTTTCTGTCACCCATATCAGTAGCACCACACCCATCATTGGTGGGACAGTGTGGAATAATCTCATTGCTTCTTCATGCTCTGTGACTTGAGGATGTCTGTCTTCAGGACTTCCAGTCCAGTACCAGACATGTGGGAGAAAAGTGTGAATCCCCCCCGCCAAAACTGTTAAACCTTTTTTTAAGATTAAAGAAATCCCATAGCTACAGTTCTCATAGCGATGGGGAAAATGGAGGAATATTTAAATTTTATTATCTAGACTGGGGTTATCATAGCTTATCACTCCAAAAGTGCTGCCAAAATCCGGTTCTCATTGGGAGCACAGGATGTGGACAGAAGGCACTACATCAAGCAGTGTTCAAGTGTCCACCTGGGCTTTCCACATTCACATTTGGGATCGTTCCACAGCTTCTGCTTGGTCATATTGTCACCAGTCTTTGCCACTCAAGCTCTCCCTTGATTTAGAGTAACCCAGTGTTTTCCTTTGAGGTCGGTGCCTGAGGGAGGAGTTTTGAAAGAACCCGGTTTCTCCAAGATCATTATTTCCTGGCATTTTGTTACCCCAAAATACCAGTGTGGAAGGCTATGGAGTAAGGGTTTTTCAGAAGCAAAGCTCTTTCTGCACTTCAACCTCTTAGATGTGGAATGTGTCCATGAAGGTGGTGTCTTGGCTCATGCATCTGTTTTTTGGGTCTCCATTTTACTGAAGGCATCCCGCCTCACTGATGAAGTGCCATCCCTACAAGGCAGTACAGTGACAGTGTGGGATTGCGGTTCAAGATCTCTGTGATGACCCTACAGGACTGATTACGTTTGGTATCAACTTTGTGTGCATGGTTCAAGCATGACCATTAGGGCACTGTAGTCCTCAGTTGAGTAACACAGGGTGAGACTGCTCACAATGTTTTGGGGTCAGCTCCCCATTTTCTGTTGGCCCTTTTCTGGAGTACACAATTCCTGGAGTCCGCTTTCTTTTTCAGCTTCTTAATGTGTGCTCTTTAAATGTCAGCTTTCAGTCTTACGTGACCCCAGGGTACACTGGAAATTCATAGTACTTAAATATTGTAACCTCTCCAGATATCTGGAGTTTTTTGTTTGGTCTGACAGTGGAAGGTGCACACTTATGTCTTAGTAGGGTTGGTATTCAGGAACCATGTGTGATAGTTAAGGCTGCGAGTTTGTCACAGAGGTCACGGATTCTGTGACTTTCTGGGACCTCCGTGACTTCTGCAGCAGCTAGTGCGGCTGGTCTGGGGGCCACTTGAGCAGCTCGGGTAGCCCCTGGATCAGCCGCTGGGGCAGTTGCAGGCCACTGTGCTCCACCCCATCAGGAGTTTTCATGTGGGAGGGAGCTCAGGGCTGGAGCAGGAGGTTGGGGCGTGGGGCGGGGGGGTGAGGGCTCTGGCCGGAGCTTACCTTGGGGGACTCCCTGGAAGCGGCGACATGTCCTTCCCTCAGGTCCTAGGCAGAGGCCCAGCCAGGCAGCTCCATTCCCTGCCTCTGCCTGCAGGCACCGCCCCCGCAGCTGTCATTGGCCACGGTTCCTGGACAATGGGAGAAGCAGAACTGGCGCTTGGGGTGGAGAGAGTGCGCAGAGCCCGCTGGCCGCGCCTCCGCCTAGGAGTCAAGGGACATGTCACCGCTTCTGGAGAGCCGCGCAGAGCCAGGTAGGAAGCCTGCCAACCCCACCATGACCCCTCCCCCCGAGCATCCACGGTGCCCCCCCGGACCTCCCCCCCAGCACCCAAGATTTAGTCAGATGTATATAGTACAAGTCATGGACAGGTCACAGGCCGTGAATTTTTGTTTCCTGCCAGTGACCAGACCATGACTTTTACTAAAACTACCTGTGACTAAAACGTAGCCGTAGTGATAGTATTCTCCAAGTACACTGAGGGAGCTAGTTAGAATGTGCTCAGAGCCCTCAAGTGACCCCCTAGACTGTGGTGAGAGATTTAAAAGCAAAGTATGTTGAGAGGTTTCTAAATTACCTTTCTTAATTTAAAATACATTTGAAAATCAGAACTGGTCATTTATAATCTTGTGTTCTGGACACATTGGTGGTAGTGCTGCATTTGATATCCCTCAGTTCAGACAAACAAAGCTTTGCCACTCTTGATCAAGGAAAGTGCAACCACAGTATAAAGGTTTGGAATTGCCATATCTTCAATCCAGTCCTCTCTCTGCTCCAGGTGCAGTCTCTCTGCTTTGCCTTGGCTCACTGCATGCATGCCTTAGCACTCCCCTTTTGTATTTTATTTATGCCACAAGTCTTGTTTTGAATCCTTCTGTATTATCCAAAAGTTGGGGTCCATCTCCAGATTTTGCCCAGCATGCTTCAGATTGTTACTTTAGGACAACGTAGACTTGATAACATCACTAAAATTGTTTCTAGTTGGAGCAAGACTTTCATAACAAATATAGAGCTGAAGAAGATTCTTGAGTTCATTACTTGGCCCAGTTAAAGAATGTTCCATATGATGTATTCTCCAGTGCTTTGTCAGACCCAGTTTAATTGACTAAAGTGATGGGACTTCCATGTCTTCACTTGACAGCCTGTTCCACAGCCTACAGAAATAGATCTCATTGTTAAGAACTATCTCTTGATAGCTAACCTATATTTTTCTTTGTTTAATTTCGTCACATTTCTTCTTGACCACAATATAATATTCATTTACCCTCCTTGGTGTTTACATCTTGCAGATATTAATTAGATGGTTATACTTACCCTATATTTACTGTTAGGCCAAATAATTATACTTCCTGTAGTCTGTCTTTATAGGTTATCTCCTCTAATCCATTATTCAATTTTATACACTTTTCTTAAATTGTTTACATATTTTAGTCCTCGCCACACCGCCCAGTATCTGCAAATGTGGCTAATTTTCTCTTATTTTCTAGATCACTAATAAATAGGAACAGGTCAAAGACCGACTCTTGAGAGACTCCACTGTGTCCCACCTTAACTCAATATGGCGAATGTATGCCCTTTCAGTTTTCAGTCTGTTTCTTGACCTCTACAAGTTTCTTGCTACTTTTTTTCTGTGAATGCCTTCTTTACTCTGTTGAATTTGAATAGCTTTAGCTTGTGTTAGCTGGAACCAAGGTTTCTAATCTCTCTGGGTGAGTATATTTGAATATGTCTACACTGTACACTAAGCTGGGGCTCTGACTCATGTTTGAATCCAAGTCTCCCTTTGTCTATGCACAAATTAGTCTGACTTGGGTCAGCAAACACTCAGAATCTGGGTTCTAGGACCCTTCTAGGGGGGTGGATCAGATCCTGAGTTCCACTATGACTGGAGTCCAAGCCCTGTCACTTTGTAGTGTAGACGTACATCAAGCTTCAGACCCGAGGCAATAGTACAGTATGGATGCATTAGCATGGCTGGGAGACCTGGTTCCAATAACTGTAAACTCAGGTTTACAATGCGGTCTGGATGCTCAAGTACAGGCTTGGAAACACCAAGTCTACAAGCCTGGGTCCTAGGGTTGCCAACTTTTTCTGACTTATTCCTTGAGGTTTCATCAGATGATATAATCTTTAATTAAAGATTAATCTTTAATTCCTGGGGACTCCAGGACAATCCTGGCGGGCTGGCAACCCTACTGGGTCCCACAGACCTGGGTTTAGTGTGCAGGGTTGGAGCACCCATTGAAAAAAGCGAGTGGGTGCTTAGCACCTACCGGCACTGTCTCCTCCCCCTGACCCCCAGCACCTCCCGCCTGCCAGCAGCCCCTTCAGCGGCCCCGCCAATCAACTCCTCCCCCTTCCTCCAGGCGCCTCCTGCCCGCCGCGCTCAGCTGTTCCGCGGCATGCAGGAGGTGCTGGGGGTGGGATGGGGCATGCTCAGGGGAGGGGGCGGAACTGGGCGGGAAGAGGTGGGGTGGGACCGGGGGCTGAGCCCGGGTTGAGCACCCCCAGGGAAAGGAGAAAGCCGGCGCTTGTGTATCGGAGTACCTCCTTTAACTCAGGTTTCCAGTGTAGATCCAGTGTGGCTTCCCCTCTGGTCAGATTTTCTACTTTCTGACTATTGAATTTGTCTGCGTACAATTTAAGATAATCTGTTCTTGTTCAGTAATTGTTCTTACTCAGCTGTATTTGTGCCTGGCAGTTATTGTCCCCAAGAGTGTATCTTTAAAAAAAAAAAAAAAAAAAATCCTCAGAACTTATCCAGAATATAAGGCACTTGATTTAGCTTTTTGAAGACCCCTAGCCACTTTATAGACAATATGAAGTTTAAGACTATAACCAGATCTACAGCCACATTATCAGGAGCAGCAAGCAGCTCTATAAATCTTATCATAGGTACTTCACCTGTCTAATCCAACATTCGAAATCTCTAGTGATAACATTTTGAGATTTTAGTTACAGGGAAACAGCCAACAGTTTTTGACCTGTGTGCCTGGGATCTGCCAACATTGATCTCCACATATTGCATAAAGGCCTTCTCTGTGGACTGCTCTGGGAAACTCATGGAGAGAAGAGTGGTGTGTGCATAAAATCCTTTTACACAGTTAGTTTACTCAGACTGATGTGATGAGGGAATAACCTATCCTGCCTATAAGGGTGGAATCTAGGCATGGAAACAGAATCAACAGGTAGGGAATGAATTGTTTCTTTTGTTTCTGAGATCAGGATTTTTAAAGTGGCTCTAAAATGAATCCTAATATACAAAATGTTCTGCAGCTAGAAAGTAAATAAGAGCATGTCTACATGGAAAAAGAACGAGGAGTACTTGTGGCACCTTAGAGATTAACAAATTTATTTGAGCATAAGCTTTCGTGGGCTAAAACCCACTTCATCGGATGCATGCAGTGGAAAATACAGTAGGAAGATATATATACACAGAGAACATGAAAAAATGGGTGTTGCCATACCAACTGTAACGAGAGTAATCAATTAAGGGGGGCTATTATCAGCAGGAGAAAAAAATGTTTGTAGTGATAATCAGGATGGCCCATTTCCAACAGTTGACAGGAAGGTGTGAGTAACAGTAGGGGGAAAAATTAGCATGGGGAAATAGTTTTTACTTTGTGTAATGACCCATCCACTCCCAGTTTTTATTCAAGCCTAATTTAATGGTGTCCAGTTTGCAAATTAATTCCAATTCAGCAGTTTCTCATTGGAGTCTGTTTTTGAAGTTTTTTTTGTTGTTGGAGTATTGCGACTTTGAGGTCTGTAATTGAGTGACCAGGGAGGTTGAAGTGTTCTCTGACTGGTTTTTGAATGTTATGATTCTTGACGTCTGATTTGTGTCCATTTATTCTTTTGAATTTTTTCCCCTACTGTTACTCGCACCTTCTTGTCAACTGTTGGAAATGGGCCATCCTGATTATCACTACAAAAGTTTTTTTCTCCTGCTGATAATAGCCCACCTTAATTGATTACTCTCGTTACAGTTGGTATGGCAACACCCATTTTTTCATGTCCTTTGTGTATATATATCTTCCTACTGTATTTTCCACTGCATGCATCCGATGAAGTGGGGTTTAGCCCACGAAAGCTTATGCTCAAATAAATTTGTTGGTCTCTAAGGTGCCACAAGGACTCCTCGTTCTTTTTGCTGATACAGACTAACACGGCTACCACTCTGAAACCTGTCTACATGGAGCGCACCACCATGTTGTGCACTAACTCGTCTGTGTAGACATTGTTGGCATGAACTAAAAATTCCCTAGAGCCCTTTAATGTAGTGTTCTTTCTCCAGTGTGCATTGCTGCTCCATATTGACAAACCCTTAGCTGAAGTTGCATCCAGTTAGTTTTTTAGATTACTGTTTGATGCTTTCGTCTTAATGTTCTCTGACTACTGTCATTTTTACCTTTTCTTATCTTACCCTCTCTCAAAGTTTAGTATCAAAGGAGGCTAATAGAAGTGTAAATTCTTCTGCCCTCAGTTAAAATGTGCGCTACTTTAACAATAGTTGAAGGCCACATTGTGTATGTCAGTGTTTCAGTGTAAAGCACTTGGCATCTATCAGTATAACATCATGCCATTATCACTTCATTGAATTTGGAAGAAGAATGCAGCTAGTAATTTGCACTGGATCATTTAATCTTCTTTGTCAAATAATTAAGTTGTTATTGATTTGAAGCTGCTGGTTAGCTTTAAAGAATTGTATCTTAACTTGCTTCAGTCATTTTTGCCTAGAGAATGTAGTGCAGTTCTACATATTATTACATTTAAAAAAAAATGGTAAAAAAACATCAAGGTTGCAAATTCAAGCATTCAGAAGTTAGGAAATGAATGTCGTCCATGCCATGCACTGACTGACAGGTTGCTGTGGAAGAAATAGTATGTAATTGTGTACTTAGACTATCATAATGCATTTGCACAAAGGACTGAATTAAGGTTGCATGGACAACTGTAATTCTGGCATTTCCTAACTTCTAAATGCTTGACTTTGCAATGTTACTATAGTTTTAATGTAGCTTTTTGTATGTAATATGCAGCACAGCGCTATGTAGTTTTTGGTATGAAATAACAGAAAGCAAAGTAAAAAAAAATAAATAAAAATTCCATCGTGTGGAACACATTGATTCCCATATGGTTTATCATCAGGTCTGGGACCTTTCATTGTCCCAGAACAGACCTCTACCACTTGAGCTAATAGAGTAACTGGTAGCTAGCGTGGACCGGCCACTAGAAAGGAATGGAGGATGCATTTTTGCCAGTGGGATTCACAGCTGGCTTTTAGACAGCAGAAGAATGCTGCGATTAATCAATCATGGGTTCAGTGCCAGGTTGTGGAGGGGCATGTGTTGTGGTTATAAATCCTTCTGCCTCTGTCCTAACAGCATGTCCCTGCCATCTTCTCCTAATCTTTTCCCTCCTCCCCCACCCTCTTCCCCTGCCTTCTGTCCCATCCCCCACATTCCTCACCCCTTTGCATTAGAGTCAAGTTGCTTCCTCCTCCTCCATGCTGGCTTGGCACTAGTGAGGAGAGGAGAGAGAAGGGGGGAGGAATCAGAGCACAGGAGAGAATATCTCAGTTCTTGCACTGCAGTGTCCCCTGACAACTGGAAGGAGTAATTGCAGGAAAAATCCTGCTGAGCCCTGTGGTGGAGCGTGTGCGGTCTGGCTGGCACACAGGAGCTTTGTGGTGATGGACTATGCTCACTGCGGATGGAATCTTTGGAGAATAATATTGCCAACCTCTAGCAAACCTCTGAGCATGTGTGAGTGTTCTGATTAACTTTTAATGGGTGCTGCTGCATCCTCAGCAATTTTGGAGTGACTAAAGATATTTTGGATTATTGTGCGAATGAAAGCTATGTAAGTAGAGTGGAATGAAAAAAATTACAAATGATACGAATGCAGTATATCTTCAACCCATTGTATATCAATGGGCATTTGGTTGCAGCCAAAGAGGTTGAAACATCAGGGCCAACAGAGGTACACATTTCCAACACTCGACTTTAAGTGGGGTGTTTAATATTAAGCTTAGTTATGATTTCTTAAATGCAACTTGCTCCCAACCCAATACCAACTCACTTGAATCTCTTCAATAGTACACATAAAGGTAGATGAGTCCAGTTTTAGTTTTGAAATAAGGAATAAAAATCTAGCAAAACCAAACTGAACTCTGCTATTCCAGTGCCAGCTGAGTGGACTTAAAATAGTGAAAGGCAGTTTTTATTCTTTTCTCTCTCTTTAACAGGCATATTACTTTAATTAATGCGCAATTTAGCTAGCCTGCATGAAATCAATAATTTTTACAAGTGGCAGATTATTTTTCCTCCTGAAGAAAAGAAAATGATATCTTTGCAGATTTAGATTGTCCTTACTCCGAACTATAAAATCACTACTGCTGAGAATTTTTCTCCACTTATAGACCAAACTATATGCTCAGCTTCCAAATGAAGGATTTAATATTTGGGGTTTTCTGTAGATATCTGAGAGATTTATACAGCTTGATTCACAGTGGCTTTTTAACCATTCACATCTCAAGCTTTTATTACAATGAAAAGAAAAAATCAGTTGTTTACTTAAAAGCCTAGCAGAGCCTCCTAAATAAAAGTATGTATTCCACTCTAAATCCTGTCTTGTGAATGACCCAGTTTTCTAAACAGTGAGAGATGGGGAAATCTACAAACACTTATTCTCAGTCTTTGTTTTGGAATCACCATGAAGCTGCAGTCAGTTTCTGTAAATGAGACCATGTACTCTGTTAGAGGAAGCAGGAATGTTTTCAAACTGATTAAAAAAAATCAAAAATTCTTTAAAAAGAAAATTGTATGCAAGATTGCCCTGCTTGCATAAAGATTGCATTTGAAGCTTCCAGAATGCACTGGATTAGAGCGAGCTACAGAGAATTACAGGTATGCTGTGCTGTCTCAGTGCCTGCCTATGGGGAGCGTTGCCCTCAAATAATGTCGTCTACAGATCATAAATCAGCATTTTACTGTCAGCCACCAGGTGATTCTCAAATGTCAACTAAAGGTGCACGATCACTCCCAGATTGCTGTTGGAGCTGCCATCGTATTGTACTAGACAGAATTTTTTAGGAGGAAAATTTGACCTTTGTTAAATATTTCAACTGCACCATCAGAAGTATGTTTTTAATTAGTCTCTGAAAACTTAGAACCATCTAGACTGAAATCTGCATCAGAACCCAGAGTATCTGCCCTAGTGAAAAGGACAAGTCAGGAAAAACTTGGCATTACTGGAGTAGGTACCCAGCTCTAACTGTAATCTCCTCTCGTTGACAGCAAGTGTACATGGTTAAGAAGTTGGCTTCACTGTAACACATCCGTGCTAGATCTGGATATTGAATGTATTTGTGACATTAACTTGTATCTCCCCTTTTGGAGGAGACATAAACCAGGAAAGGTTTTGCAAGACCTTCTTACAATGCTAGACTTTTATTTGAAAAACTTGTTGAGAAATGTTATGCTTTGTGAATTGGGTCTTCAGTTCTGTCCTTATTCTTGAGACTCCTTTGTCTTGTTTATCTTTTAAAAAACTGGTGGGAGAGTGAAAAGGAAAGAAAGCTCAGCTAAAATGGTGGCTTCAAATGCAGCCCCGGCTCTCCCCACCACCCACACCATCAAGTTACACCAAATCATGAACTGGAGTTAAGAAAGGTGCAATGAAAGCAGGAGGAAGTTAACTATAAATTGCCAGCTTTCTTATTACATCCACTGTTCTGTAGGTAAACACTGCTGGATTACTTCTCTGAGAATAGAGAGAGAGAAAATGGCATGGTCCAAAGTAGGCAAGCATTTGTGTAAAATCTTTCATAAAACTGAAAGTTAATTGTTGAAATGCTATGAATTGCATCTCATGTGGCCAGATTTTAAAATTACCCATAAAAACACTTTCCACAACAGTGCTCATCAGGTGCTCAGCAAATTCTTTCAGATGACCTGATTTGGGGGTTGATATGTATGCAAACCATAATCATTAAGAGAGTAGAGAAGAGGCTGTCTCCAGAGCCTCAGAGACTTGCACCCTTCTCCCTGTGTTTTATCTTATTAGAGGTGGTCAGCTGTGAGGCTTGAGCTCACAATCCACTATGTGTATATAAGCAGGGGCAGGGCTTTCAATGGAACTTTGCATTTCATTCCCCCTGGCATCAATTGTCATTGCTGGGATGAGGTTTGGTGATGCCTTTTATTTGTATAAAGTACCATAAGAGTAGAAGTAGCTGCATCTCATCAATGAAATCAGTCTGAGTGAAGCAGAATAGTAAATCATTATTTGAGAAAATCTTAAACTGAAATGCTTAAAAAAAATTGTGGTGAAATGGGAGGAGAAGATGGCATGCCATTTGGCAGCTGAGCTGGGTGTCAGTAATGCAAATGAAATTAGTGTTGAGATTGCCACAAGATTTCAGGAAAGGGCAAAGTCCAAGCTGTTAAAATATCTCTGGTTTCAAAGTAGCAGCCGTGTTAGTCTGTATCCGCAAAAAGAACAGGAGTAAAATATCTCTGTTGGCAAAACGGCATGGGAGGGAGGAGGGGGCAGGGGAAGAGGTGGACACTAAACTGTATCATTTTGTGTTGCTTTAAATAAAAGGTGGGAAAACTTTCAAGTCAGGGTGGGCAAGAGGATACAACATTCCAAAGCATAGTATAGTAAAGGCTGGTACCTTTCAGTAGGGTGTAACCTCCTCAAGGCTTGGTCCACACTTACCCCCCAAGTCGAAGTAAGGTACGCAAATTCAGCTACGTGAATAATGTAGCTGAATTCGACATACCTTACTTCGAACTTACCGCGGTTCAGACGCGGTCCACACGTGGCAGGCAGGCTCCCCGTCGACTCCGCGGTACTCCTCTCGTTGAGCTGGAGTACCGCAGTCGACGGGGATCACTTCCTGGTTCGATTTATCGCGTCCAGACCAGACGGGATAAATCGAACTCGGAACTTCGATCTCCAGCCGCCGAACTAGCGCGGCAGTGTAGACCAGCCCCAAGAAAAACTCAGTTTTAAGACTGGTTAATCACCATGAAGGTTGCTTTTATATCCTCCAGTGGTTGCTAAAATGAGACAGTCTTGTTGGCACGAATTAGTGAGGCTAAACACTGAGTCTCTCCTCATCTTTGTAATCCCTGCATTCAGGAGTCATTTGAGAGAGAGGTTGTCAAACTTATCCATAAAAGGCACAGAGTGATTAGGCTGTTTGGTAGAGTGGTATTAGCCATCCAAGGTAGGGAAACAAAGTATAGTAATTGCAGCTGACATTTTTAGTACAATACAAGCAGCTGAAACTAAATAGATGAGCTAAAGAGGCAGTTCAATATATATATTTAGATGGCGCGCTAATGGTAGTTCCCCATGTATTTTAGGGGTGCCACATGCGTGGACTTGAGCATTTGGTGTGAAAAGGAGTTGCAATTCCTCCCTATCAAGGTGCTATGGGGAGGGTTGCTGGGCCCAGGAGGGCTGTGGTATGGCACAAGACCGGCCAGACTGGGTCAGACCAAGGGTCCATCCAGCCCAGTCTCCTGTCTGCCGACAGTGGCCAATGCCAGGTGCCCCAAGGGAATCCTCAAGTGGTCCATCCCGTCACCTAAGTTCCCTAAGCTGTGCAGCCGCCTATTAAGCGCCACACAGGCACTCAGGGCTGCAGCTGGGGGAGATTCCTCTCCTCCAGCCTGGACCCAACCCAGCCCAGCCCAGCCATGGACCTGCCGTTGCCGGGAGAGACGCGCCCCTCCCCTGGCCCCAACCTAGCCTGGATGGACCTGTCACGGCCGGGGGAGAGGCTCCTATCCCACAGCCCCAGCCCCGGACCTGCTGCGGCAGGGAGAGTCGCCCCTCCGCCCCAACCCAGGTGCTGCTGCGGGGAGAGAGAGCTGGGAGGAGTTCTCGCTCCCCGTTGCAGCACCGGGGCAGCCGGCATCCCATACTCTTCATCCCTGGCCCCACCCCAGAGCTCGCAACCCCAGCCAGAACCCTCACCCCCATGCACCCCAACCCTCTTCCCCAGCCCTGATCTCCTCATCCGTGGTCCCACCCTAGAGCCCTCATCCCCCAGCTGGAGCCCTCACTCTGCCCCAGCCCTGAGCCCCTTCCCACACCCCGAACCTCTCGGCCCCACCCCCGTCACCTGACTCACCTTCATATTGGCGCACATAACAAAATTCATTTCGCACATGGGTTGGAAAAATTAAAGGGAACACTGCCTGTCACCAACGCCCAGCTTCTGGCAAAACCAAGACTAAATGGAGTGAACATACGATTACGTTATTTACCTGCCAGTTTTACAGTTAACAGTTCAATAATTTTTCAGTCATCTACCTACAAAAAGGTGTCAGATTTTTTTTAAATAAATCATTCAAGTGTATGTTTAAATCTCCATCTTTGTTCCAAAATTGCCAAAGATGGGTCTGGGATTCAAACGTGAAAAAATACCTTTGAGCTGTGGAGCAAGGATGGAAAACGGGTAAATGCGTTGTTAAGATCTGAGCATGTTAAAGCAGGGTTAGAATGGAAACTGCGTTGCAGGTTTAACTATGCTGCTTGCGTCCAGCTTGATTGCTATATCGTTAAGTGTACAATTTAGGGTTATGGGACTTCCTCCTGTGAGTTTGAGGATATTTTCAAATACACAAATGGCAGTTAGGCATCCAATTCCCATCTATGCCTTTGAAAAATCTCGCCTTTGATGTGTGTGTTGTATGCTTAAGGTAAATAAACCAAACCTCCCTATGGCTGCTGCTTGATTTCTGAGCATCTAATACAATTCTGATAGCTGATTTTACAAACCTTGCATCTATTTCAATGATATTTTGTTTTTGTAATGCATGCTCTTGCAATTAAGAGTGGGCAACAGTTAACTACTGAGGATAGTAGTAGTAGCTAACGAAAGCTGTATTTACTCCTTGGAAGTACAGCCAGTGATTAAATCAATCCTTTATACTCTGAATCCTACCTACCTCAGCTGGGTACAATCAAATGATTTAACTGGCATCATCATCCTGAATGGTGTGTGTTTTTTATCCAATGCAATGCTTATGGTTTCACTTGAACAGGCACAAGCAATCCAGTGCATTTACAGAACTTTGAGCATGCACCTAGGTTGTCTCAAAGCTCCTGTTAGTTTCCTTGGTTATGTTCTGCCTCACACAGAGGGAACAACATGAGTGATTGGCTCTCTTGTTTCAACATTTTTCTTGAATTAGGGGTATTCCCACAGTTCAGCTAGTCCGGCCACGTCATAAGAAAATATCGGAAAAGATGAAGGTTAACAAGGAGAGCTGGCTGTATTTTAAAGAAGCCTTATTGAGGGCGCAGGAACAAACCCTCCTGCTGTGCAGAAAGAATAGCAAATATGGCAGGCCACCAGCTTGGCTTAACAGTGAAATCTTTGGTGAGCTTAAACAAAAAAGGAAGCTTACAAGAAGTGGAAACTTGGACAGATGACTAGGGAGGAGTATAAAAATATTGCTCGAGCGTGCAGGGGTGTAATCAGGAAGGCCAAAACACAGCTGGAGTTGTAGCTAGCAGGGGATGTGAAGGGTAACAAGAAGGGTTTCTACAGGTATGTTAGCAACAAGAAAAAGGTCAGGGAAAGTGTGGGACCCTTACTGAATGGGGGAGTGTAAGGGTGCTGGACTCACCCCTGTGGCGCCTCCTGCTGGTTGTCTCAGGGAATTAGCTCTTTTCCAGCCTGGGCGCCCTCTGCAGGCCGGTGTCCCACTTGTAGCTGGCCCCGTGTCCCTTCCGGACCCCAGTGCCCCTTTATCCTGGGGCTGCCCCCTGGCAATACCCCACCAGTCTCTATGGGTCTCCCCTCTCTGGGAAACCCCCAACCCTCTAATCCCCACCTTGCCTCAGTCTGGGCTACTCACAATCATCACCAAGCCCCTGCTCCCTGGGGCAGACTGCAGTGTAAAAGCCACTCCTCATAGGCAAGGGGGTTCAGACCTGCTGCCTTCCTCTGCCTCCCAGTACCTCTGTGGGCCTTGGACCAGGCCCTGCAGCCTGGGGAGTTGCCAGTCTGGAGCTCCCCTGCTCCTCTGGCTCTCCCCAGCCCTGCTTCACTTCCAGTACCCTTTCTGCAGGCAGCCAGATCCTGCTCTCTCCCGACCTGGAGAAAGACTTCTCTTGGGCCCCTGGCTCACAGCCTTCTTATAAGGGCCAGCTGGGCCCTCATTAAGCCAGCCACAGCTGTGGCTGCTTTCCAGTCAGCCCAGCCTTTCCCCTGCCACAGCCCTCTCCCAGGGCTGTTTTAAGCCCTTCAGGGCAGGAGCGGGGTAACCACCCCGCTACTGGGAAGCAACCTAGTGACATATGGTGTGGAAAAAGCTGAAGTACTCAATGCTTTTTTTGCCTCGGTCTTCACAGACACGATCAGCTCCCACACTGCTGTCCTTGGCGACACAGTATGGGGAGGAGGTGAGCAGCCCTCAGTGTTGAAAGAACAGGTTAAGCACTATTTAGAAAAGCTGGACATGCTCAAGTGCATGGATCCAGATCTAACACATCCGAGGGTGCTGAGGGAATTGGCTGATGTGATTGCAGAGCCATTGGTCATAATCTTTGAAAACTTGTGGTGATCGGGGGAGGTCCCGGACGATTGGAAAAAGGATAATGTAGTGCCCATCTTTAAAAAAGGGAAGAAAGAGAACCCGGGGAACTACAGACCGGTCACCCTCATCTCAGTCCCTGGAAAAATCATGGAGCAGGTCCTCAAGGAATCCATTTTGAAGCACTTGGAGGTGAGAAAGGTGATCAGGAACAGTCAGCATGGATTCACCAAGGGCAAGAAATGCCTGACAAACCTGGTTGCCTTCTATGATGAGATAACTGGCTCTGTGGATTTGGGAAAAGCAGTGGACATCATATATATTGACTTTAGCAAAGCTTTTGATATGGTCTCCCACAGTATTCTTGCCAGCAAGTTAAAAAAGTATGGATTGGATGAATAGACTATAAGGTGGATAGAAAGCTGGTTAGATTGTCGGGTTCAACGGGTAGTGATCAACCGCTCGATGTCTAGTTGGCAGCTGGTATCAAGCGGAGTGCCCCAGGGGTCGGTGCTGGGGCCGGTTTTGTTCCAGATCTTTATTAATGATCTGGATGATGGGATGGATTGCACCCTCAGCAAGTTTGCAGATGACACACAGCTGGGGGGAGAGGTAGATACGCTGGAGGGTAGGGATAAGGTCCAGAGTGACCTAGACAAATTGGAGGATTGGGCCAAAAGAAATCTGATGAGGTTCAACAAGGACAAATGCAGAGTCCTGCACTTAGGACGGAAGAATCCCATGCACCGCTACGGCCTGGGGACCAACTGGCTAAGCAGCAGTTCTGCAGATAAGGACCTGGGGATCTTACAGTAGACGAGAAGCTGGATGAGAGTCAGCAGTGTGCCCTCGTTGCCAAGAAGGCTAAGGGCATATTGGGCTGCATTAGTAGGAGCATTGCCAGCAGATCGAGGGTGATCATTCCCCTCTATTCGGCACTGATGAGGCCACATCTGGAGTATTGCGTCCAGTTTTGGGCCCCCCCAAACAGAAGGGATGTGGACAAATTGGAGCGTGTCCAGTGGAGGGCAACGAAAATGATGAGGGGACTGGAGCACATGACTTATGAGGAGAGGCTGAAGTAACCGGACTTGTTTAGTCTGCAGAAGAGAAGAGTGAGGGGGGGATTTGATAGCAGCCTTCAACTACCTGAGGGGGGGGTTCCAAAGAGGATGGAGCTCGGCTGTTCTCAGTGGTGGCAGATGACAGAACAAGGAGCAATGGTCTCAAGTTGCAGTGGGGGAGGTCTAGGTTGGATATTAGGAAACACTATTTCACTAGGAGGGTGGTGAAGCACTGGAATGGGTTACCCAGGGAGGTGGTGGAATCTCCATCCTTAGAGGTTTTTAAGGCCGGCTTGACAAAGCCCTGGCTGGGATGATTTAGTTGATCTTGGTCCTGCCTTGAGCAGGCGGTTGGACTAGATGACCTCCTTCCAACCTTTTCCAACCCTAATCTTCTATGATTTTATGATTCTATGAACAGAAAAATAAATAGGTACTTCTCTTGTGGTGAAGCTTTTCATCTTGCTTCGACTAGAGGGCATTGGCTCTTGTGCCAGATTTCTCAATTGCTGTTTGCAGTGATCTGATGAAACTCCATCCTGGGAAGTAGTGAGTCTGAAAAAGATTTGGAGGTGATAGTGGGTAATCAGCAGAACATGAGCTCCCAGTGTGGTGCTGTGGCCAAATGGGCTAATGCGATCCTTAGATGCATAAATGGGAATCACAGGTAGTAATGAGAGAGGTAATTTTACCTCTGTATTTGGCACTAGTGTCACCACTGCTGGAATCCTGTGTCTAGTTCTGGTCTTCACAGTTCAAGAAGGATGATGATAAATTGGAGAGGGTTCAGAGAAGAGCCATGAGAATGGTTAAAGGATTAGATAGAGAGAGGGATTTAAAGAGCTCAGTCTATTTAGCTTAACAAAGAGAGAAGGTTCAGGGATGACTTGATTACAATTTATAAGTAGCTACGTGGGGAATAATTATTTGATGATTGCTATTCAGTCTACCGGAGAAAGGTATAACATGGTCCAATGGCTGGAAGTTGAAGCCAGAGAAATTCAGACTGGAAATAAGATGTAAACTTTTAATGGTGAGAGTAATTAACCATTAGAACAATGTACAAAGGTTCATGTTGGATTCTCCATTGTTGGCAATTTTTAAATCAGGATTTGATTTTTTTAAAAGCTCTGCTCTAGGAATGATTTTGTGGTTGTTCTCTGGCCTGTGCTATATACGGGAGGTAGGACTATATGACAAGGGTGGCCAAACTGCGGCTCATGAGCCACATGTGGCTCTGGTATAGTTAAAATGTGGCTCCAGGAGCCCACCATGCCCCGCCACTCTCCACCTACCAAATTGGGAGGGGGAGGAGAGTGAGTTCGGGGCTTCTGCCCTGTAGTGGGGCTAAGGGCTTCTGCCCCACAGGAGGTGCCTGCCGGGGCTTCGAGCTTCAGTCTCTCTCTTGCTGAAACCCTGGGCACCAACAGACTGAGCTCCACCACCCTGCCACAGGGCAGAAGCCCCGAGCCCTGGCAGGTGCACCCGGCTCTCAAACTTCTGAAGATTATCATATGTGGCTTTGAGGATCTGTAAGTTTGGCCACCCCGCTATATGATCACAATGGTCCCTTCTGGGCTTGGAATCTATGAATCTGTGATATTATTATTACCTCAGCATACAGCATCAGTGAAAGTATTACTGGAATACTGTGACCAGTCCTGAGAGCCACATTTCAAAACATACATTTATAAAATTAAAATAAATAAATAAAAGGGAAAGGGCTCAGAGAAAGCCACAAGAATTATTTGAGTTCTGCGAAACTTCCTTATAGTGAGAGACTAAAGAAGCTGTAAATCTTTGTGGCTTAACCATGAGACGGTTAAGATGCGACATAAGGTGTTTAAGTCTATATGTACCTACAAGGAAGAGAATTTCTCACAGTGTTCTTTAATTTAGTAGACAGAACTGTAAGAAGATCCAGTGGCTGGCAGTTGAAGCTAGAAAAATCAAACTGGAAATTAGCACTTTTTTTTTTTTTTTTTTAAAGAGTGAGGGAAATTTGTCATTGAAACAAATTACTGAGCATTGTGGTGGATTTTCCTGTGTTCAAAGTCTTTAGATTTCTAAAGATCTGCTCTAACTCAAACAGCAGTTTTGGGCTTGATGCAGATCCTTGTGGGTGAGGTTCTGTGGCCGTTTGATACACAGGAGATCACACTAAGTGATGGCAATGATCGCTTCTGGCTTTAAAATCTGTCACTAGGTTTGCTAGAGTAAAGAAAATTTTACTATATCCCATCACCCCTTACTGCTTTCAAAATAATACGTAGCCAGTTTAGCCTTATTTTGTTTGTGACCTAAAATATAGAATAGAAAATGAAATGCTCGAGATCTTGTGAATATTAGAATATTGTTATTTTAGTTAATTTGGCATTTCATTACTTGGATGTAAAAAACAAGTAGTAGTTTGAGACATTTCTTTCAATATCTGATGCAAACAACTAGGTTGGCTCCTACCACAACTGAACCTTTCCTCCCTGCTGTTTTGGTTTAATCCATGCTTAAGATAACTTTTCAGGTGCAATTTATATAGTTTATTGGCGAAACTCCTTGTGAAAAGATGGTTAATGTAGCATTGCTACAACATGTTACGGTGAACCTTTAAATCTAGTAATGCAGTGTATCTTAGAGTTTAGCTATTTGGATTTTGTTGTAAACTTCTTAGATATGATACAGTGGAATCCTCTTAAACACAAATTCCATGTAGCAAGTGACAGAACATAATGAAAGCATAAACTGTTACACAAATAAAACTGTCAGATGCATAACACTACTGCTGTACACAGCTGTGGATTTCAGTATTTCACTGATTTTAGCATGCTGGGTTAGGTTGCTTGTTTGGGGGTCAGTTTTGACTGGCATGGAGGAGTTTTCAGTGGTATCAACATGAACTAACATTTCCTGGCTTGAGAGGGAAACATTTGCTGTCAGTATTTTGAAATATCCATACTAATGTAAAATTAATAACTGATCTTACATAATGGTTTACATGTTCATAGCACTGTACAAACATTAGTTAATTAGATTGCTAGGAGATGCTGAGTGTCTTGACTGATTCAAGTAAATTCCTAAAATTGTGTTGTGAATTCATGAGTCCACTATTTTTACATTTACATACAATAGTTAGATCTGTAATAAATAGTATAGTACTCAGCACTGTAAAAGCAACCATGTTCATAACTCCGGGATGGAGAAAAGGCAGTATCATTAGTGCCATTTTACAGCAGGAGGAACTTAGGGATAGAGAGGGGAAGTGACTTGTCTAATGCCACATAGTGAATCAGTGGCAGAGCCAAAGAATGGACCTTGAGAACTCCTGGCTCTTACCCTGATCTCTGGGTTCTGGACCAGGCTGCCACCCACAATAATAATAATAATAATTAATAAAAAAATAAATATTTTGCTGTACTTCTCAGGGAGTTGAAGTAGTTGTGGAAGAAGTAGTTGTGTGCAGTTACGTGGTGTTATCTTTGTCGGAACTGCTATTCTTGTTTCTGCTGTAGAAGTACTAAGGTGTTCGGAGAACATAGGCTCCAATGTGGCTGCCAGGGGCCAACTAGCAGGCACTTCATTATTTTTCAGATTATTCTTTGAGTGATGGTCCCTATTGCATTCCCCTGAGGGTTCTATGCATGTGCCATGCGACTGGAGCCGTAGATTTTAAAAGTAGTAGCATGTGTTGGTCCATGCATGTGCCCTTGCTCCTCCTCATGGTTTCGTTCGAGGCGATAAAGGGCAGTGTTAGTAGTTGTTTTTAGGATTTGAAGGACTTTGGGACTCCGTTTTCACAGGTCTCCCTCTGCCCCCGAGCACCCATGCCTGGGTACTGGATTATGCTGAAGATGCCGGGGTTCAAGGTCCGCGCTTCCTGCCCTGGCTCATTCTCAGTCAGTGATGAGCACCAACTCTGCCTTTACTCCATGGGAGAGATCCATATTGCATCCAGGTGCAGTATCTGCCTTTCCTTCCCAGCCCGTACCCAAGAAGGCCGGGCTCTCTGCCTCAAGAAGCACCTCATGGAGGTTGCCATGAGGCCGCAGTGGGATCCAGGTTGGGGAACCCCCCTGAACATAGGCCTGAGCAATCTAAGAGCACGCCTCCTACTGCAGAGCTCCAGACCAGTTCTGCTGGTACCAGCACATGGACCCCATGTTGGGGCCTAGCTGTGAAGCAAGGCAGCATGCACAAGCATGCACTTTCAGGCCCAAGAAGGATACTGCTCCATCCACGAGTTCCGGCCATGGAGAAGTGGCACATTCCAAGGTGCACAAGGATGACTAAAAGCTGCACAGACCATCAATTCCATCCACCGAACGTTGTACTCCTTCTGGGTTGGCTCTGCTGAAGTGAAGGGAATCTTTGGTTTCAAGGCAGTCCTCCGTTCCGGTTCCAACTGAGGAGCATGTACTGCTGACACCGGGGAGACTAGGGTCAGCCCCTGTGCCTCATGAACTGTTTGCGTTCGCTGGATGAGGTCTCCGTACCCTTATAAACCATCGCCTCCTCTGAGGATGTGTTCCCCTACAATAGACTTGTCTCTTTCAGGCTGTCTTCCAGCATGCTCCCCTGAGGCTTCTGCAGTTCTGCTAGCACCATCAGTCGAACTGGCCTCTGATTTCTTAGGGTCAGAGTACTCGGATGGAGCACAGGGTCTGCCCCTCCTGTACTGACAGTGTGACTTCCCTAAGGCCCTGCCGGCTCAATGGCAATATTCTCCCTTTACCCAGCAGTGGGGTCATTGGTACCTTGCTCCATTGGGCCCTTTTCAGCATCCACTGGAACCGCTGGGATGGCCGTACTGGGGATCCTGGCTTGAGTATCCACCGTCGGAACCTTCCCACTTTACTTGTGAAGAGTCTCCAATTCTCCCCCCTTTGGCCATCATTGAATAGGCGTTCCTAACTGCTATTAGAAGATGCACCACTTAGCCTGACTCCAACGGTACTGCCGGGACCAGATTATTTCCCCCTGGTCATCCCCAGATGCTGCGGTGTCTTCAACTCCCTTCTTGCCCCCCAGTGACAACTGACAATTCCAAGAACTGCTTTGTAGGGTGGCTGGTGCCCCAGCCACCAGTAAACCCACTCCTAAAGGAGTGGAAAAGAGGTACTACGTGCCTCCAAAGGGGGCTATTCTGTCACCCCCCACCCAATTTCCTTGTCATTCAGGCATGGATGAAATGGGCCCGTCAGCAACACCTGCTTTCCATCCTGGTGAATAAAGAGGGCAAATGCCTGGACATTCTGGGTTGCAAGGTTTTTTCCTCTGCAAGTTTTCAGTTTCGTGTTTCAAATTACCTGGCGCTGTTTGTGAAATACGACTTTCTTGCCTCCACCAAGTTGGTGGACTTCACAGACAAATTTCCTCAGCAGGATCAAGCCTGATTCCAAACTATCCTATAGGAGGGAAAGCTGGTTGTGAGGAAAATGCTTGTGCAGTTCCACCAGTGGGACTACAGTGTGGACAAGGCACATGCATCTGCTGGTGTTCTTACCATCATGTCCTTTAACTCTACTCTGCCCAGGGTTAGATGATACACTGGTTCAAAAACACCCAAGTCCTATGTTTACTGTAGCTTCTATCTTTGCTGTACCACTGGAGTTGCACCAGCTGTGAATTATGACTATGAAGTTTGCTAGTTCAGATTAGGTACATGTACACTAGAAAATGTATCTATTTTCCAGAAATGGTTAAGCTGCAATGGTGGTAGTAATGATGTGTAAGTGCTAGTGTAGACAGTACTTAGGTGTCCTTACCTATGTATCACCTAATCCTGTTCAGAGCAGGTTTCCATGATGCCTAACAGTTACATTGCAGCTGGAAAAAGTTACATTTTCTAGTGTAGATGAGACCTAATGATTCCTTCCTGCTCAACTTGTAAAATAAGGTACATATTTTGTATCCTGCTTCCTGGACCCAGGTGCCTTTGATTCATAGAAGTTCGGTAGTCTCTTGGTGTATTCATTGTATTATAGTTGAATATTTGGCCTCTCTGCCCCTTAATTGTACCAGGGATTTCCACACGCCTGTGTGGCCTGAGACCCACTAACATGTGTATAAATCAACAGAGGGTCCTGTGGTACCTTTAAGACTAACAGAAGTATTGGAGCATAAGCTTTCGTGGGTGAATGCCCACTTCATCAGATGCAAGGGATACCTGTATAAATCAAGGCATCTAATTCATTTTGTACAGTACCTAAAATGCATTGAAGTGTTTTGGGCTGCCTGCATAATTTAAACAAAGTGATTTTCACCCCAGTGAGGTTACTCTGGTATGAGGCTTTAAGTAATTTGGATGACTTTTGAGTGCATGCAGTTCATATTTTGCATAATGCTGAGTTTTCAGGTGACCTGCTTTGTGACCCAGTATTCACTTTTTCTGGCAGCTTTGTAAATGTATGCAGCGTGAATTGGCTATGCAGGGCATGCTCTCCTCTGCTGCCACCATTTCCATGAAAAGAATCTTTATTACAATGCATAAGAGTTCAGTCAAACTTTGTTACATCATTACTGATATGGCTATTCCATTTGTGTTTGTACAGTCTGACAAATAACATGCTGAAAACCTGGTGATAAGAGACTCTAAAATGTTGAGGTTCAATAAAAGAAACCAATTGTGGTAGAAAATCCTGGTTATTGGCTGAGGTAAGTGTAGCCATTGAGTCACAGACTATGGAATCATGATCCTAAAAAGACTGCCTACAAATCTCCCAGCACACCATAAAGGGGGAAATAATGGTTAGTACTGCACTGGCAGCCCTTTCCGAGGGAAAAACCCTACTTTTTAAAAGATTCACTAATGTTCCTTTTTGGTGTAATTTATGGAGGCAGCCTGCACTGTCTCTGCCCTTACTGAACAACAGAATCTTCTCCAGGAAAACTCCAGCAATAGAATGCATACTCGAACATATTATTTTCAATTATAAAAATTTATTACAGGAATATTTATTAAATCAATCAGTTTATTTCCATTTTATAAAAGTTACTGTTAACACTTATAAAGGAAGATCTGCTTTTTGTAGCACATACTAACTGTAGCATTGATCTTGACTTGAAAGTGTCCAAAAAGAAAATTTAAGGCAAATAAAATGAGCACAAAGGGATGTGTTTTGTTTGTATACATAAAGATTGTACTTCAGGGATTTATGTGAAATAGAAAACCTTCTGCAAGTTGCATGAAGTGTAATAAATTGTACCTGCAAACACCCCCAGTTTGACTATAAAGGTCTTATCTCACCTGTGTAAAAATATTTATGTGTAAATGCATATTTTATATTTGCCTTACCATCCTTGAGTTGCTTTATACTTTCATAAATGGCATCTGTGGTGGTTTTTTTGTAGTGGAGACAGCAAAAAACGTACACTTTATTTGATGTTACTCCTTTGACTATTTTCAGTTTATTTTGGGTACAAAGGAGGATTGAAAAGGCTGGTTAGAGTAGAGTATAAAGATGATAAAAGCAAAAGTGGAAAGTTGGAGATATTTTTGGAGCTCTTTGTTTAAGTTGCAGGTTAACTTAGCAACTCATCACTTATCCGCATTGGTTTTAAAGTTTTTTGTTTAGTTTTACATATTGGTATTCTCTCTCCTGGTGGCAGCACAACCCCCTCTTCAAACTCTAGCCATTTTTCCTCTACAGTAACGTGTGATATTAACATCAATCTATATTTAACATGTTTCCCAGTGTGCTGCTATTGTTAAGAGGAATAACAAGACCCTAATATTTATAAACAGGAGAATATTGAGTACAAATATCAATGTGATCACTGTTGGAATATTATGTTATGTTTTGGTGTTACCACTTCAGAAAGAATGTTGAAAAATTGGAGAGT
>NW_020664461.1:5968307-6004055 GCF_002925995.2 Terrapene triunguis | reverse complement strand
TGTTTTGGTGTTACCACTTCAGAAAGAATGTTGAAAAATTGGAGAGTGTTCAGAGAACTGCTTCAAGAATTATTCAAGTTCTAGAAACACTCTCTGCAATGAGAGACTTGAGGAGCTCAGCTGAATAATTTATTGAGAAAAGGGTAAGAGGTGACTTCATCATGGTCTATAAGTACCTGCCCAGGGAGAAGATATCTGATACTAAGGGCTCTTTTATTTAGCATAACAAGATCCAGTGGGTGATAATTGAAACTAGACAAATTCAAACTGGAAATATAGTGCAAATTTACCAGTGAGGGTAGTTATCATTTGGAACACCCTTCCTAGGGCTGTGAGAGATTCTCCATCACTTGAAATCTTTTAGTTCAAGATTGAATGACTTTCCAAGATATCGTCTAGCTCAAGTACAAATCATTGGGTTTGGTACAAGAATCATTGGGTGAAGTTCTATAGTCTGACCTCCTGCATTGCATAGGCCAGATGATCATAATGGTCCTTCCTGGCCGTAAAATCTGACTGTCAGTTTTATCCAGCTGAGTCTCAGGCTTCTTTGAAGTAAAGAAAAAAAATTAAAACATTTTCTGACCTTTTCCTTCTTTTTTCTAATTTTATCTCCACGATACTTGTAGCTGAATACTTCCTTATCCTTAGACATAATAGATAAAACATATCAAGCCTGACTGATTTACCTAGCTCCCTAGGTCTCCATGTGACCCTGAATAGCCTGCCAAATCATAAACAGGAGAGTATAACGTTAAAATTGAACACAGAACACACATCTCCAGAGGTGATCCAGCCCATTGTCTCTCCTGAGATTTGGCACTTGACGAAATAGGGAACAATTCAATGACTACCTGCAGGAAAGCTTGCTTTGAGCTAAAGCATCTTTTTTAGGCTTGTGGGAAAGAAGTGAAAATCTCTCTCACTAGCTTCTGAGAAACTGATGAATGTGAGATTGTAGTAATGTGCTCAGGTTCCAAATCTTCTAGCCAGTGAGGAAGTGGGTGATTATAGAGCCATCTTTTATGGACAAATCTCCCATGTTGAGTGATATGTGGGACATAGCCTCTGCAGTGTGTTTTCCTTGTCCATTTTTGAAGCATTGATGGAGAGAACTGTGCAAACCTGATGTGTGTTGTTTGTGTTCCATGTTGAAGTAGGTGCAAATCTCATGGCCATTTTATATATTTCCTGAGTTTATTGGGTTCTTAATCTTTACTCCTTCATCTGCTGTCCTTGATACTAGAAGACAGTAATGCCTCTAGTCAGTCTTAATGAGGAAGACTACTGTGTGATCAAGAGAAAAAGCACTTGCAATGTGACTAACATCGATTTTAAATCTCCCTCCCCAAAACAAACACACTCTTTATGCAATTTTTATGTAATGGAATTGTGAAGTCTTGGAGCTTTCAGTTTAAGCCACCATCTTGTTCCATGCTCTCTGACACTTCCTAAGGCATTAGTCTCTGTAGGAAGAAATTGGCTGGCGTTACAGTTGTATTATAAGTAAATGGCAGTATTTTCTTCACATTCTTGTTTAGTTATCTGGGTTCCCTGGGTTCTTTATATCTCTCAGCTTCCTATGTTCCCCAGACTTGCTAAATATTGAAAGCTTTTAATTCTCAAATGTAACTTGGCACTTTCACTCAGATTTTTAGGAGTTGGACTGAAGTGTAAAATATTAAATTTCTTCCCATTAATAACAGGAGTACTTGTGGCACCTTAGAGACTAACAAATTTATTAGAGCATTTATTTATTTATTTATTTATTTATTAGTCTCTAAGGTGCCACAAGTACTCCTGTTATTTTTGCGGATACAGACTAACACGGCTGCTACTCTGAAACTTCCCATTAATGTTAGCCTCTTCAAATAAGTAGTATAGTAGCAGAGTGGGACTGGCTGTATGAGCTGATGATGATGATCAGTGGAGAGGGGCAATTCCTACTTGGCTCAAATAAATATGTGAGCATTAGGAAGTAAAATCATTAAACTGTAGTTACTGTGATCTCAAAGTAAAACCTTTATGAATTTCCAGCAAATGGGAATCTAACATTTGATATCTTAGACGCTGTATATTGGCATGTCAAATTCTTCTCTGGGAAGCCTATTTAAGTTTGGTTGCTGGGAGGAAAAGAAGTAGCACAAATAGAGCAAATGTTAACAGACTAGAACAACCACCAGAGATTGGCAGAAGAGGCCTTTGCTTGATGCCCTTGAGAGAGCACCTTCTCGTCTCCTTCCCCCTCCCCCCCCACAGTAACGTACTACAGTGTCAGCCTTTGGGATGAGCTCAAACTCTCTGCTGAAACTTGAACCCAGAAGATACCAAACATCTAGAAAGTGGTTGCATTTTTTTACTATGATATACTGACTTAGTTATTTGAATACATGTTGATTTACTTACCAGCAAGGAGCCCTGACATGAATTTATATACCAGCATTGGTACCCTGGTATGGAGGAGTTTTATGTTTGCATTTATATAAATATTAAGAAGTATTTATTTAGAAAAGGGAAACACAAATTTTTGATTGTGAAGGAAAGTCACTTGTTTCAAATGTGTTTTCCTAGAAGGATAATTTTAATTACTTTTTGAGGGCATTGAAGCCCCAGGCATCTTGCTGTGACTTCCAGGATATTACAGTAACTGAATTACAAGACCTCTATTTTAACTGCACTTAAAAACAATTTTAAGAGTGCCTGCAGAAGAGGATTATGCTGATTTATCACAATCAATTTAGAAACTGATGTAGTTAAATCAGTGTAATTTCTATGTGTAGACAAGCCTGAAATTCATGTACATGGTGAGGGAGTCTGAAGAAAGTTGTAATGTACATGAACCTACACTCTGAATTTGACCCAGAGACTGTTGTAATGCTGCACTAAAACAGTAAGTAAATTATTATGAATGAACACTTAGGGGTTGAATGTTTCTAGATCATACTAACTTGATATAAGTTCTAGAGTTTAACTTGAAACCCGTTTCAGCTGTATGGAGAAGCAATGTGATAACGGCTAAAAAACCAGCAGATCTTTAAATCAGTTTGATGCATTTAGAGTATTTACTGGAAAAGGATAAAAGCCTAATTCAAATAACTGTAGCCATGGAATTTAATGGTAATGTTTTCATAGGGCACACAAAAGTCATTACATATATTTCATCAGAAAGCACAAATCATTAGGGTTTGAGAGCACAGCTGGAGATGGATTGTCAGAAACTCCAATTAAATGTCTGCTCTGAAAGTGGGTAATGATGTAATGCATAACCCACAAATTGAGAGTCTTTTGGCCAAGAATCAAGACATGGCTAATTCCCTGCAATTAGGAAATTACTTTGGGTAAAACCAAGATGCAGTATCATAAATAACTACACAGAGTTTTTCCAGTTGCACAGAATTAATTCTGCACCATGAAAAGTCGATTGCAAGTATTAGGGACAGGTTAATGAGAATGCTCTGTTGAAAACTCTTTTCTTGATCTGATCACATAGGCGCCAACTTTTCCCGGCACCGGTGGGTGCTCGACCCCCCTCCCCCCCCGACTCCACCCCTGCCCCGCCCCATTCCAAACCCTTCCCCAAAGCCCCATGGACTCTTTCCCCAAATCCCAGCCCCGCCTCTTTCCCGAGCGTGCCACATTCCCCCTCCTACCCACTTCCTCCCAGCGCTTGCTGCCGCGAAACATCTGTTTCGCGGTGGGAAGAGTTGGGAGCTAGAGGGAGAAGCGGGGACGCGGCGTGCTCAGGGGCGAGGCGGAGGCGGGGCAGGGAGGGGAGCTGCCGGTGGGTGCAGAGCACCTACCAATTTTTCCCCATGGGTGCTCCAGCCCCGGAACACCCACGGAGTCGGCTCCTATGGATCTGGACACTAGGTTTATTTTTTAATTAGTTTAGATTACAATTTGATTTGTAGGCAGATGAAGGGATGATGATTTGTAGTGATCTGGCGGTTTAGAACAATATGCTGCTGTTTGTTTCTCTCTAATTTATATACCTCATGCTAAAAGAGCTGACTATCAGGTTAACAATATTTCTTCCCACACTGTAGTTTTTGAAAAACATTATTTTTCAAAAATCAAACTAGTTCAGAATTGCCAGATAGAGCAGAGAATAAAGAGATTTATTGTAAAATCCCCTTCTGTTAAAAATATATATATATCCAGGCAATACCTAATTCAGACTAATTTTTTTTTTTTTTTTTGCATGAGTGTGATTTTAAAAAAAGAAAAGCTATGTTTACACTGGTGCTTTACAGCGCTGTAACTTGCTGCGCTCAGGGGGGTGTTTTTTCACACCCCTGAGCGAGAAAGTTGCAGCTATGTAAAGCTCCAGTGTAGCCATAGCTTCAGCCTCAAATACCTCTGCAACTGTCTGTAGAATCTATAGGTCAAACAACGTGTTGATGGCCCCATTAACTTCTTCCAGTTTAACAATAAACCCCATCTCAAGTCTGCCCATCCTCCCAATAGAGGTTAACATGTTGACATTGAATGACAACTCCCAGATAGAGAGAAGAATAGTGTGTGGGGGATGGGAGGATTGTGAGGAGTTCCAGGGATTCCCTGATGAAGAGGGGGTGGGAGGGTGGCACACAAGGGAGCTTGTGAGGGGCGGACAGATGCAGGGAGCCTGTGGGGTGTGTGGTGAGCTTGGCCAACAGAAGCTAGGGAGTGTCACACCCATGCTTGTGTTAAGTTATGTGATTTTATGACCTGTAGTGGAGGCTCAGCATGTGACATAGGGAAGGAACTTGCCTCTAGAAGCAAGCAATGGGAAATTCCTGTTGCCAGCATCTCTTGCAGTTCACTGTGCGTCCCCATTGCATGAAGAATTCATGTCAATGCAAATCAGGTGGCTGTTGTTCTTGGACTCCTAGACTTGCATTCTTTTATAAGTAAAATTAACCAGGTTTTTTTAATTACAAAATGATCACCATTTAAAAGGTCACTATAAAGTTTGTAATTTCCTTTTTTTTCAGTGGATCTCAGTATAAATCATTGATTTGTTTCCCTGTATTGTTATAATCACTGGGCCACTGAATAAATACATCTGTAACATCTTGATGTTACCTAGGTCAAGTCTACACTTAAAACACTGCAGTGGCGCAGCTGCACTGATGCTGCGGTGTCACTGTAACACTTTAATGAAGATGCTCTAATCTGACGGGCGAGAGCTCTCCCATCGGCATAGGTAAGCCACCACTCTGGGAGGCGGTCGCTATATTGACAGGAGAAGCTCTCTCGCCAACATAGCACTATCTCCCTGGGGGGTTAGATCAGTATAACTATGTTGCTCAGGTGTGTGGCTTTTTCACTCCCCTGAGCAACATAGTTATTCTAATATAGGTCTGTACGGTAGACCAGACTGTAGCCTCTTACTCTGGAATCTAGGCCTTAATCTTTTTGTAGCCATAATCAAGTAGATGTTCAGTTTTCCTGATAGCTTTTATATTTTCACTTCCAGCCCTGAGAATCCTTTATAATCTTGCAATAATTATGTGAGAAATTCCTCCTTTGTAATGGTTTTGGATGTACTGTATGTACTCCAGACTGCGATTTTTGGAAAGACTAGTCAACCTTACTTAAGGTCACACATGAATCTTTCTGTCTAGTAATTCATTAAGGTGGAGATTTTCTTATGTTTGGTATCCCACTAGAGCCTTGCCTATAATGGAGAGTTTACCTGGGTATAGTTAAGTTAGTATTGGTTTATGTTTAACTGGCACTATCGATCATTCATTTGCATATATCTCCACATTCATAGTAAAGCAATGCAAAGGACAGTGGTGCAGGACTAGTTGTAATGTACAAGCTAATCCTTCTGGACTATTCTAGCACTATAATGTTACGGGCTAGCATAATGTAAGTATTAATGTTTTTTGCAGCAGGGCTAAGATTAGTTGTACAAAACATAGTATTGTTTGGCATGGCAAAATTCTGTACATAAGAACGTAAGAACGGCCATACTGGGTCAGACCAAAGGACCATCTAGCCCAGTATCCTGTCTACCGACAGTGGCCAATGCCAGGTGCCCCAGAGGGAGTGGACCAACAGGCAATGATCAAGTGATCTCTCTCCTGCCATCCATCTCCATCCTCTGACAAACAGAGGCTAGGGACACCATTCCTTACCCATCCTGGCTAATAGCCATTAATGGACTTAACCACCATGAATTTATCCAGTTCTCTTTTAAATGCTGTTATAGTCCCTAGCCTTCACAACCTCCTCAGGTAAGGAGTTCCACAAGTTGACTGTGCGCTGCGTGAAGAAGAACTTCCTTGTGTTTGTTTTAAACCTGCTGCCTATTAATTTCATTTGGTGACCCCTAGTTCTTGTATTATGGGAATAAGTAAATAACTTTTCCTTATCCACTTCCTCCATATCACTCATGATTTTATATACCTCTATCATATCCCCCCTTAGTCTCCTCTTTTCCAAGCTGAAGAGTCCTAGCCTCTTTAATCTCTCCTCATATGGGACCCGTTCCAAACCCTTAATCATTTTAGTTGCCCTTTTCTGAACTTTTTCTAGTGCCAGTATATCTTTTTTGAGATGAGGAGACCACATCTGTACGCAGTATTCGAGATGTGGGCGTACCATCGATTTATATAAGGGCAATAATATATTCTCGGTCTTATTCTCTATCCCCTTTTTAATGATCCCTAACATCCTGTTTGCTTTTTTGACCGCCTCTGCACACTGTGCGGACATCTTCAGAGAACTATCCACGATGACTCCAAGATCTTTTTCCTGACTCATTGTAGCTAAATTAGCCCCCATCATATTGTATGTATAGTTCGGGTTATTTTTTCCAGTGTGCATTACTTTACATTTATCCACATTAAATTTCATTTGCCATTTTGTTGCCCAATCACTTAGTTTTGTGAGATCTTTTTGAAGTTCATCACAATCTGCTTTGGTCTTAACTATCTTGAGCAGTTTAGTATCATCTGCAAACTTTGCCACCTCACTGTTTACCCCTTTCTCCAGATCATTTATAATAAGTTGAATAGGATTGGTCCGAGGACTGACCCTTGGGGAACACCACTTGTTACCCCTCTCCATTCTGAGAATTTACCATTAATTCCTACCCTTTGTTCCCTGTCTTTTAACCAGTTCTCAATCCATGAAAGGACCTTCCCTTTTATCCCTTGACAACTTAATTTACGTAAGAGCCTTTGGTGAGGGACCTTGCCAAAGGCTTTCTGGAAATCTAAGTACACTATGTCCACTGGATCCCCCTTGTCCACATGTTTGTTGACCCCTTCAAAGAACTCTAATAGATTAGTAAGACACGATTTCCCTTTACAGAAACCATGTTGACTATTGCTCAACAGTTTGTTTTTCTATGTGTCTGACAATTTTATTCTTAACTATTGTTTCGACTGATTTGCCCGGTACCGACGTTAGAGTTACCGATCTGTAATTGCCGGGATCCCCTCTAGAGCTTTTTTTAAATATTGGCGTTACATTAGCTAACTTCCAGTCATTGGGTACAGAAGCCGATTTAAAGGACAGGTAGTGTAGATGAGACCCAAGAAACGTTATCCATGGAATTCGACTTTGTGTGATTATCAAGGGTGGGGCAGTACTTTGCTTACAATTTTGGAGTCAATATTTATAGAGAATTCTTTGTGAATGGATGGAAGCAGAAATTAATTCCTAATCTATTATTGGCTTCTAAAATAAAAATTATGATCTGTGGGCAAGTAACTCACTTGATAGTCTGGAACGCTGGGATTTAATTTTTCTTGTAGGTGCTGAGTGCCGTCTGCTATATGCAATTTAATATGAGCAAAATAGGGTCAATTCTTCCAAACCAAATGTATCTTCTCTATACATATATTTTGCCAATACATAGGTGTGAATTGATACTAATGAATACTGCTAGCAAGCAGTTCAGTCAAAAAGGTTTGTCTATAAACTTTTAATGAGCAGCTAAGGAGAAACCAGTAGCATAGAATGGAAGAATAAAGTTTGTAGTGATAATTACAGTTTTAGGTGAGGACTGAAAGTGGGAGAAGAGTACCCAAGTGCTGTGTGCCTGAAAGGGCACATGAATGTATTTGTTTATGCTGTCCTCAATGTAAAATGACCCTTACTAGAAATTTCTATTTAAACTTTCTTTCTCTTCCCTCCCTCCCCCCCTCCCTTCGGGGACCATCTTGAGTATAGCTAATGGGAGAATAATTCTGTTGGTAATGTTTCCAGGTTTTCTCTGTATTGCCTGGTGAGCTTTTGGTATCGTGTTGTCACCTCTATAGTTACTGAGATATATTAGACACAGCCTCACTCTAAGATAGCTCTGGGCATTGGTTGATTTTTGCTTGAGTTGCTGTGCACGCCAACGCTAATATGTCAGATGCAGTTTACACAGTTTGAATGAACATCAGCCCTCTAGCAGGGACTTTTAAAAACATTACTCAGTAAAATTCAGTGCAGAGTTGAGGTAGCAAAGAAGATAATCTTCCATTTTGCTTGTTGAGCTGGTGCTTATTTAAAATAGTGAATGTAACTGAAGAGGGTGTCTGTTGCTTGCAGTTCTGGGGGGGATCTATGTTAGCATCTTAGACTTTGTGCAGATTTGCATTGTCTCAGAACAGAATTTCTGAGTGGAGTGTCCATGCATTATCTAATTTTAAATGTCGTCTGCGCTTTTAAGTAGAGAGAAGGCTATTCTTGTCTCCACAGTTGTTGTGCAGCCAGCTACACATGTTTAAATGCAAAATGCCAGTACTTGTACACCTTAAATGTTGGAAACATTGTAGTGCTGTTTGTAAAAGTGTCATTTCCCTTGGTCTTTCATAGACCTGATCCAGCTTTCTATGGTTAATTCACTCTCTACTGAAACATTAAGCTTTGCCGAAATTGGGAGGCTGAATCTTAAACTTGAATTTGCTATCAGCCTTAAAAATTAAATCAATAATATGAAGAGCTGAAGCCCCTCATGCAGAATAAAACCCTATGATCGTGTCTGACATAAATCTCAGCCCTGAAAGAATAGCAGATTTTGCCGATCTTTTCTTGTGTGCATGTTCTGTTCTCATTGCAAGCTATCTGGGGTCTGTGGTGGACCTGTTGTGATTGTGTTTCCTTGGGGAGGTAAAGGGAAGTAGAAGATATGGAGAAATGAGAGCTCTGCCCAGCACAGTAATAGGATAAAGCAGATCTTTAATCCAGTTGTTGGCTGGCGTAAATCCTCCCTGCACAAGGTCCACTCTCCTCTGTGCCCAGCAGCTTTGTCACTGGGGGCTGCTTCCTTTAGAGGTGTTTCCAGAATGTCAGGCCATAAGCTATTTTCCCTACAATTAACACAGTTGGTCAATTTTGTAACTATGGGAGCTTGATTCCAGAAATCCTTTTACTACTGCTTATATTGGGATTAAGATCAGAACAAACAAACATGTTGAAGACTACATCTAAACAGGAGGAGGAAATTTGCCTCATAATGTAAATTCTGTAATCTTTTAAAACAGTATTAGAATCATGCAAAGTATGCATTAGGAGTTTAATTGCATAGAAAGCGATTTACAAATGAAATGGAGGAGAGCATATTCAGTTGCTTGAGGAACTGTCTACCCAACAGAAAGACTGTCTCTCCTTCTGTCCAGCGTTGCCATAGCTGAGGTCATTGGAGATGTTTGATCTGGAGCTCCCTTAGTATATAAGAACTGTAGTTGCCGACAGGGTGTTCTCTCCACTTCAGAATCCACTCACTCCTTGCTCTGAATAGCCTGAATCTGTTTGCTGTTAAAGGCCCTTACAAAGCCCATCTATCGAGGTTGGCTGTTAAGGAGTGCTGGGGTGTGGCTTTCTGTTGGCCCACCATGGCTAATTTAATGGCAATTGGCCAATATATGGATTCAAACTACTCCAATAAAAAGGCATATAGTGTTCCATATTTAGTCTAAATGAGACAGCCTATATTACTGAGCAGCGGAATGGCAAGTGATTGACTCTTCAGTTCATAATGCACCAGCCAAGAAAACTATACTTACATCATTAAATATGAGATCTTTACACAACGGATATAGCAATTTAGTTATGCAATTTTTATAAGAACTCATACATGTCTAGTTGTAATAAGGCTAATTTACTAGCACATTTTAATGGGCTTGTCATACCATCTATTACCAGTGAAGAACAAAGTCGTTTAGATAAATTGTTCTCTAACTCTGGTGTCTTGACCACTGGTGGTCTGTGGGAGCACTGTGGGTGGTTCACTAAGCTGCATTCTGAGAGATATGTGGAGCTGCTTTTGTCACAATAGTAAGTCATCCATCAGCCTTCAAAGTGATACTCGCTGCCAGTTGTAGCCTGCTCTAGGGTATGTCAGGATTTCTGAAGGTTTTATGATCAGCTAAACTCCCAGGAAGAAGAAAAATCCAAATATTTCCCCTCAAAACTGCTTCCTACCAGGGTTTTTTGGTATAAATTCAACCATGATGAAATATGCAGATGAAACTAAAATATGATGGGCAATAAAGACTGGAGGACAGAACCAAGTTTTAGAAAGTTTGAAGGGATTAAAGCAGTGGGGATTGCTGGTAACAAGGGAAACTACGGACAAATGTGAAGTTCTACAGACCGAGGAAGGAAATGAAGAGCACAAAATGAAATGAAAGTTTGCAACCAAGCAGATGCACCAATTGCCTTAAAATTAATTTATTTTCACCATGTTGTCTTAATTTCATCGTATTATCACTTTTTCATGAATTTGGGTACTCTTAATTATTTCAGGGCGGGTGCAGGGTTTAGATTAGGTGTCTGAGAGAATCTATATTTTAAGTAATGGTCCGCAATATGACTGTCTAAGGACCATGGTTTTAGAGGATTTCACAAAGCAAATGACTGAAGTTCTTAAACGTGTGTGTGTGCGCGCTAACAGGAACAGGTGTGTCTAATTTTACATGCAGTGTTTGTGGATGCAAAGGAAAAAACATACTTTGCAATAGAAAGACTACCATTTCTTTGAATGAAAAGATAGACATCTAACACTGAGAAAATAGGTTATTTTCTCTTCTCAGCCTGGAGCTTAAGGTCCATTGTGCCGTGTTAGGCAGAATTATTGAGAACTTAATACAAAATCTGGCAGAAATGCATGGACAGTTTTCCATTTGAGGTGGAAGGTCAAAGATTTGTTTCCCCTTTTCATACTGTGTTGCTAGATGCAGCAAAGGCTTTTGACAGGGGGGAGTGGAACTCTTTGTTCTATATCCTGAGGCCATTTGGAGTCGGACCTAATTTTACTAAAAGTATTGTGCTTCTTTATACCAGTGACATCTAAAATGTGTAATTTTCCCCACACACAGTTTTCATGCTGTTCAGAGACCCTAGACTATACTGTCCACTACCTTGTAGTTTAAAGCCTCTGGCAATAACCATTAGGAAAAACGCATCACTAAAGGCATAGCTGTGGGGAATGGATTATACAAATCATTTTATTATGCTGGCAATATGCTGTCACTCCAGAGAATTACTATGGATCCATAGAACTTATGTATTTATCGATGTTTAACAGATGTGTCCGAATTCTGAGACTGTAAAATTAAGTAGTTGAGGAAAAGTGTTGCTGTTGTGTTTGGGCTTTCAGGTGGATGCAGTATGAGAGTTCTTGTGGAGAGCTTGCATAACGGGATTGTCTCGACTGTAGAGTAAGGGACAGTATTACTCCACCGTGAGGGGATTCTGTTGATATTTCACATTGAGGGAGCTGCATGAACCTTGCATGGAGCTGCACAAAAAGAGTTAAAAGGTTATTCTGTCATTCAGCTTCTGGTGTATGCTCAGTAATTTGCCATTGCTAGTTCCAGTTTTAGCAGAGAAAATATACAGAGTAATTTATTTGGCACCAAAATATCATGGTTAGAAAAGAAGCCCTCTTCCCTTGCTGGTTAGTGGTTGAGTCCCAACCGTGATTTAGCTGAAATTAAATTTGCCTCATTCTTTTGCTCTGTGCATTGTGCTTAGTGAAATGCACAAGTGAAACAGGCCACATTCTTCTAAACTTCACTCAACTGTTTGGAAAACTTTGGTTATGTCTACACAACAAGGAAAAACCCACAGTTGGCCCGTGCCAGCTAACTCAGGCTCATGAGGATCGGGCTGTGGGGCTGTTTCACTGCTGTGTAGACTTCTGGACTTTGGCTGGAGCCCGAGCTCTGGGACCCTCCCACCTCGCCAGGGTCCTAGAGCCTGGGCTCCAGCTCAAGTCTGGAAGTCTACACATCAATGAAACAGCCCGGGAGCCCAGACCCCGGGAGCCTCAGTTGGCAGGCACAGGCCAGCCATGGGTGTGTAGTTGCTGTGTAGACATATCCTTTGAGAGTAAAAGATATATTGATGTAAAGGCATTTCTATTGTACTCATCACCATGGTATGTAGCAGGAGTGGAGGATGAAAGAGAGAAACTTTCTCATCCTTTTTCTGTGAGTGGACAGGAGGATTGTGAGGACTTTCTCCTGGGGAGTAGAGAGGGTACTCCCGTCTCCAGGCAGCCAGGTTGAGCAGTTCCATGACCTTTATAGCAGCGGGGATGGAAGAAGAAAAGAAAGCAAGTATCCCCTTCCTTAGTAGTCCTGGTTAGAAGGGGGGCAAAATGGAGAAGCCCGTGTTAATCAGACATCCACAAACTGAGGCCCGTATGAAAAATAGGATATCCCATTTTACGTTCTTTGCTCAGTCGTTAGTGTCTCCTGAAAAGGGTCCTGTTTTGATTTGTTTGCTGGATTTTCTGTGGCAACCTTACTGATGCTTAAAAATATATTCCTATTTTATGTAGCATGTCATGCTCTCAGAATTTCTAAAAAAACTATTCTCCTCGGTCAGCACTTGATTTATTCAAACAGTGAAAGGAAAAATGGAGAAGAGAATTAGGAATATAGTTTTTGAACAGTTCAAAGCCTGGAGTACTTCAAGGCTCAGTTAAGGATAAGTTAGTGTCGTTCCAAATTGTGCATAGAACGTATTGGAGACCTGCGCTTCTTAATAGACATGAGTTGTGAGAGTGTAGTGCTTGTCAAAGTTGTAGAAGAGATGGGGCCAGTGCTATTTAAGTCCGTCTCTTAAGTTAAACAATATTGGGGATGAATAATTAATGTTGTTGACAGGCTGTTGGAGTGAACCTTAATCCGTCACTTCCTGGAGGCGGGGCTGGATCTAGGGACAGCGGTCCCTTGCTGCTGCCACTCTCCAAGACCAGGAGGTGGCATATGGGATGTTTCCCTTTTTGTGTAATGAACCCTACTATACATTAGGGGATGCCTCGTGGTTTTATTGATGCAGTTCAGAATCTTGTTTATCTTGAATTGTATTTATTATTCTTATGTGTAGCACAATAATAGTTGCATTGTGTCTGTATGGTCCGCATTGTGAAAGTGTTGATAGCAGAGTTAGGGAGTATTTTCTAATGTTCTACATTTACATTTGGCCAGTTGAGGACTCATTCTGAAAGTGAGTTTACAGCGTTCTGCTAGATCTCATCATTTATTAATTTGAATGTGTTGTGTATGTTCTTTGTCATTGTGTCTTTATGTAGAAGATATGGAATATTATTGAAAGACAAGGTAATTTAGATAAACAAAATAGTAAAATCATCATAGCATGCATCTAATGTGTTTACTAATCAAAGCTTGTATGAAGCAGAAGTAAATTGCTTGTTCTTTTTGCTCATTTCTCACTTTCATTTACAAAGTACATTAGTTGTAAATTGGTGCCTTCACTCTTTTTTACCCCGTTAGTCTTAAGTGAAGTTCTAACCATGACACAATTCTTTTCCTTTATCTTTTGTTGTATTTATTTAGCTTTCTTTTGACAGGTTGCTCAAGATTTATTTTCAGTATTGTTATCTGAAGAACTAATGTAAGTCAAGACCTGGACAAATGGTGGAACTACTTGGAATATTTGTATAAAGCGACAGAGTCCTGTGGCACCTTATAGACTAACAGACATATTGGAGCATACTCTTTCGTGGGTGAATACCCACTTCGTCAGATAAGTGTCAGCTTATGCTCCAATACGTCTGTTAGTCTGTAAGGTGCCACAGGACTCTTTGTCGCTTTTTACAGATCCAGACTAACTCGGCTACTCCTCTGATATTTGGTGCTTATAGGTGGTCACTGTTCATCTACTTATCTTCACAGCTGATCACTTAATTGCTTTGCCAAGGGTTTGGAGAAGAATGCCCAATGTATCTGTTAAACGTGGCTCTAATAATGAGTAGAATAAAAACACAATTTGGTCATTTAGTAAAGATTATAATCAAGTTATTATGGAAATGTAAGTAGTTTGGGGGTATTTAAAAAGAGCGCTGTTAAATAGTTTAGGTTTCATATTTGACTGACTTTCAAATTGCTATAATCTGATGGAAAAAGTTCTTTTGATTCTAAGTAATTTTAATAACCACTTTGGTTCCCCCCGCCCTCCAATCAAAACAAAGCAAAATACACCATCAGACAGTCATGGATTTCAGGCAAAATATCCTGTGCTCCCTCTGCTAGCCCTGCTGCAGCTGTTTACTAATAAAGTTTATTCTCCAAGCTGAGCTGGTGTGTGTGCACACAAAGTAAGAGATAAACACACATAGAGTGTGTTAAAAGCATGGGAGGAAAATTCTTGATTTGTCAGATAGAAAAGGATGAGGAAGGTGTCTTATTTTCAAGGGTCTAATAAAGTTTTACTAACAGTGATGGAGTAGTAACTCCAGAATAACAAACAAATAAAAAGGCAGTGTCCTTTTAAGGTAGCTTGTGAAAGAGAAGATAAATAAGGATTAAAAAAAGCAGTCATTTTAGCAATCGGTCTGGGAAAGCTGAAGTCCTTATTGGGGTGAAGTAAGGCTCTTTGAATATGATTTGGAGAACATAGGGAATTAAATGTACTTTTAGGTATGATTTGATCCCAGTGACTTTTTTCTTAGAAACCAATGAATGTGTGTTAAATTTATCTTGGCTTATGAAAAAAGATGTAATGACTTCTGCTAACAAGATAAAGGAGAAGGCAGCACTTAATTTCCTAGGTAAAACACAAAATAAAAATGATTTGCATGTCTTCAAATGATTATGCGCAACCTTGTTAAATGCAGAACAATACAAACCAAGAATAAATGAGTTACCCAGATAGGATCCATTTTTGTAATTTGAGACTGCTGTCTACAGAATTCCAATAGAGGGGCAAAGCAAGCAGAACTTATTCTCCAGTGGCTCTCGAGTTTTTGATAATCATTGTTGGCAAGATGATTTGAGGAGCAGGATGAAATCAAGAATTTAAAAAAGCAATGAAATGTCAGTATGAGATTTCATGGGTTACACAGTGGTGCTTTAGTGAGGGATGTGCTCATTAACAGAATCTAAATTGGCTACGTTAAACTCCTCTATACATATTTGTTTTTTCCCTGATTTCTGTGAAACATAACTCATTAACTCTGGTTTGTTTTTTCCAAAGATTCTCCCAATAATTTGAGAATTTCTGCTTTGAAGCATTTTTCATTCAAATAAGCTCCTGGAGGTGATTCCAGAGGGCAGTTAGTTTATTTGCAGACTGTTGTAGTGCATGATGGGACTAGTGATGATAGCCAGCCAGTGTACAGTATATGGACTAGTATAGTGCTGTAATGAGGCATAGGAAGCTTTATGCCCAGTTCTCTCTGTTAGAACTGTCAGCCATTGCTGCATCATGGCAGAAACAGCTTATTGAGTATGACTGCCAAATCTTACACAAGTGCCAGATTAATTTTGATGTATCATGCTTATAGCAATGACTGTGGATGGTTACTTTCAGTCTCTTCAGGAAAGCCATTAGAGGAAATGTTTAAACAATCAGACTAAAATAGCTGTAGTAATGTAAATAATTATCTGTAATTCTTTAAAAATGTCTTTAATGGGAAATTAATACTTATGAATGGTGCCATATTTCAAACATAAAACTAGTCTAATATAAAACTGCACTGAGTTCTCAGAACAGTTATGTCATAGGCAGGGGTTGTACAAGAGTGGGAATAAGCAGGGGAAACTCAAAGAAGAAATTAGTAATAATTGTTAAGGGCTGCCTTATGTCTTGTTGCAGTGAATTGAGAGCACCAATTGGATTCACTTTAAGTTTTCTGGTTTCTGAAAATGGTTTTGAAGTGATATTTACCAATTCAGTGACTTAAGGTTTTGTTGTCTTAGTAGGGTTGTTTGTAGTCTTGGTCAGACCTTCAGGTGGTTAGTGTCTTCTGAGGTAATCCCATCCCTGCTTTTATTTTGTTGTTTCTGACAAATGAATTCATCTTTAAATCTGTTTCTTAATAAATCTACTTAAATGCGTAATATCTAAATTCATACAGCACTTTGATGGGGGATGGCAGGCCGCACTTCTGCAGAAAGCTTGTTGAAGGAGTGAATAAAGAACATACAGTTTTTCCTTTGTGTATTGTACTCCAACTTCAGGATCGACAGCATGTGATCTTATTTGAGTAAAAATATTTAACGTGACGAATAGAATCTTCTTAGCACATGTAAATTTTGTGTAATATGACAAGATAATGAAGAGGCCAGAGGCACTGATGAGGCCACATCTGGAGTATTGCGTCCAGTTTTGGGCCCTCCACTACAGAAAGGATGTGGACAAATTGGAGAGAGTCCAGTGGAGGGCAACGAAAATGATCAGGAGGCTGGGGCACATGACTTACGAGGAGAGGCTGAGGGAACTGGGCTTATTTAGTCTGCAGAAGAGAAGAGTGAGGGGGGATTTGATAGCTGCTTTCAACTACCTGAAGGGGGTTCCAAAGAGGATGGAGCCCAGCTGTTTTCAGTGGTGGCAGATGACAGAACAAGGAGCAATGCTCTCAAGTTGCAGTGGGGGAGGTCTAGTTTGGATATTAGGAAACACTATTTCACTAGGAGGGTGGTGAAGCACTGGAATGGGTTCCCTAGGGAGGTGGTGGAATCGCCATCCTTAGAGGTTTTTAAAGTCAGGCTTGACAAAGCCCTGGTTGGGATGATTTAGTTGGTGTTGGTCCTGCCTTGAGCAGGGGGTTGGACAAGATGTCCTCCCTAGGTCTCTTCCAACCCTAATTTTCTATGATTCTGTAATTTAGCTTGTTCAGTGTATTCTTTGTTTGTTTTTTGCTGCCTTCAGTGTGTTGAATCTAAAAATACTCATTCACTGTAAAGATGAGAGAAACCAAGGTAACATTTGGGTTTCAGAATCTAGGATTTCAAGATTATTTATTGGTGATTTATTATTTATTAGTAGTGAAAGGAAAGTGGTGTCTGAGTTCTTTACTCCAACCTGTTCTGACATTCTAGTTAGTGCTGCATTTCGGACATTGGATGTCCTGACTTATTTTTCCCCGATCTGTAATTTTTGCTTTTGATAACCATTGTATAAAAGTTATTCAGCATTTCCATTTGGCGTGTTTCCTGTTCACATATTTAGTAGAGGTGTGTGAATTTTTCTATTTGTATCAGCTTGTAGAAGAGGGACTGAAATATCAGAGCGTTTCTATGCGTTTGTTGCCATTCAACAGCTCTTTCATTTGGAGGTTTGTGATAGAATGTGCTGGTTCCTGCAGGACCAATCTCATTTAGTATTTCTGGCAGCATGTATTTGCTTTTGTTACAAGGAAACACTCCAGAAAAGCAAAAGAATGTTTACAAAATAAAAAGCTTTTATCATGGTGTCTGCAGTTTATAGGAGGCTTTGGGGAAATGAGTGTGTGTAAGTCTGTATATGACGCAACCTCACCTTTAACAGTCTAATTCAAACCTTCTTTTCCATTCCTGTCTCCACCCTTGCTGCTCCTCGAGTTGACAGCAAATCTAACCAACCAAAAAACGATTAATGAAGAGAGGTTAAAAAGACTGGGACACTTCAACTTGGAAAAGGGAAGACTAAAGGGGGATATGTTAGAGGTCTATAAAACCATGACTGGTGTGGAGGAAGTGTTATTTACCCCTTCACATAACACAAGACCCATGGGTTACCTAATGAAATTAATAGGCAGCAGGTGTAAAACATCACAATGCACAATCAGCCTATGGAACTCATTGCCAGGGGATGTTGTGAAGGCCAAAAGTGTGACTGGGTCCAAAAAAGTTAGGTAAGTTCATGGAGGGTAGATCCATCACTGGCTATTAGCCCAGATGATCAGGGATGCAACTCCATGGTCTAGGTGTCCCTAAGCCTCTGACTGGTAGAAGCTGTGACTGGACAACAGGAGATGCGTCACTCTATAATTGTCCTTTTCTATTCATTCCCTCTGAAGCATCTGGCACTGGCCAACGTCCGAAACAGGATACTGAGCTAGATCTACCATTGGTCTGACTCAATATGATCACTCTTATGTTCTTAATTACCTTCCTTTAGTGGAGTTTTGTTAAATCCATGTTATAGTGGGAAATAGATTATTACAGTTTGCTAAAATATTTACAATTAAACTCTTAAAAACAAAACAAAACAAAAAAAAAAAACTTGTAATGAAGTTGTGATGATCATCATTCTGCAAGATACATTGTCTTAGCTACCAAGAATGATTCCCTTGTGGTTTTTATTCATGGAGAGAAATATTTGGCTGTGTTGTTAATTAGGAATCATTACCAATCTGAGTGAGCAGATGTGACTTTATCTGTTAGTTTTCAAATCAGTTATCTGTTTGAGTAGAAACGTTAAGGTTAGTCTAAGAGAAACTTCTCTGCCTCCTTAAATTTTGCTGTTGAATGACAGAATTAAAACAATTACATTTATACTCAAAATTAGATGAACCATCTGTCTGGCCTTTACCACCATGCTACCTAAGCACCTATTTGAAAGGTTAGTTTGAAAGATCTTGGTGAGAGCTGCACAAGACTAGATTTTAATTGAGGAAAGGCTTATTTAGGAAAGTGTTCACTAGTGTATTAGGATTGTTAGAATTGTTTCTAGGTCACTGGCTATTTTTTAATGGCACCGGGTGACTGAGGACCTAATCATTCATCTGAAAAGAAAATCCCTCTCTTTTCAAAATGTAGTCTTAAAAATTTAACTGATAGCTAAGTATGCCTCTCAATAGTTTCCCTGGGGAAAAAAATTAGGAAAAATCACAGCCGGCCTGCCTATCCATCCTCTGACCACCTACACCAGCTAGTTCTTGCCTGAATCTCCCTCAGCTACTAGCAGCAGAGCGACTAACTCAATTACCTGCTTTTGACATTGCTCCACCTAACAGGGATAGGCATCACTGGAGTTTTCATTCCCCATGTACCTGCTCACATATATTTACTCTCGGTTTCAGTGGCTGTGCAAGCAGCCCCATGAAGAGAAAATGAGGACAAAAAATCCTCAATGTTTTGAATTCCATGTTCATCACAGCAGTAGGCAGCACTATAATATCTACAATATTTCCAAACAAATAGTTAAGAATCTAAAGTTATTTACATATCCTGATACCAAAAAACAAAACAAAAACATCAAAAAACCTTGGATTTTTTTGTAGGTTTTCTGTTCTAAATAGGAACAGGCCTGATCAATATTTTGATCTAGTCAGATATTACAAGCTACTTATCTATATAGGATTTTAGCACTCTTATCACTGTGGTATCTGACTGAAGTAGGATTGTTTTACGGGATTGTAGAAATGTAGGCCTAGAAGGAACCCTCACAGGTCATCTAGTTCATCCCTCAGTACTGAGGTAGAACCTGTAAACCTAGACCATCCCTGACAGGTGTTTGTCTAACTTGTTCTTTAAAACCTCCAATGAGGGGGATTCTACTGTCTTCCCTGGTAACCCATTCCTGTACTTAACTGTCCTTATAGTTAGAAAGTTTTCCTAATATCTAACCTAGATCTCATTACTTAAGATCATTACTTCTTGTCTTACCTTCTGTAGACATGGACAATTGATCACTGTCCTCTGCATAACAGCCCTTAACATATTTGAAGACTATTATCGGGTTCCCCCTCAGTCGTCTTTTCTCAAGAATTTTTTTTAACCTTTCCTCGTAGGTCAGGTTTTCTAAACCTATTATCGTTTTTGTTGCTCTTCTCTGAACTTGCTCCAGTTTGTCCACATCGTTCTTAGTGTGGTGCTCAGCACTGGACACTACTCCAGCTGAGTTCTCACTAGTGCCGAATAGAGCAAAAGAATTACCTCCCGTGTCTTACATATGACACTCTTCTTACTACACCCCGGAATGGTATTAGCCTTGAAGTACCTGACTCTCTACGTGAAGTATGAAGTGTTGAAACAATTTTGTTTTAGAGCTATCTGTGTACAAGAAAGCAATGGAAAAATTGTCATGCTCATTAAACACTACCTGTATTTTTATAGTCCTAAATGAAAAACTGAAAGGATTTTCATCATTTACCAAAAACAAAAACTCACTCACTCAGTACCACCACCACAACCAAAAAACCCCCACATCCACCCAATACAAAACCTTCCTGGGTCTAAAGCTTAAGTCATTTTGGTCAAAGGGGAGGATTGATTTGAGAGAATAATAAATAAAAATGAGGTAAAAACAATCTCTCTGAGCAGGGTAATATTGATGTAGTTTATACATCAGTCATTACCAATCTGAGTGACTTTATCTGTTAATTCTCAAATGAGTTATCTGTTTGAGTAGAAACATTAAGGTTAGTCTAAGAGAAGCTTCTCTTTAAGCCTTAAATTTTGCTTTTGAATGACAATAAAATTAAAACAATTAAATTTATCCACAAAATGAGCTGAATATTGATGATGCTTGTAGAGCATCACGCTAGTCCAGCAGACTGCCATGGACTCCAAAGGCACAAGCATTGCGAATTGGTTATTTCATTGAAAACAATGGGCCACGTGACGCTGGTTATTCTAGGGATGTCTCTTCTTGATAGGCTAATGTTATTGCAAATTGGAACTTTAAAGCATGGTGTCATCTAGCGAAAATGTGTATTAGTTGCTGAGAGCTCAGGTTAACAAGTTGTCCAAGCAACTTAATGGCTTAACTTCAAAACATTGGAATTGCTTTAATATGTTCTTGTAGCCGTTTGTGGATATATTGATTTGGATTAAGATAAAGCTGCTTCATTATTCAAATATTGATAGTTGTGGTTTTTGAATGTTATCTTTTTCTCTTTTTTAAATCCTTTTATATTCCTATCCCTATTAATATTAACTCAGTGGGGAATGAAGGACCTCAGGAAGCTGTTTTCTCCCGATTGTGGAAATAAACATTTGGTAACTCCACAGATAAATGAAAGATAACAGATTACTTTACTTTTCATAAAGAGTGTGAAAGTTCCATATCTCACCAATAGCTGTTTGAGACAATGATGTAAGCAGCAGTATTCAGGAGAACTCACAAGCTTGCAAGTTTTGGATACATGTTGTGCTTTAATGTATTGCAAATTATATTTTTTGAAGGTGGGGGTAAATTTATTAATATTAATAATAATAAAATAAAGACAATCAATACCCTCTCTTAGCCAGGAACACTTGTTAATGTAGTTTAATAACTTGTGTTTTCCTCTCTACATTCTGTAATACCTGAATGTCAAGGTTTGTTGTCATTGCTGGTCATTTTTAGTGGGTTACCTGTCCAGTAGACAAAGGTTTTTAAACTGCAGAATGAGCCTTGAACAAGCTTTCAGCATGGATTTATGTTTTTTTCTGCCATGACATGTGGCAAATGACATTACTAGCCTTTAAACAAAATCCTTTTTACACAGGAAGGACAAATCAGTCATGATGAAGCATGGCTTTGAGGGAAATGCAGTCATAAAAAACAAGTGTAACTCCAATCTTTTTAGGACCATTCTGTATACTCTGTGTATTGTACAGTAAATTGAGAAGTGCCTATTTGAAATGAAAATCTGAAATGTAAATGCAGAATGTATTAGCACCCAGAAAGATTGTGTTAGCACCCAAAAAGGCTCATCGGGGGGTCCCATTTGTTCTGGGTGCTTTACAAACATATTAAGATACAGTCTCTGTCCCAAGAATTCACAATCTAATTTAAGAGACGATGGAACAAATGAATATAACAAAATAAATTCAGGAATGGGGGAGGTAACATTGACAGGAAAACAACATGGTTACTTAGATTGGGTATCTGAACGACCCACAAAAACAACGAGGAGTCTGATGGCACCTTAAAGACCAACAGATTTATTTGGGCATAAGCTTTCGTGGATAAAAAACCCACTTCTTCAGATGCATGGAGTGAAAATTACAGATACAGGCATAAATATATATTGGCATATGAAGAGAAGGGAACTTATCCTTACCTTAAAAGGATAAATGGACTCAAATCAGACATTAGGAATGGTAACATACAAAAGCCAGCAGGAGAACACTTCAGTCTCCTTGGACATTCAATAACAGATTGAAAAGTAGTCATTCTTCAACAAAAAACCCCCTTCAAAAACAGACTTCAAAGAGAAACTGCAGAGCTACAATTCATTTGCAAACCTAACACCACCAATTTGGGTTTGAATAGGAACTGGGAGTGGCTGGCTCACTACAAAAGCAATTTCCCCTCTCTTGGTATTGACACCCCCTCATCAGTTATTGGGAGTGGACCACATCCACCGTGACTGAATTGGCCTTCAGAATTGGTTCTCCTCTTGTAAGGTAACTGCATGTAACTGGATAGAACATGCAGTACCTTGTGAACTAACTAAAGTATAACTTAAAGTTGACAATTTCTAAGTGTGCTTTACTGTTGGTTCCCTTGCCTCCTCTCTCCTGCATGCTTGTTCTTCTTTGAATGATTGTTCCTATGTGTAGTTATACTCCTTGCACATGCACTCCATTGTATAAGTAGGGGCATTGCCAGCAGATTGAGGGATGTGATCGTTCCCCTCTATTCGACATTGGTGAGGCCTCATCTGGAGTACTGTGTCCAGCTTTGGGCCCCACACTACAAGAAGGATGTGGAAAAATTGGAAAGTCCAGCGGAGGGCAACAAAAATGATTAGGCGGCTGGAACACAGGACATTATGAGGAGAGGCTGAGGGAACTGGGATTATTTAGTCTGCAGAAGAGAAGAATGAGGGGGGATTTGATAGCTGCTTTCAACTACCTGAAAGGGGGTTCCAAAGAGGATGGATCTAGACTGTTCTCAGTGATACCTGATGACAGAACAAGGAGTAATGGTCTCGAGTTGCAGTGGGGGAGGTTTAGGTTGGATATTAGGAAAAACTTTTTCACTAGGAGGGTGGTGAAGCACTGGAATGGGTTACCTAGGGAGGTGGTGGAATCCCCTTCCTTAGAGGTTTTTAAGGTCAGTCTTGACAAAGCCCTGGCTGGTATGATTTATTTGGGGATTGGTCCTGCTTTGAGCAGGGGGTTGGACTAGATGACCTCCTGAGGTCCCTTCCAACCCTGATAGTCTATGATTCTATGAACTCACTGGGTGGTGTTTCATTTGTCGGGTCTCCCATCCACTGATCTCATTTCATCCATTCTGCTCCAGGGTTGTTGCGGCCCAGGCTGTCTGGGCAATGTGTTACTCGTACAGTAGTTAGGAGCCCAGAGAGGCATTTCTCTTAATCCCACTTTTACCTCGAGTGTTGAGGAAAATCAGACAGGACAAGGTGCAAGTCATCTGTATAGCACGGAATTGGGCCTGACAGTTCTGGTGGCCTGTGGTGAACATAAGCTCGGCCATACTGGGTCAGACCAAAGGTCCATCTAGCCCAGTATCCTGTCTACCGACAGTGGCTAATGCCAGATGCCCCAGAGGGAATGAACCTAACAGGAAATGATCAAGTGATCTCTCTCCTGCCATCCATCTCCACCCTGTGACAAACAGAGGCTAGGGACACCATTCCTTACCTATCATGGCTAATAGCCATTAATGGACTTAACTTCCATGAATTTATCCATGGTTCTACAACTATCTGTCCAACTTCCTCTCCATCTTCCTGAGTGTGGTCATTACTAACCCAGAACGAAGGATGGACTTGCCACTTCAACCCAGCAGTGCTTCACATGAGAGCATGGTATTTGGATGGATGTCAGAGTTAGAGACCGTTTGGTGTGACTGACAGAGTTTCCCTCTTTACAGGCAGGGGCGTGCACAGAAATTTAACTTTGACCCCCTTTGGGGGGGGGGAATGTTCTGTGCCCCCCAACACCCTGCTCCAGTAGGAGCTTGCTTTTCTCTTCCTCCCCCTGTCCCACCTCCGACAGGAGCTCGCTTTTCCCTTCCTCCTGCCTTCCCGCCCCGGCTCCGACAGGAGCTTGCTCTTCTCTCCACATCCCCAGGGACTGGGAGGAGTTCTGTGCCCTTGACGATCATTGGGGAAGAGGCCCATGCCACTGCTTACCCTCCCCCTCATGCACACCCCTGTTTACAGGCTAAGATCCCAGATGTTTTGGACTACCTTTTGTCCTTAAAATCCTCTGAGCTATCTCTTAGCTCCCTCAGGGTACACCTTGCGGCCATCCATGCATTTAATCCACCAGTAGATACCTTCTCTGTGTTCTCTCACCCGGTCACTGCCTGCTTCTTGAAGGGTGTGATTTGTGTTTCCCTCTGGTGGCAAAACTGGCACCAGCCTGGGACTTGAACCTTGTTTTATCAACCCTCAGTATGTCACTGAGCTCCTGGCATCCTGCCCTCTACTACATCGTTCCATGAAAGTAGCATTTTTGCTTGCTATCACTTTGGTCACGAGTTGATGAACTAGTAGCACTCGTCGCTAACTCTTCCAGTGCAGTTTTTTACAAAGACAAGGTATGCATTAGACTACATTCAAAGTTTGTCTCTAAGGTGGTGTTGGACTTCCACATTAACCAGAGTATCCACCTACTTGTGTTTAATCTTACCCCTCGTTCTACCAGAGAGGAGGTCACATGGCATTCACTAGATGTACATTGGGTACTTGAGGGAGCGGTGCCAGGGTTTTTGCCGCCCTAGGCAGCAGCGCTCCTCCTCAGAGCATTTGGCGGCAGGGGTCCTTCCGCTTCGGGGCGCTTCGGCGGCGGGTCCCGGAGTGAGTGAAGGACCCGCTGCCGAAGCGCCCCCAAGAGGCGGAGCGGAAGGACCCCTGCCGCCGAATTGCCACCGAGGATGGCAAAATGCCGCCCCCCAAATCCTGCCGCCCTAGGCGACCGCCTAGCGTCGCCTAGCGGAAGCGCCAGCCCTGGGTACTTGCCTTTTACCTGCAAAGCAAAATTACTTTTGAAAGTCCCTTAGACTCTGTCTCTTTTGCGGAACGTATGAAAGGGAGGCTGTCTTCTCCTAGAGGCTATCACAACGGATCTCAGGGTTCATCTGACTCTGCTATGAGATGGACAATGTCTCCCTTCAGGGCAGCATGAGAACTCACTTGAGGAGAGCGCATGCAGCACTGATAGCTTCCCTTAAAGGCATCCCTATTGGTGACATCTGCAGAGTGGCAACGTGGAGTTCCTTACATGCCTTCGCGAAACACGATGTAAGCAACCGCTTCTGATACCTTTCTAGGCAGGGCACTACCCACAGGGACAATCACTCCAAGAAGGAGAGGTCCGCTCACCTTTTTAATAACTTAACATCTTTGAGATGTGTTGTCCTTCGTGTAGTACATTACTTGGTTTCGTTTCCCCACTGCCTAGTTCCCTCTCTAGCACTGGTGGTGGTGAAGAAATTAGGATGGCAGCGATGGGCAGCCCCCTTTATTCCCTCGGTGCAAAGCATGAGGAGAGTGCTGGCGCATGTGTGGAGTACACAAACACTGCTAAAGAAGATTCTCCGGTCCTGAGCGCAGAAGGAACCTGGCATATGCACTATAAATAGGGACAATGTATCTTGAAGATCTCAGTACAAGGTGAATAACCCCTCCTGATATCTCCTTGTTGTTTCTTGTTTTAGGTCATAATCTCTTTGAGGAACAGTCTTGTACATCACTCAACATAATGGGGCACTGGTCCTGATTGGGGCCTGTGAATGCTACTGTAATGGAAATAATAATCCTTGGAAAGATTTTTAATGTATGACATGAAATGTTAAGGGGTAATAGTTTTAATTTCATATAACCTTAGTGATATGCAGTCAAGTTCATACTGGTTGGAATCGGACAATCAAGACTTCTAATATTCCCTCTCTGTGGGTTACCTGCTCATAGAATTTCTACCAACCACATTTACTAGGAATTGAAGTGGAAACAACAAATGTGAATGCAGTATTGCCCGTTCTTTTAGTTCTCAGCAGTCTTTTGTATTGCAATATGGATCTTGGTTACATGGTCGCACAGCATTCAGTAATACATTTAGTATGCATGTTGTGAGGTATGCAGTGAGGAGCAGCTTCCTCTGGAATTGGCGTAAGGTGCCTGGGGATAGGGTGTTTGGGTGCTACCTGTCCAAATAGCTCCTTGTTATAGAATTTAATTTCTTTGCATGGTTAAGCACTCAAAAGTCAGAAAATGCCTATATTCATTCTGCCTCCTTGTTCGTATATGTTGAAACATAGCCATTCGATATGCTATCATAGACTATTTCTTGAACATGAGATAATGTAATTTTCCCCTACAACTTGTGTAGTACCTTTTAGTATTGTGTACTACTCTGTGTATGCCATTCAAACAAAATTTGTGAAAATCATCTATATGAAAAGTGCACAATAAAATGTACTTGCACAACATACTACAGATTATTTACCATCATAAAGTATTGTAATAGTGAAAATTTACTGCTGTATATAACTCAGGTAAATTTGCAGCTAATGTTAGCTTTGTTATAAATGCCTCATGTACTAAATTGCTCGTAAGGAAGGATTCAGTCTGCATGTATGTGCAGGTAAATTAGTTTCATAATTGCTTCATTCCTGGAATTTCATCCATAAGGAAATCTGTGCTGATAGCTGAAAAAAGAATGCGTAGTAACTGCGTGTAGAGGTAAAAGAAGTTACCCTATAAAAATTCTAAGTCAATAAAGACGTTCTGGCCCTACCCACACAACTTTTCACCTCATTAGGCTTGCTGTGTGTGCATCAGTAGATGCCTCCTATGGAGGAAGTGTGTTCTCTGGTAGTGATCAACTGTTACCTTTCCCCTTCTGCTGGCTAGTTTTATTGGCCATGGGCAGAGCTTTGTGTTTCTGATATTTAACACTTGTGTTTGAGTAAAGTATCTCTGGTGGGGATCTGTGTAGTTATGGCAGCTTTTGTCTCCCCTCTTTGATCTCTCTTTATGGGGAATGCTAAACAGATTCTGCTAGACTGTGGCTGTGGACAAAGACACAGAAGAAATTGTTGTACCTCTTAATTCATTTCTGTGTCCTCCGATAACACAGTGATGAGTACAGTGAAGAAACCTAAATAGAACCAGATAGATTCTTCTGATCCAGACACTTGTCTTTACTTAGGCAAAAGTCCATTTTCTATTAGTTGAAAGGTTGGTTTATCAGGAATTACGTTTTTCAGCTCTGGAAGTTGGCTGACTGGAGAGTAGAGGAAAAATGGTGGTTGAGATTAACTGCAAAAATGTGTAAACTCGAGCATTGTGTTGGCTTTCTGCTTATGTCTGTATCTACAGTACGGGTGCTACAGTGGCACAGCTGTGGCGCTGCAGCTATATTGCTGTAGTGTAGACGCTTCCTACAGTGATGGAAGGGGCTTCTTGTTGCCTTAAGTAATCCACCTCTGAGTGGCACGTAGCTAGGTCAATGGAAGAATTCTTCTCTCAACCTATCTGCTATTACACAGGGAGTTAAGTCAGTTTAACTACAGTGCTCAGAGGTGTGGGGTTTTCATACACCATAGCACTGTAGCACCTAACTTTTAAGTGTGTATCAGGCCTAAGAGGATGTCCCTGCTACTTTGCACTGGAGGAAGTGGAACACAGGAATTAACAAAGTTCTCATATATTTGAAAAATAGTATCGTATATTTCCCAGAATTTTGTGAGAAATTGTAAATGAGATTATAGATTTGTTAAAAGTTAATTTCCTGAATTTTATGTGAAATCTACATTGTATTAATGTAAACCTGTGTAAAATGGACAGTGTTTCTTAAAAGCAGTTTGTTCTTGTAGCTTTACAGTAAGTGTAACTTGTAATAAATGGTGAATTTTAATTTTGGGGAAGAACTAGGGTTGCCAACCCTCCCGGATTGGCCGGGAGTCTCCCAGAATCACGCCCCATCTCCCAGAGGCTACTGAGGCCAAACTGGGAGATTTTAGGTGCTGAAAGTACAGCAGTGAAGCGGGGCTAGGGCAGGAGCCTGCCCTGGCCCTGTGCCACTCCCAGAAGCAGCAGGCATGTCCCTGCGGCCCCGGGGAGCGAGGAGGGGCAGCTCCGTGTGCTGCCCCAGTGTCGATTCTGCAGCTCCCATTGGCTGGGAACTGCGGTCAGTGGGACCTGCAGAGGCGGCGCTTGCAGGCACGGGCAGTGCGCGGAGCCACCTGCGGCCCCCCATCCCCGAAGGTAAGCGCCTCCAAGATGGAGCCTGCACCCCGTCCTGCACCACAGCCCCCTACCCCAGCCCAGAGCCCCTCTTGCACCCAAACTCCCTTCCAGAGCATGCACCCTGTCCTGCACACCAACCCCCTGCCCCAGCCCTGAGGCCGCTCTAGCACCCAAACTCCCTCCCAGAGTTTGAACCCCACACATCCTCCTGCCCCCCTGCCCCAGGCTCAGCCAGGAGTCCCCTCCCACACTTTGAACCCCTCGGCTCCACCCCCCAACGCAGAGCCTACACATCCTCTTGCACCTCAACCCCCTTCCCCAGCCTGCTGAAAGTGAGTGAGAGGGTGGGGAACAGCTAGTGACGGGGGGATGGAGTGAGCGGGGTGGGGCCTTGGAGAAGAGGTGGGGAATGGTGGGTCCTCAGCAGGGGACGGCACAAGGGTGTTTGGGTTTGTGTGATTAGACAGTTGGCAACTGTAGGAAGAACGCAGAATTGTTGCTAGTGTATATGTTTTAGCAGCAGTGTCTAACGCTAATGACTTGGTGTGTGGCAACTGGAAATTTTAAAATCGAGATTGGATGTTTTTCTAAAAGATATATTCTCAAGTTCACATAGAAATTAATTCTGAGAAGTCCTGTGGCCTGTATTATGCAAAAGGTCAGATTAAATTATCACAGTGGGCCCTTCAGGCTTTGTCTATGAATCTATGCCGTGAAGAGTGACTAACAGTCTTTTCCTGCATTTGGTTTCCCTCCTTCAGTTACTGATTGCTGATGTTTCATAGTTTTTTTTTTTTCTCTTCCCCTCACTTCTGTGTAGTTCAGTGTTCATTAAAAGTCACTCTCTTGGGGAAGGTGTAAACATGCCAAGTGATAATGGAGGGGTGGGATGGAATTCTCCAGACATTAGATAGAACTCCACAAGAATAAGGTGGCCCTAAAGATTTTTATGTTTGTATCAGATGGGTGGTTTTGGAGACCCAAGTATAAAGGGAGGTGGAATGTTCAGCTAGTGAAGAAGGAGTTTACAGTGCCTAGGATATTCTTCAGAGCAATCAGGCTGTTTCCTTGACATTTATTTCAGATTCCTCTCCCTGGTTTACATTTTCAAGTGGTTCTATAGAAACTTTTCATTTTATTTAAAGGTAAAATGGAATATATATTTAAAAGATTGCTAGAAGGAGTATCATGCCATATATATAATTTTCTAAATGTGGTTCACATACTGTATATTAACTTTGTATGCAACTATGTAAAATGAGCAAAAGTCTAAAGTTGTAGAGTTGAGCATGAAATGCCATATCAACAGAATTGAAGTTTATCTAATTTTAGAGAAGGTATTATTTTAGGCAAACTATGGATTTAATTTTTATTTAAAAAGGCAGAGTAATCACAGATCACATTGGGGAGAGGAGCAGGAGGCAGTGGAAGTCTTCTAACGAAAATGTTTATGGCATATTTCCTCATGGAATTCCCTCCCAAGTGTACTCTTGTACTAGGTCCTATTTCTTTGTTTACTTTGCTTACCACCAATTGAAATCATCACTTCCAAAGTGCTAATATAGTAGGATGGTGGGTGGTGGTGAGGCAGAAACATGAGTCAAGAGAACTCACAGGGATGCGCAAGTTACCTCTGGCCTGGTTCTGACTAGCTTGGGTCTTTCTCACTGTATATTCTTGCAGTTTTATTAAGTGGATCATGCTTGTGAATATCTTACCAAATTTATGTAACTCATCTATTCAAACCAAAAAGTTAACATAACCTGAACTCAGTTTGTACTGAAACTTAATCCTCTGAATGGCTCTTTTGCAAGCACATGAGTAATACATTTAAAAAAAACCTTCTTTCTAAAAAAAAAAAAAAAAACCAGGTTAGTTCTAGATTTAAAGGAAAAACATTTCATTGTGCTCCAACAGTGTCCCATGAACAAAGAACCTCACTGATCAGTATAGTCTGTCAGTGTGTTCACATTCTCCGTTACCGGTACTGTAATGTACCTGCTGGCTCAGTACTGGGTGTTTTCCCTCCCACCCTGGCTGAGCTAGAGGGAAAGGTGCTAGCCAATGGAGGGAGGGCTCTGGAGAGAGTCAAGCCTGGGAGAGGGCTACAGGAGGAAGGCCAGATAGCAGGGATCCTGGTTGTGGAAAGCTGAGGGCAGATTAGACAAGCAGTCTGTTGCTGGCATGGGGCCAGTAGTAGTTGCATCAGGAGGATTCAGTGCAGTGGTCTGCAAGCAGGAAGCCTGGGGGCAACTGCACATGCATAGCAGGGAGGCGTTTTGGAGGAGACCCCAACAAGACACCCTTTATTTTCCCTATGTTGAGCTGCCCCAAGTGGCTTGGTTAGAACTGTTGGGTTGATCTTTTATTGTAACTTAAAGAATTGTGTAAATACCCCAGGCACGTTTAAATTCTGTTGGCCCAAGTAAAATGAATCCTCAGTTACTGAAAATGTGTGAACATTTAAGCGAAGGAACCCACAGAGGGGCTACAGTCTGTAGAGCAGGGGTCTCAAACACGCGGCCCACGGAGCTCTTCCCTGCGCCCCGCCAAGCTCCTCCCCCCCCCCGAGTTATTTTATATGGCAGCTAAGCTCCCTGCTCCCCAATGTTTGGGGCCGGGTCTCTCCCCCGGCCCCGCCTGCCACCCCCACGCGTCTCCCCCGAGTGTCCCCCGGGCTCACTTGCTGCCCCCTCACCACCCGGAGCCTGCAGCTCATGCTGACTCCACTCCGCTCTGCCGGCTTCCGGCATCACCTGCTGCCCCAGGGTCCTAATGCCCCCCTCCACTCTGGCCAGGGCAGGCTGCCCTTCCCCTGCCCTTCTGCCCTAGTCCTGAGCCTCTCCAATGCCCCAAAGCCTTCATCCACAGCCCTCACCTCTGCACCCCCTCCTATCCCCAAACTCCCTCCCAGAGCCTTAGGCAGGTGGGGGGGGGCAGGTTCTGGGCACCACCAAAATTTCTACAAACCTGCCACCCCTGGAAGAGGCAGAGCAGGGGTGGAGTGGTGGTGCAGCCCAGTGCAGTGGGGGGGCTTTAACAGAAGTAAATCTAACTAAGTGCGTGTTTTGTCCTTTGAGTGAGGTACAGTACTGTTGGTGGCGCTTAGCACTTTCCAGGAGGGAGGGGGGAGGCGCAGGGAGCTGCGCTCAGGGGAGGAGGTGGAGAAGAGACGGGGTAGGGGCGGGGCCTCATGGAAGGGGTGGAGTGGGGGCGGGGCCAGGGGCAGCGAGGGGGGTGTGTCAGTGATGCGGCCCTCGGCCCAATGCACTAGTCCTCATGTGGCCTTCGTGGTCATTTGAGTTTGAGACCCCTGCTGTAGCGTCTAGTGCTTAGAGCGTTGAGTTTGCCTCCAAGGTGTAGTCTAGTGGGGACTGTTTGACAATACTTAGTGACACTGTGTAGTTGGCTTGGTTACAAAAGGGAGGAGTTGGCCTCCCTTTTGATGAGAGTTTAGAGCTTCGAAGTTGTTCAGTTTTGTGGCTAAACATGGCTTTCATCAGTTATAGTTGCCTTCTATAGTGTAGAGTATGCTCAGTTTATTTTCCAGAAATATGGGAAAGTTTGCCTGTTGGAAAATTGTTTGTTCACTACTGTAGTTGCCACACTTCCAATTGTTTTCAATAGAAGGGACCTAACTATGTCCGTAAAGAAAAACATAGACCAAAAAAATCACACTATATCTTGATTAAATTTACCATTTTATTTAAAAGACAAATGCAAGTTGATATCCTGCCAATAAAAGTTTTTGACTGACACCTAAAAGTTTCCATAAGAAAAATAAGCTAATCTTGGTTAAATATGGAGATCCTGTAGATTATATTCTTTTGATATCCAATATAATTAATAATGCAGTGAAATAACGTTCTGAAGCAGTACCAAACTTGTGGGATAAATGTGCAGAGAAGGTCTGATCCCTGTATTAGCAGAGCGGTAGCTCAAAGATGGATAATTTTAGAATTGTCATTTCCCAAATTTATAACATTCCCTTGCTTAGATGCTGTTGCGTTCTTCATGTACAGCTCCCATGCATTTCTGTAGGGTTTTAGCAATGTGTTGCCTGCTATAATTGAAACGTTTTTGAAGGCCATTGTGTCTTAATGCAGCATTAGAGCCCTCACATCAATATCCTCATCTCATGAGAACTGCAGCTCTAAATCAGCGCATTGAAAGACACAGCAGAAATACTGAGAGAGGGTACGTGTCTGGATAGATATGGGAAGGAAGTCTTTCATATACACCTTTGGTTTCTCATGGGTTGAACAGCAGTTTCTACTTTCTACATTGCTGAGACTGATATAAAAAGGTAAATGAGAAAAGATAGAGTCCTGTGGAGATCCTCTCGCAGGCAAGAACAAAGTTTTGGTCTGATATTAGTAAATCGGTATCTTGGGATCTCATTGCTTCTGCCAAAACAAGTGACAGGTAGTTGGTTGTTAGCTATTTTGGGGGAGGGGGTGTGGGGTGTGATTTCTAAAACACAATAACATGCGCATTAATTGGTCTGAATAGACCATGCTGGTGCACACTAAAGATTCCCTAGTGCACTTTAACATAGTGCTGTTTCAAACAGGACTACAGTAAAGCACACTAGGGAACCTTTAGTGCACACCAGCAGGGTCTACCTGGACCAATTATTGTGCAACACATTAGTGTGCTTTAGAAATCACACTCCCGCAGTGCACTTTGCTGCTCTGTGTATAAAAGCTGAAAGCGAGAGAACCATTAAGTGCTGTAGGGTCTTGATTCTGACTGGGGCTTCTGTGTGCAACTACAATACAAATATTAAATAATTTCTGTTGAATATTTTTCTCCACAATGCTGAAAAAATTGCCCTTGGCCCAACTGTGTCTTTGGCTGAATTACTCTAGGGATGTATCCTACAGATTTCAATTATATTGAAAGACATTCTAAATGGTCCCCTCCTTAAAAGAGTACAAAGGATTTCCATTCGGTTTCATAGTGTTTAATTAATGTAAATAAACCCAGAGGCTTTGGCAATTGGTGTATATTTTAAAAATAGAACTATCAAAATTAAATAGAGAACGTTGTAAAGCACAAACTCTTAAATGTATAAACTTATGTTAATAGAATGCTAAAGATACAGTTTTAACAAAAAATCCTAACTTTTGAGTTTTTAAACTGTATCTTTAGCATCCCAGTAATGTAAGATGATAAATTCACTAGTGCAAGAGTTTGTGCATTACAATCACAAGGAGTCCGGTGGCACCTTAAAGACTAACAGATTTATTTGGCATAAGCTTTCATAAGAAGTGGGTTTTTTACCCACGAAAGCTTATGCCCAAATAAATCTGTTAGTCTTTAAGGTGCCACCGGACTCCTTGTTTTTGTGGATACAGTCTAACACGGCTACCCCCTGATACTTGTGCATTACAATGTTCCTTTCTATTCTGTTTAATCTTTGTAATTTTGTTATTACAATATATCCAATTGTATACCAATTCTCAGTGAGTTAAACCCAACAATATTGTACATACTAGACCCAGTTTGGTCTGCCCATAAATCTGAGCAACTCCCATTGAAGTCAGCATGAATATATGAAGTGATAGTATTGGGATATATTTAGTTTTCCATGCCATGTGGATGAGTTAAAAAGTTTGTTGGGTGTTGGTGGTTGAGAGCTTGCAATGTAATTGAGACAATTTACAAACAACGAGAAAGGAAAAAGTGACTCTGTAGAATGTTATCCTAAGAACCCATGTTTATTTTCTCAATGACTTCTGTTTGTTTGATTGTTCTGATTGAAAAACAGGTATTTTCCCTACCTCTAGCCCTGTAGAGGTGACTTGGTGTCTGAGAGTGAAGCTGGATTCTTCCTGGCATGTGTGTTTGTACCAGTAATAGAGATTCTGCGGGTATTTTAACCTGTTAACCACCACTTCTTTAAACAAACAAACAAACAAAACCCTCACCAGTTCTCTTCTCCTCCCCCCCCCCCCCCCCCCCAAAATAGCGTGAACTCAGAGAAACTAATTCTCATACTCAGCAGTGGTCTTCTAGATCAGTGTTTTCAACTTTTTTGATACCAGGGACTGGCTTGCTGTCTTCCTAAAGTGTGTCAGGGAGATCTCAGGGACCGGCACCAGTCTGCAGATTGGTTGTTGAGAAACACTGTTCTAGATGTAGTCATGGCTAACATGGAACTAAAGGGGAGCAACATTGTTTTAAATTAGTTGTAGTCTGCCAAATAGGTTTCATTTGCAGTCTTGCAAATAGTGAAATGCAGTGGCCTCAAGAGCACAATTACCTCTTCTTTTTGGAGGGAAAGGCAGATGTTTTGATACCTTATTTTATTAATGGAATACAATTTGGAGATATTCTCTGTAATAAATAATAACTGATGCCACTACACTCAGTTTGTAGTGTCTGATGATAGCCTACTTTAAGATCTAGGTGGCCAGTCTATATATTTCAGCAAAATATGTTGCCCTCTGCCGCCTTCAGAGTCATTTTGTTTTGTTAAAATTGCTTTTTACGTCCTTTCTATGGATATTATTCCAGAAGGTTCCTTTGTGAAAAGTAAATTTCTCACTACCTGGTAAAGCTCTTTCTGCAATGGTCTTGCAGTAATGTTCCCAGAGTCATCCTTCCCCCTCCTTTATCATTGCTCAGCGGTCTCTCTCAGCAGAAGGTGGTGGATGTCTGCTTGAAGTGTTTTCTGCTGTACATTCCTGGGGTAATTTTCCAGAACGAGTCAAGGAGAAACTGAATATTTTAAGTATGAGAATTCTTGAATTAACTCACTCCATACTACTCTGCTGGTTCCAAGAACATTATCGCACAAAAATACCTTTCTCAGACAGGGACTATAAGGTTGATTTGATTACAGGTGGACTTGTGCGTGTGTATATAAAAACAGGCATCCAAACCAGAAACAAGTGATTTGTGCCCATGAAGTAGTGAATAGCTGAACTGAAAGGAGTGTTTTAAACATACACTGCTGTTCTGCAGTTAGCCATACCTTTTATATACAAGTGTTCACATATTTTGACAACATTACGTTTAGGTTTTGCAGAACCATAATCAGTTATATGTATGCAAATTATTCAAGCTACATAATAATTCCCTGCGTCTGCCATTTCACATGCTTCATTGTTGTGGACAGAGGCCGGCAAATGATAAATTGCTAGGAAATCAGAAATTGTTCATCATCTAGAAAGGCTCAATGGAGAAGAGGGAGGAGGAAGTGTGAATGTTCTTTTTAAAAACGAACCGCAGTTTTCGGCATTGGTAAACAGCAAATTTTCCCCACATTCAGTTAAACTGAAAAAAACTGTGGAAAATAATGAGAATTAGAACTGTTTTTGTCGTCAACATAGCAGCATTCTGAACAGAATTGAAAAACTAACCAAATTACTAGGCTGTTGTATTTCAGCTATTGATACTTTGAAAGATCAGAA
>NW_020664461.1:5930807-5965807 GCF_002925995.2 Terrapene triunguis | reverse complement strand
ACAACAAAAATTACTAGACAACTCCAGGAGGGGAGACCAAAAACCTGAGCCCCCTCACCGGGGGAGGGGGAGGGCAAAATCCGAGCCCAGCCGCCCTCCTAAGGGCTTCAGCCCTAGAAGGGGAGCCTGTAACCTGAGCCCCAGCACCCAGAGCTGAAGCCATTGGGCTTTGGCCCCAGCAAGTCTAACACCAGCCCTGGCAACCCCATTGAAATGGGGTCACGACCTAACCCACTGTAAGCTGCGCGGCCGCACAGCAGCCTATTTAGCGCCACGCAGGCGCGTAGGGAACCCACCCGGGGACCTGACATGGCCAGGGGTGAAGTGCCCCAGCCCCAACCTGCTGTGGTCGGGGCACCCCTCCCCCGGAGTGCCTGGACCTGCCATGGCCCGGACCCAGCCGGCGGTGTGGGGTGGCCTGCACCCAGACCCACCCCGAGGTGGCATGGCCCAGCCTGGCCGGACCCAGCCGAGACTGGGGTGCCCCTCCCATGGTCCAGACCTGCCATAGTGCCCCTCCCCTGGCCTGGCCTGAAACCATCCCCGGCCCAGACCTGCCGGGCTGGGGGAGGGGCACCGATCCTGCAGACCCAACCCCGGAACTGCCACGCCGGAGAGAGGTGCATCTCCCCCCGCCCAGGTACTGGTGCGGGGAGAGAGCTGCACTCCCAGTCAGAGCCCTCACACCCGTGCACTGCACCCAACCCTCTGCCCCTCATAGAATCATAGAATATCAGGGTTGGAAGGGACCTCAAGAGGTATCTAGTCCAACCCTCTGCTCAAAGCAGGACCAATCCCCCGACAGATTTTTACCCCAGTTCCCTAAATGGCCCCCTCAAGGATTGAACTCTCAACCCTGGGTTTAGCAGGCCAATGCTCAAACCACTGAGCTATCCCTCCCCCAAAATAATATATGGAGATATACCTATTTCATAGAACTGGAAGGGACCCTGAAAGGTCATTGTGTCCAGGCCCCTGCCTTCACTAGCAGGACCAAGTACTGATTTTGCCCCAGATCCCTAAATGGCCCCCTCAAGGATTGAACTCATAACCCTGAGTTTAGCAGGCCAATGCTCAAACCTCTGAGCTATCCCTCCACTATTTTTAATATATCTTCAGGCTCCCCCACTAGTTAACACAGCACTCAGTGATTTCAGCTCTCAGTGATTTCAGCTTGTAGTAGGGGAGCCCCAGTGCTGGTGCACCATTGGCCCAAAGTGAATTCAGCTCAGCAGCCTGTAACTAGACTCTTAATGGAATCAAAATTAGCTCTGCTATTCAACAGTGGAGAGAGGAGGCGGTGCAATTGGTGTTTCAGGCCCTCCAAAGGGATCCCATACCATCAGGTACAAATACCTATCCCCAGCCTCTCTCATCCCCGGCCTGGACACTATATTCCACAAAGTCAAGGTGGTATTTAAACTTCATTCATAATTTTTTAAACAAAATTATATTGATTTGAATCTCAGATCAGTTAATATCATTCTTGGGGAAAAGACGTGTTAGCAAGTTATTCAGAAAGTTCTAACCAGTTCAGAAAATCAAGCAGACTATTTGTGACCTTTGGAGAAAAAAACCCGAAGGTCAGTGCATCTCCGCTCAAAGGCTGTGTAAATGAAAAAGACTATCCAGTCTGATGTAGGCCAGGGGTTCTCATTGCACCACAACCCCCTTCTGACAACAAAAATTACTAAATGACTCCGGGGGGTGGGGGGGGCCAAAGCTGAACCCCGCCGCCCCGGGTGGGGGCCCAAAGCCCGAGCTGCACTGTCCTGGGCAGGGAAGCCCAAGCCCAAGGAGTTCAGCACTAGGACTTCGGCCCTTGGCAGGGGCTTGGTTACAACAGTGACTTTTTTGCTCTGTGTGTTTTCTCCATAGAGTCACACTGATCCTCCTTTAGCCCCCACTAGCTTAGAGCCCAGCTCCAAATAAAGCTTCTGGATCTAGAAGGGAACTGTGGGTGGGTGGGTGGAATTTAAATCTTGGGTCTGTGGAAAGAAGTGTTAGGTTCCTGTGGCCATAATGCAATAAACGCAATATTCGGAAGGAGAGATCGGGGCCTGGAGTTCACGGTTACAGAGAACAAAAGTTTCTGTTGGCAAGGTCCCCCTTTAATGTTTATCACGTGTATTACAAGAGTGCCAACAATGTGATGGGGCTAGTGTGTATGCATACATATCAGACACACCCTCTCTGTTCTGAAGGGTAAGTTTCATAGATTCCAAGGCCAGAAGGAACCATTGTGATCATCTAGTCTGACCTCCTGTACAGCACAGGTCAGAGAACTTCCTCCAAAATAATTCCTAGAGCAGATCTTTTAGATAAACATCTAATCTTGAATTAAAAATTGTCAGAGATGGAGAATCTAACTCGGCCCTTGGTACTTTGTTCAGTGGTTCTCACCGTTATAGATTTACACTTTATTTCAGTCTGAATTTGTGTAGCTTCAACTTCTGTCCATTGGATTGTGTTATACCTTTCTCTGGTAGGAGGAAGAGCCCATTATTAAACATTTGTTCCCCATGTAGGTACTTCAAGTCTGTAATCAAGTCACCCCTTAATCTTGTTGTTAAGCTAAGCAGAATGAGCTCTTTGAGTCTATCACTGTAAGGCATGTTTTCTATTCCTATAACGATTTTTGTAGCTCTTCTTTCAACCCTCTCCAATTTATCAACATCCTTCTTGAATTGTGGATACCAGAACTGGACCCAGTATTCCAGCAGTGGTCACACCAGTGCCAGATACAGAGGTAAAACAATCTCTCTACTCCTAGTTGAGATGCCTCTGGTTAAGCCTCCCAGGATGGCATTAGCTCTTTTGGCCACAGCGTCACCCTGGGAGCTCTTGTTCAGCTGATTATCCACGCTGACCCCCAAATCTTTTTTTTAGAGTCACTGCTTCCCAGTGTAGAGCCTGCCGTCATGTATGTATGGAATACATTGTTTGTTCCAGGATGTGTATGTTTACATGTCGCTGAGTTAAAATGCATGTTGTTTGCTTGTGCCCAGTTTACCAAGCAATCAAGATTATTCTGAATCAGTGACCTGTCCTTGTCATTATTTATCACTCCCAATTTTTGTGCCCTCTGTAAACTTTATCAATGATGATTTTGTTTTCTTCTAAGTCACTGATCTCTACAGGACCCTATGGGAAAAATACCCCGCTCGATGATGATTCCCTGTTTACAATTACGTTTTGAGACCTATCAGCCAATTTTTAATTAATTTAATATGTGCCATGTTAATTTTGTCATTCTAGTTTTCTAATAAAATGTCATGTGGTAGTACCAGTTAAACACCTTACAGAGTCTGTGTATTTGATCAATACTATTACCTTTATTAACCAAACTAGTAATCCCATCAAAAAGATAGTTAGTTTGACAGGATTTGCATTAATTATATTACTGTCCTTTAATTCTTTGTGAATCAAATCCCATGTCAGCCACTCCATTATCTTGCCCAGGATCAATGTCAGGCTGCCAGGCCTATAATTACGTAGGTCGTCCCATTTACACTTTTTAAAAATTGGCATAACATTAGCTTTCCTCCAGTCTTCTGGAACTTCCACAGTGCTCCAAGACTTATAGAAAATAAACATTAATAGTTTAGTAAGCTCCCCAGCCAGCTCTTTTAATACTCTTGGGTGCAGGTTATCTGGATTTGCTGATTTTAAAATGTCCAGCTTTAGAAGCTTCTGTTTAACATTCTCCAGCGATACTAGTGAAATGGAAAAAGTGTTGTCACTCTATGATGACAACTCTATCATCTGTTTTTCCCCAAATACAGAGCAGAAATATTTATTGAACGCTTCAGGCGTTTCTGCATTATTATTGATAATTCTAACATTTTGATCTAGAAATGGACCAATATCATTGCCAGGTTTCTTTTTATTCCTAGTATATTTTTTTTAAAACTCCTTATTGTCCCTAACTCTGCTGGCCTTAGATTTCTCCTTGTGTCCCTTTGCCTTCCTTATCAATTTTGTACAATTCCTAATTTCTGATTTCCATTATTGCCAACTTCCCCTTTCCTTTTATATGTCATATATTATTTCTTTATAGGTTCCTTCACATCCCCTCTAAACCAGGACATTTCTTTACCCAGCTTGGCCGCCTCCTTCGGTTGTGGGAGTGTGGCTTTTTGGCATCTTGGAAATTGTACTTAAATGATTCCCAATTATCATTCACATTTTTCTGATTAAATTCTTCCTCCGAGGGAAGTAGAGGGATATAGAGACAATGTGTGCAAGTTTTTTATTATACACTTTTAAAAGTGTGTTGATCAACAAGAACAAGGTTACAGGGAGTGGAGGAATGTGTGGGACTATGGGGAGAACCAGGATTAGGAGAGAGGTCACTAGCAGGCTGAGGCACACACTACGTAACTGGTGAATGGGAGGCTAAAATATTAAGTGTATGGGAGCAAATGGGCAGACGGGAGATGAGGAATGGAGGTAGTCAAAAAGTTTGAAAAGCCTGGTTGGAAAGTTCAGCATATTGCTAGACCAGGATTGGGAATGCAGTTCTTAAAGGATAGCGAGGGAGAGTCCTTTGGGATTAAAAGGTTACACTTTTCTGAAAAAGCAGAGTGCAATATTTCATCATTCAACAGTTGGTGAGTTCTTCAACCTTAATTTATTATCAGTTTACATGGTGAGAAATTAACACTCAGTCCAACGTTCTCCTTTTATTGGATGCTGATCATTGTATCTTGGGGTTGGAAGGGCAAGGGGATGGGAAAGAGCCTATTCTCTGTTACTGCCATGGACGAGGAAACCAATATCCCTTGAGCTAGTTATATTCACTTGTGTGCTTTTGTTTGTGAGGATAATCCCTAGGAGGATTACTATAGAAATCTAAAGGAAATGTTTTATGTTATAAAAACTTTCCTTTTTGCAGTCTGAGATTTATTTATAATGCCATAGGTATGTGACATGGAATCCCATATGCATTAGCTCCTCTCTGAAATGTGGCTTTTAGCTGCTTCACTGGAAACCCTAAAGCCAAGGATGGAAAGTGTTTTTGTCTAGGGGTTCTCCCCATCCTTAAGACCTTGAGGTTCTTCGCTTTCCCTGCTTTAAATCTATTCTCCACTCTAGATACCTGATGTTATAGCCATAGTACATCCTTCTGAGGAGGACTGAACCAGACCTCCTTCAGAGTCCATTAACGCTGCTCCTTTAATCCCCCAGAAGGGGATTGCTACTGAGTGACACAAAGCAGTCATTGCTCCCTGCCTCTCCCCCCCAAATCGAATGAGCTGTAGCAGTCATGGGACTGGGAACGTCATTACACTTCAGAGCAGCAGCATAGTTGTGTTAAACCTCTGAAGTGAAACATTCTTGTGGCATTGTAATATGCAGGGAAGGGGAGAACTGAGTAACAGGTGGTATTTAGAAACTAATTAATATTTGTGAATAACAGTGTGTTCCTGGTAAGAAAACAAATCCGCTTGTATGTGAATATTTATGATGATTTTCAGTGCTGCTTGGATCACACAATCCTTTTCCAGCTGCCATATCTCCTCTCATGTCATAACATTTCACAGAAAGGTGAAAGCCTTCTCTGGTGTGGAGCCGTGTTGTTGGGAGCCAGCCAATTGAGCAGATTAGCTGAGTGCAATTTTTGAGCAGAATATTCTTGATAGCTGGGTATTAATGGGCCACCAGGTCCCAAACATTTTAAATATTCTTTGCCGGTACAGTAAGCCATTCAATTTAGTTTGAGATTCCATCCCCTTAAGAGCCAAGCCTTGCACATAGATAATGCTATGTTTGAAGTGAAAGCAGGTGTTAAAGGTTGTTCTCTCTCTTAATGTTGTATGCAAGTGTTTTACAATAGATCAAACTTGCCTAATGTAATCTTCATAATACTTTCATTTGAATTGCTCCCCGTAGTTTGTGTTTGTGGAATAAAAAGAGAAGAATCTAGTTTGTTTCCTGGTGGGGTGGGGTTTTCTATTTCACACATGTTCACTTTGCCATTTGAAAAGGATAATAGCTTTTTAACCTCTGTGAATGTTAGATTGCTGTATTTGTGCTCATGGGGTTCTGCTGCATTTCTTAAAGCTTTGCAGAGAGAGCTAAACTTGCTATCCAGGTTTTCTGGTACTCTTTGGGTATATCTACTCTGCAATTAAAACCTGTAGCTGGCCTGTGCCAGCTGACTGGAGCTCACCGAGCTCGGGCTAAGCACCTGTTTAACTGCAGTGTACATCTGGGCTCGGGCTGCAGCTCAGGCTCTAGGACCCTGTGAGGTATTTTTTCCAAGTCATTAGACTTCCTTGGTTTTTCACAGTACACCTCTACCCCAGTATAACGTGACCCAATATAACACGAATTCAGATATAACGCGGTAAAGCACTGCTCCGGAGGGGGGGGGGAGGGGCGGCGGGGCTGCGCGCTCCGGCGGATCAAAGCAAGTTCGATATAACGTGGTTTCACCTATAACACGGTAAGATTTTTTGGCTCCTGGGGACAGCGTTATATCGGGGTAGAGGTGTAGATCCCTTGCTGTGACCAAGCGATGGTGACAGTATTTACCATACCGGAACATCATTGCTCTGAGTGTCAATTCTATATGAAATTAGAAGCTTGTGGTTGCTCTAATTGTGCATTCTTGTATTAAATAATAACTGTCAAATAGAACTGTAGAAGAGCTGGAAGGGACCTCTCGAGTCCAGCCCCCTGCGCTGTGGCAGGACCAAGTAAACCTAGACCATCCCTGATGGGTTTGTCCAACCTTCTCTTAAAAACCTCCAATGATGGGGGATTCCACAACCTCCCTTGGAAGCCTGTTATAATTAGAAAGTTTTTCCTAATAGCTAACCTTAATCTCGCTTGTGCAGTTTTAGTCCATTACTACTTGTCCTGCTGTCAGTGGACATGGAGGACAATTGATGACTGTCCTCTTTATAACAGCCCTTAACATATTTAAAAATTATCAGGTTCCCCCTCGATCTCCCTTCCTCTCAGCTAAACATGCCTAATCTTTTTTAACCTTTCCTCATAAATCAGGTTTTCTGAATCTTTTATTGTTTTTATTGCTCTCTTCTGGACTCTCTCCTGTTTGTCTGCATCTTTCCTAAAGTGTGGTGCCCAGAATTGGACTCAGTACTCCAGCTGAGGCCTCACCAGTGCCAAATAAAGCAGGACAGTTACTTCCCATGTCTTACATATGACACTCCTGTCAATACACCCCATAACAGTAGCCTTTTTTGCAGCTACTTCACATTGGTGACTCTCATTCAATTGTGATCCACTATTACCCCCAGATCCTTTTCAGCAGTACTGCCACCTAGCCAGTTATTCCCCATTTTGTAATTGTGCTTTTGATTTTTCCTTCTTATGTGAAATACTTGTCTTTATTGAATTTCATCTTGATTTCAGACCAATTCTCCAATTTGTCAGGGTCATTTTGAAGTGGAATCCTATCCTCCAAATTACTAGCAACACCTCCCAGCTATGTCAACATTTTATAAGCATACTCTCCACTCAATTATTCAAGTAATTAGTGGAAATATTGAATATTCCTGGACCTGGGACTGGCCCCGGTGGGACCCCACTAGAGATGCCCTTCCAGTCTAACAGCGAACCATTGATAAATACTGTTTGAGTACAGTCTTTCAACCAGGTATGCACTCACCTTATAGTAATGTCATGTGGGACTGTATCAAAAGCCTTACCAAAATCAAGCTATATCACATCTACTGCTTCCCCCATATTTACTAGGCTAGTAAACCTGTCAAAGAAGGAAATTAGGCTGGTTTGGCATGATTTGTTCTTGACAAATCCATGCTGGCTGTTCCTTATAACCCCATTATCCTCTAAGTGCTTACAACTTGATTGTTTAATTATTTTTTCCAGTATCTTTCCAGTTATTGAAGTTGGCTGACTGGTCTGTAATTCTCCGGGTCCTCTTTGTTTCCCATTTAAGATAGGTACTATCTTTGCCCTTCTCCAGTCTTCTGGGACCTCACCTGTCTTCCACAAGTTCTCAAAGCTAATTATCTTTAGGGTGTGTGTGTGTGTGTGTGTGTAACCCACTCTTCAGTGCAGGGTGGATTTGATTTAAATCACTAGTCAGGAAGACTCGATTTAATCATGGATTTCTACATTAAAAAAAAGCTTATACCCATTAAATCTGTTCGCCTTTAAGGTGCCCACCGTTTTTGTGGATACAGACTAACACGGCTACCCCTCTGATACTTGGTACATAAAAGTGCATTCTTTTTGGTTATTATAACCAGGGCCGGTGCAAGGATATTTTGCGCCCTAGGCGAAACGTCCACCTTGTGCCCCCCTTCTCCTCCCCTCCCCTCCCCCCGGAGCATCGCTTATTATAAACTTTCAAAAATGAATACTGCATAATGTGGCATTGTTCATTAGAATTAATACAAGGGGGTCAGAGGAGATGATCACAACGGTCCCTTCTGGCCCGGGGGAACCGATGAGCAAGAAGGAGGCTGAGAATGCCCCCAGCTCACAGGGTCTCTAAATGTTCCCAGGCTCTGAGTACTTCGCCCTTCGGGGGATACCCAGGGGCAAGGAGGGCAGAGCCGGGCTCTCCCAGGGAGCAGGTGAGGATCTCCCTGGGGATCAGGGCTGTCTCCCTACATTGGCACAGTGCCACCGGGGGGGGGGGTAGAGTCAGTGTTTGGAAGCAGCACCTACGCCAGCCCTTTCCCCTCCATCACACTGCAGGGTTTAATTTCACTTTCCCTCGCCCCAGGAGGTGACTGCGCCTGGTTCCAGGCACAGCATGTTAGAGGGTGAAGCTCACCTGAGCTCAGGACCACGTCCTGCCTCCCCCAACAGCTCCGTCCCTCGGCTGCAGCCTCCCACTGACCGTCCTGCGCGGCGCCCCTCGCTGAGGGGGTGGGATTGTTATGGAGGCCTTGCTCCCCACCCTGCCCCGCTCAGCTGACTCCCGTGACGCCAGACACCGCTTTATGGCGCCCCCAAATCTTGGCGCCCTAGGCGGCCGCCTTGTTCACCTAGTGGTTACACCGGCCCTGGTTATAACCTTAATACATATTCTTCACAACTCAGAGATAGATGTAGGTTTCATTTTTAGAAGGTGCACACTATACATTTTTAAAGTGATTTATTTTGAAAACTTTTCAGATTAGTTTTACAGCTATATTAGAAAATGAATGATTGTTTGGTTATTTCATTTACCAAAGGTAATTGAAGCAGATATTTATGAAGTCATTGGGAGGTGAACCATCTCCAATTCAACAGGTTAATCATTAATATTTGGAGGATTTTCTTGCCATGCTGTATTAAGAGGAGAACATCACCAGACAGTCATTTAAATTGTTTTATTTAACTAAAACAGCAATGTTATATATTCTGGATTTTTGCCTTCAACAGCAAACATGTCCATGTCATAGCCAACTCCTCCTCTTCAGCATTTAAGGTTTGACCCTGGTACCATGTATTGAGAATATTTGCAAGAGAATGAGCTGGAGATAGTGCTTCTCCCATTTGTTTTTTTAATGCTTGTAATTTAACTCTGTCATTGCATATTTCTCTTTTTAAGATCTCACTGAGTTCCTTCCAAATTTCAATAGCATCAGCAATAAAACAGCTATTTCCCTGCATTTTGTTCAAGGCTACAGAAATAACCTTCAGGGTACTCAGCATGTGTTCAACATTTCTCTTAAGCCCAGTGTTGAGAACTTTGGCTGTGACAGTGCCATCTATTTTTTCACGATTTTGTTCACAAACTGTCATCAGATTAGGCCAGTTCTTGATATAGTGCTCAAAATAGTCCACTACTGAGTTCCATCGCATGTCTTGTGGGAGAGTTCGTTCAGTTCCTCCCACTTTTTTCAGAGCAGCTGCTGCAAAGTGGCTGTTACGGAAGTATTTTGCAATTTCAACAACATTAGCCTTTATTTCTGGAACACTGAAGTCTTTGGCTAGGAGGTGCATCAAATGAGCACTGCAACTGTATGTTATTAGCTTGGGATTCTCTTCTAAATAATTTCTTCTCACCTTGGATACATTTGCAGCATTGTCTGTGACCAAGCTGCGTACTAGACATTTGAATTTTTTTTCACAGTTTGTTATAGCTTTTACTGCTACTTCTTGTAAGTATTCTGCTGTGTGTGCATTTCCTGATGTATCGATTGTTTCTGTAAGGAAGACATTCCCTTCTTCTGTTGTCACACAAGCACATACAACAGGATCATTGTGGACGTTGCTCCACCCATCAAGACTCAGGTTAACAATTTTACCCTCTGGACTTTTTGCACACTGCTCAATTTCTCTTTCATGCACTTTATCCAGCAGTTTGCCTGCGACACCTGCTCTGTTGGGTGGACTGTATCCTGGTCTTAATGACTGAACCATGTTAATGAAGTGTGGGTTCTCAATCATACCATTGGGTAGATAGAAAGATTAACCTAAATAATGTATCTTAATTAAAACTATCTTTAGATAGGTTTTTCCCTCAAAAAGCATTTTATCAAAAAAATCCAAATTAAATAAAAAATACCCGATTATTTTTATTTTTATTTTTAAAAAATCATTGATTTTTATCCACCCTGCTTCAGTGCGTTCTGTGTCCCCCTCTGTGCCCAACCCACAGAGAATGAGAGTCTGTTGCAACCCCCAGCAAGAAAGCCTGGCTCTTCTGCTCAATTGTAGAGGCTCATGCTTCGAAGGGTATCTAGTTTATTTCTAGGAGTTGTACAAGATGGTAGTTGTCATGTCTGCATATCATAAATCTCCATTGGTTATTTGCATAGAGGGGTGCCTCTTGGGTTTGGAACAGTTTGGGTGTATTTTAATGCCTGGCAGATCCATGTCTCTGCTTTCACCATATCAAATGATGTTATTGATCCCATATGTGATGCATGCTACCTCTCTTCCTTCTGGTTGAGAAGGTTTGTATATGGAGCCTTTCTTGCTGTGGAAGTCATAGCAGAGAGGCCAAGGATAGAATGTGTGTGGTCCCCTCATCTTTGTGGAGAACTTTATACTGCCATTCTCCATGGTATAAAATTTGTGTCAATATAATATCTCCCCAATCATTGTAGATTCTAATGCCCTGAGCCATAGGCGCCGGCTCCGTGGGTGCTCCTCGTCTGGAGCACCCACGGTAAAAAAATTGGTGGGTGCTCTGCATCCACCGGCTGCTCCCCGCCCCAGCTCACGTCCGCCTCCTCCCCTGAGCGCGCCTTCCCCACTTCTCCCCCTAGCTCCCATCGCTTGCTGCCGCGAAACAATTCACGGTGTAACAAGCTGTGGGAGGGGGGAGGAGCGGGAACGCGGTGTGCTCGGGAGGAGGCGGGGCCGGGGCAGGGATTTGGCGAAGGGCTCCAATAGGGGCAGGGAGGGGGCAGAGTTGGGGCAGGGACTTTGGGGAAGGGGTTGGAATGGGAGCGAGGCAGGGATGGAGTCGGGGCGGGGGGGGGGGCACGCGAGGACCCACCGGTGCCCTGAGAATTTTGGCGCCTATGTCCTGAGTCTACATCATAGAGGATGCAGTGTATTGCATGGAAAAATCATCACTGCTGGTTAAACTTCTTGTTAATATTTAAACCTAACTAGTAAATGTGCAGTGTTTTTACTAGTCTCTGTGTAAAGCTGAAAATATTTACTCTCTGTCAATCTGGATACACCATCCAAAACTGAATCAGAGTCCAACATTCGCAGCTGACAGATTACATAATATTAGGTTTGTGACTCAAATTAACAAAACCAAAAACATTCAGAGCTAATGTGAGCATACAGCTTTGACTGATCTTACTGTAGTTGAGTTTTTCAGTGGCCTGAAATTGTCTGCTGCAAAATCTGGGCATGACTGAGAGTCAGTTCCAACTTTAACCTTGAATTTCCTTGTTCCTCCGTTTGTCTCTGTCCTAATATTTTCAAAACAGAAGGGTGTTTTGGTAGCACATTTCCTTTCTTTATGGTAGTATGGAGAGAAAAGCCATTGTGTAGGAGAGTTTCTGATTTGAACTGCCCCGTTGTATAAATACAGTACGTATTTAAGTGTCTAAAAAAGAAATTTCAATGCGTAAATAAGTACAGGTATACAATAGGAGACTACAATTATATATGTTGGGGTTATAGCAAATTACATAGGGTGTCCAGAGAATAAATTAAAAAAATATAAAAAGCAATATCATAGTTTGCATTAGAAATTGATACTAGAAACATGGGAAATCAATATGAATTGTAAAAAGCAACAGAGAGTCCTGTGGAACCTATAAGACTAACAGATGTATTGGAGCATAAGCTTTCGTGGCTGACAGTCACTTGTGTCTGATGAAGTGGGTATTCACCCACAAAAGCTTATGCTCCAATACATCTGTTAGTCTTATAGGTGCCACAGGACTCTCTGTTGCTTTTTACAGATCCAGACTAACACGGCTACCCCTCTGATACTTAATATGAATTGCTGGCTTACATAAATTTCAGGCGTTTTCTATAGGTTTAATAAAGGGTTCATAGAACCATAGAATATCAGGGTTGGAAGGGACCTCAGGAGGTCATCTAGTCCAACCCCCTGCTCAAAGCAGGGCCAATCCCCAACTAAATCATCCCAGTCAGGACTTTGTCAAGTCTGACCTTAAACACCTCTAAGGAAGGAAATTCCACCACCTCCCTAGGTAACCCATTCCAGTGCTTCACCACCCTCCTAGTGAAAAAGTTTTCCCTAATATCCAACCTAAACCTCCCGCACTGCAACTTGAGACCATTACTCCTTGTTCTGTCATCAGGTATCACTGAGAACAATCTAGATCCATCCTCTTTGGAACCCCCTTTCAGGTAGTTGAAAGCAGCTACCAAATCCCCCCTCACTCTTTTCTTCTGCAGACTAAACAATCCCAGTTCCCTCAGCCTCTCCTCATAAGTCATGTGCTCCAGCCCCCTAATAATTTTTATTGCCCTCCGCTGGACTCTTTCCAATTTTTCCACATCCTTCTTGTAGTGTGGGGCCCAAAACTGGACACAGTACTCCAGATGAGGTCTCACCAGTGTTGAATAGAGGGGAATGATCACGTCCCTCGATCTGCTGGCAATCCCCCTACTTATACAGCCCAAAATGCCGTTAGCCTTCTTGGCAACAAGGACACACTGTTGACTCATATCCAGCTTCTCATCCACTGTAACCCCTAGGTCCTTTTCTGCAGAATTGCTGCCTAGCCACTCAGTCCCTAGTCTGTAGCAGTGCATGGGATTCTTCCATCCTAAGTGCAGGACTCTGCACTTGTCCTTGTTGAACCTCTTCAGATTTCTTTTGGCCCAATCCTCTAATTTGTCTAGGTCCCTCTGTATGCTATTCCTATCCTCCGGCGTATCTACCACTCCTCCCAGTTTAGTGTCATCTGCAAACTTGCTGAGCGTGCAGTCCACGCCATCCTCCAGATCATTAATGAAGATATTGAACAAAACAAGCCCCAGGACCGACCCTTGGGGCACTCCGCTTGATACCGGCTGCCAACTAGACATGGAGCCATTGATCACTACCCGTTGAGCCCGACGGGTAGTCATGTCTCAAGATAAACAGCTTAAGTATCCTTCTCCATAGATAATACATCCCAGCATTTAACAAGCCACTTACTGACTGAAATATTGTTGGAAAGCTTCCATTCTGATGTGACTGCCACACTTGCAACAAGGACTAGCTGATGAAGGAGGGGGTGAAAAGGGCCAGTATGGAATCCGTCATCACATTGGTACTTCAAGGGTTTTTTAAGGCATATTTCACCCACTAGATTATAACAGGTCTAAATCCTGTGAATGATATAAAATATATTTAGGGTGGTATTGAAACCTCTAAACATCAGGGTTTAGGTTAGGAATGTGAACACAATCTGAATGTCATAACAGTGAACTCAGACTGTGTGCGCATGTGCGCAAGTGCATCTGTGTATATATATGTGTACTGTAATATTACACAATGTATACATTTTTTAAGCCTATTTAAGCGTAATTTCTTACAAAGCAGAGGCATTAGTTAGGGGATTGCATTCTAATCTTGCAGAGTGAATGTACATTATTTTTGTCTTGCTCAGCACTTGGCATACAGTCTGTGCTTAACAGAAAATAAGAAATGATTAATATCCAGGTTTAAGGAGAATACTGTTCAGTCCAGGGCTTTGGAGCCGGAGCCCGGAGCAGCTCCGGAGCAGTGGAGTGGAAGGTTTTTGCCTGGAGCTGGAGCGGAGCCGGAGCACAGCTCCAAAGCCCTGGTTCAGTCTTCAAACTGGTGCCAAAGCTCTTCAGGAAATATGTTAGCTTTTTGCAGAGTCTTTTTTAATTTGTTTAATGTTAAATATTTCCCCCTTTTTAATAGATGTACTCATTTGCCTTGTTTTAACTAACAGTTAACAGCTAATTCAAGCTCGGACTGGCCCAAACATAGCAGAACTGATGATGTTCTTGTAGGATGTAGATCTGGGGAATCCATATATTGGATCTGCAACCACTGAGGATCATGGAGCCCAGTTCCACTGGGGCACTCTGCCCCATCACTATGCGTTATGAGGTTGGGGCAGTGCTGAACTGAGCATGGGGCTGGTGGATCCATAGGTAATTGTCCCCTTCCCTCACAGTTTTCATGGTGGCTGGATGGGAATCTGTCACCCCCCATCCCACGCCAGATACACAGACTTGGCCCTGGTGGGGGATTTATGCCACAATGTGAGGTTCTAACCCTTTCATTCTGCGAATTCCTTTGCTGCTATGCTTATGTAGGAGATTTATTTTTATATCTTTTATTTTTCTAGGAACTTTTATGGCCACTGTCACTCTAGTATTTGAGCGGCTCCCAGGCATTTATGGATTTATCCTCAGAACATCTCTGTGAGGTAGGGAAGCATTATTATTTCCATTTTACAGACTGGGAACTGAGGTACGGTGAGATTAAGGTGAGACAAGAAGTTTGTAGCATAGCCAGAAATTGAAATGCGATTTTGCCTTTCACCTTTTGCCTTGCCCACATACCTGCTTTTGTGTTTTTTCCTCTTCTAAGCTTTACTAGAAGTAATCTTGGCCACTGGGGCTGGAGAAAGACCCTATGAAAAATATGGCTAGGGTTTTAATGTCCTTTTAAAGTGTTGTTAGAAAGGAGCTGAAATGCCTTTCTAAAAATATCATCAGAACGGTTTATGATGTTAAATCCTTAACATGTTGACTTTCTATAGATAAGCTAAAAAACATTTTTGCAAGTTAATTCCTCTTTTATCTACCTGCCTAGACTTGAGGTTAGTGTTCAGCTTTACCCTGTGTCAGCTGATGCCATATCTATCACCTAAAGCAATGCAGAGCATGCTGCTTCCTGGCCTATCTTGGGCGTTGTCATCAATGTGGAGCCCTGAATTCATGTCTGGGCAGGTGTAGAATTTCTCACTCACATTTATATACATTTATTACTGCTTTACTTACATCATTTTTCAAAGGTCATTCCAGTCCTCCTAGAATGTTGAGTTTTGCATTCCTAAATTCTCCCACAAGTGAAATTTCGGTGTCTGATTAGTGATGGTGTTGCTTTTCAAGCAAGTATATCAGAAACCCTGCAATATTTGTGCACATTGAGCTCAGATTGTAAAATCAAGCATCACGAATAGCAGCCTGGAACATGTCTTTTTTTTAAAGTAGAGAAGTTTTGGGTAGGTTCCCCTCAAGTTTTTCCTTCACTGTAACAAGTTGGTATTTAAAGCATGACATTTATTGTATTAGAAATGTTCTTGTGGAGGCATCAGCAGAATCCTACAGTTTAATATTTTATTGTCTATTAAAATAAGCAACAGGATTACATGTGATAACATGGAAATTTAACACCATTAATCTGGGCTTGAATAGGGACTGGGAGTGGCTGGCTCATTACAGAAGCAGCTTTTCCTCTCCTGGAATTGACACCTCCTCATCTATTATTGGGAGTGGACTACATCCACCCTGATTGAATTGGCCCTGTCAACACTGGTTCTCCACTTGCGAAGTAACTCCCTGCTCTCCATGTGTCAGTATATAATGCCTGCATCTGTAACTTTCACTCTATGCATCTGAAGAAGTGAGGTTTTTACCTCCTGAAAGCTTATGCCCAAATAAATCTGTTAGTCTTTAAGGTGCCACCAGACTCCTTGTTGTTTTTGTAGATACAGACTAACACGGCTACCCCCTGATAATGGAAAAGGGAATATTTCATGCCATCTTTCTAATTTAGCACTCTGTAAAATACACACATTTCACACTATTTATGCTGTTTATCAACATAAATCATAGGACAGGAAGGGAGCTCGAGAGGTCATCTAGTCCAGTCCCCTGCACTCATGGCAGGACTAAGTATTATCTAGACTATCCCTGACGGGTGTTTGTCCAACCTGCTCTTAAAAATCTCCAATGACAGAGATTCCACAATCTCCCTGGGCAATTTATTCCAGTGCTAAACACCCTGACAGTTAGGAAGTTTTTCCTAATGTCCAACCTAAACCTCCTTTGTTGTAATTTAAGCCTATTGCTTCTTGTCCTATCCCCAGAGGTTAAGAAGAACAATTCTTCTCCCTCCTCCTTGTAACAACCTTTTATGTACTAAAAAACTGTTATCATGTCCCTTCTCAGTCTTCTCTTTTCCAGACTAAACAAACCCAGTTTTTTCAGTCTTCCCTCATAGGTCATGTGTTCTAGACCTTTAATCATTTTTGTTGCTCTTCTCTGGACTTTCTCCAATTTGTCCACATCTTTCCTGAAATGTGGTGCCCAGAACTGAACACAATATTCCAGTTGAGGCCTAATCAGCACAGAGTAGAGCAGAAGAATTATTTCTCGTGTCTTACTTTCAACACTCCTGCTAATACATCCCAGAATGATGTTTGCTTGTTTTGCAACAGTGTTACACTGTTGACTCATATTTACCTTGAGGTCCACCATGACCCCCCAGATCCCTTTCCACAGTACTCCTTCCTAGGCAGTCATTTCCCATTTTGTGTATGTACAACTGATTGTATCTTCCTAAATGAAGTACTTCGCATTTGTCCTTATTGAATTTCATCCTATTTACTTCAGACCATTTCTCCAGTTTGTCCAGATCATTTTGAATTATAATCCTATCCTCCAAAGCACTTGCAACCCCTCCCAGCTTGATATCCGCAAACTTTATAAGTGCACTCTCTATGCCATTATCTAAATAATTGATGAAGATATTGAACAGAACCAGACCCAGAACTGATCCCTGCGGGACCCCACTCGTTATACCCTTCCAGCATGACTGTGAACCACTGATAACTACTCTCTGGGAACGATTTTCCAACCAGTTATGCACCCACCTTATAGTAGCTCTATCTAGGTTGCATTTCCTTAGTTTGTTTATGAGAAGGTCATGTGAGACAGTATCAAAAGCTTTACTAAAGTCAAGATATACCATGTCTACCGTTTCCCCGCCATCCACAAGGCTTGTTACCCTGTCAAAGAAAGCTATCAGGTTGTTTGACTCAATTTGTTCTTGACAAATCCATGCTGACTGTTACTTATCACCTTATTATCTTCTAGATGTTTGCAAATTGATTGCTTAATTATTTGCTCCATTATCTTTCCGGGTACAGAAGTTAAGCTGACTGGTCTGTAATTCCCCGGGTTGTCCTTATTTCCTTTTTTATAGATGGGCACTACATTTGCCCTTTTCCAGTCTTCTGGAATCTCTCCCGTCTTCTGTGACTTTTCAAAGATATCTCCTCAGTCAGCTCCTTGTGTATTCTAGGATGCATTTCATCAGGCCCTGGTGACTTGAAGACATCTAATTTGTCTAGGTAATTTTTAACTTGTTCTTTTCATATTTTAGCCTCTGATCCTACCTCATTTTCAGGGGCATTCACTGTTCTACATCCAATCACCACCAACCTTCTTGGTGGAAACCAAAACAAAGAAGTTAAGCACCTCTGCCATTTCCACATTTTCTGTTATTTCCCCCCCATATATTATAATGCTTCCTGTCAGTAAGAATAAAAATTATAATGACTCATGGAACTGTCTGAGAATATACTAAATAAGATTAAAGTGTTGGCCATTGACCTTAACAGTCAATTAGGCTATACATTACTCAGCTGGTATTTGGGGGAGGAGGATGCAGAAAGGAAGCTAAAGCTCATTAAATAGGATGCTGTTGTTTGAAACAATTAGGATGTCTGTAAACCAGGAAATTGGTCATGATACCTAAGCAAAGACTTAGAGGAGGAAGATCTTGTTGTGTGAAGTATTCTTGAAAGAACATAGGAACGGCCATACTTGGTCAGACCAAAGGTCCATCTAGATCAGTATCCTTTCTGCTGACAGTGGACAATGCCAGGTGCCCCAGAGGGAGTGGACCTAACAGGCAATGATCAAGTGATCTCTCTCCTGCCATCCATCTCCATCCACTGACAAACAGAGGCTAGGGACACCATTCCTTACCCATCCTGGCTAATAGCCATTCATGGACTTAACCTCCAAGAATTTATCTAGATCTCTTTTAAACCCTGTTATAGTCCTAGCCTTCACAACCTCCTCAGGCAAGGAGTTCCACAGGTTGACTGTGCGCTGTGTGAAGAAGAACCTCCTTTTATTTGTTTTAAACCTGCTGCCCATTAATTTCATTTGGTGGCCCCTAGATCTTATATTATGGGAACAAGTAAATAACTTTTCCTTATTCACTTTCTCCACATCACTCATGATTTTATAGACCTCTATCATATCCCCCCTTAGTCTCCTATTTTCCAAGCTGAAAAGTCCTAGCCTCTGTGATCTCTCCTCATATGGGACCCGTTCCAAACCCCTAATCATTTTAGTTGCCCTTTGAGATGACGAGACCACATCTGTAGGCAGTATTCAAGATGTGGGCGTACCATGGATTTATATAAGGGCAATAAGATATTCTCCGTCTTATTCTCTATCTCTTTTTTTAATTATTCCTAACATCCTGTTTGCTTTTTTGACTGCTGCTGCACACTGCATGGACATCTTCAGAGAACTATCCACGATGACTCCAAGATCTCTTTCCTGATTAGTTGTAGCTAAATTAGCCCCCATATTATTGTATGTATAGTTGGGGTTATTTTTTCCAATGTGCATTACTTCACATTTATCCACATTAAATTTCATTTGCCATGTTGTTGCCCAATCACTTAGTTTTGTGAGAGCTTTTTAAAGTTCTTCACAGTCTGCTTTGGTTTTAACTATCTTGAGCAGTTTAGTATCATCTGCAAACTTTGCCACCTAATGTTTACTGGTTTATCCAGATCATTTATGAATAAGTTGAATAGGATTGGTCCTAGGATTGACCCTTGGGGAACACCACTAGTTACCCCTCTCCATTCTGAAAATTTACCATTTATTCCTACCCTTTGTTCCCTGTCTTTTAACCAGTTCTCAATCCATGAAAGGATCTTCCCTCTTATCCCATGACAACTTAATTTACATAAGAGCCTGTGGTGAGGGACCTTGTCAAAGACTTTCTGGAATCTAAGTACACTATGTCCACTGGATCCCCCTTGTCGACATGTTTGTTGACCCCTTCAAAGAACTCTAATAGATTAGTAAGACATGATTTCCCTTTACAGAAACCATGTTGACTTTTGCCCAACAATTTGTTCTTCTATGCGTCTGACAATTTTATTCTTTACTATTGTTTCAACCAATTTGCCCGGTACTGACGTTAGACTTACCGGTCTGTAATTGCTGGGATCACCTCTAGAGCCCTTTTTAAATATTGGCGTTACATTAGCTATCTTCCAGTCATTGGGTACAGAAGCTGATTTAAAGGACAGGTTACAAACCATAGTTAATAGTTCACCAATTTTATATTTGAGTTATTTCAGAACTCTTGGGTGAATGCCATTTGGTCCCGGTGTCTCCCAAATGCTGCTGGCATGGTCCTGGACAGAGTGAGGGGAAATGAAGTCTAACGACAAAACTGGAAGAGAGCAAAAACTTTCAGGATCTAAGTATTTTAGGGTATACTCTGCCAAGAACAGATAATGTTCAAATGGCCATTGATATCAGAGAGAGTATAGGGAAGTGGCATGTGCAAGGCAGGTCAGAAATAGTGTTAGCTGAAGGTGGTATGAATGGGAAAGTGGGTGCCAAAGTCCTTGTGCTTCAAAGGGAAAATATGACACAGGGAAGTTGTTGGCAAGTATGATTGGAATACTTGTTTTGCTTACAGATGACAAGTTTTGGGTCCAGCACGTGCTGGATTATTCAACAGAGTGGGTGAGGAACACTTGCACATGTTTGCACACTATTGTTAAGCATTGTTAGAGTTTGAGTCTACCTCTCAAGCAGGTTGGGAAATGTAAAACTGAGGGGCAGTTAATGCTGAAAAAGTACAGCCAAATCTTATCCACCATGGATTACCCTCAGTAGGTGTTTAATTGGCACTCTTTTGATTTTTCAGCATAATAGCCCCAAGCACATCAGCAAAGTGGATAAAACCTGTCTGACAAGAGGAAACATCAGTGACTGTGCTGGGGATTATACTGTGTGAGCAAGGAGTCGAGCCCAGAAATCATGAGAATTATGGGAAATTTCTGTAACATATGAGAGAACATTCCATAATTATCTGATTACGCGTGATCCCATAGACATGAGCATTCTCTGACTACCTAAAGGAGAGTGTATAGAAGATTGTCAGTGCCCTTCAAGGAGGGCTAGCTAAGTGGTGATATGCTGAATCAGTGCACTGTGTTAATGACTGACAGTCTTTGCTCTGTCTAAATTTGCATTGGTTATTCAGACTTGATGTTATTGTTATTCAGAGAAGCATCAGTTTAGATGAATCTCAAGTGTTTCTGATTTCATAGCACTTGTATGCTATATATACAATTCGGAAACACAGTTCTGAAAGTTTTCAGCTGGCCTTGAGTAGTTAAGTCATTCCATGGTTCCTAATAAGAGCCTAGCTTTTCTGCTAATCTAAGAAAAATAATAATTTAAGACAGGCAAGTCTTGTCCATGCAGTATATAGCTGAAAGTGAGGTTTGAGTGACATACAGTAAAATCTTTTAAAGTAACTTTTTTGTTTTAGCAGTTAAATTGGTCAGGTTCTTACTGATCTAGGTCATAGTTTAACTTGGGGGGGGGGGTTCTTTAAAATAATTTCCTTAGTAAAATCAATCTGAGTTGTATGAATAAAACCCCCAACACAAACAAGCCCTAACCCCCACTCCCCGGCCCTCTTCCTGCTATTCAGAAGAATGGGAGTAAAAAAGAAAAGGAGAGAGTTTTGAGAGTTACCTTTTCAGTCACATCAGGCTGGATCTAAGTCAGAAAGGAATGATTTTACAAGAGACCCTAAAGATAAACTGTAACCTAGATTAGCAGAATTCAGATTGTTTTGTAAAATTTGCTAACTGCGTTACTTCCTGAAGCATGCTCTACGAATTGTTTTAATCACAAATCATTGTATTAGTGTTCTTTCAGGAATTTAACATAATACGCAAAGTTTGCTTTTTAATATTGTTGTCATGAAGTTAATAAACTCCCTGAAGTGAAAAGCTGCTCAGTCCAAACTATTTTAAAAGTGCAGTTTACAAGAATTTTCTTTAGAAATATGCATCCCTTGGCCGAGATTTGAGGGTGTGGGGGTGCTTTTTATTTTTGTTTTTTTAACACTGAAACTGCCACCATAGCAGTTTGGATGGTTCCAAGTTAATTTGGAACACGTACTTTAAATTGAGCTTTCTCTTTGCAACCAATATTCTAATCCCAAATTACAAAACAGTAATAATGATAATTGATGTCATCTTCTAATTCTTTCATATTTATATACCGAGATCACACTGTTACAAAATATAATCCATTCAGAGTGACTCAATTATATATACCACTAACATGTTTTATTGGCCAGAGCATCTTATACTTAGTTGAAAATAGTAAAGTTCTGGATACTTTTGTCTGCTATATAATGAACAGTTGTTTGCAGTGTTGTTGTAACTGTGTTGGTCCCAGGATATTAGAGAGACAATGTTGGTCCAATAAAAGATATTATCTCACTTACCTGGTGTCTCTAATATAATGAACAGGACCTTCTGGTTCACTATCAGATGAAAACTAGTGAATAACATCACAGAACATTGACTGACCTTGTGGGCCTATCCCAACATTCCTGCATATCACTGTGTAAGGCCCTTTGGACTTAAGACATGTTACAGTTCATTTTACCTAACAAATGAGTCAACTTTGGAGTCCTTGAGTATATTGATGCCTCAAGGGGTTAGCTGTTGGAGTTACCATTAGTTGTGTGTGTGTTTTAAAGATGCAAATTTAGACTAGTGTGTACTGATGGTGAAGTTCATCTTTGGCTGAAGCTGCATGCTTACTTATCCTACATTGGGGATTTCTTTGCAAAACTGAATATCTTAGAAAACAATATTAACAGGCAGCTGAAGATGGTGCAAAATGTAATCACATTTGCAAAACTGAACATAAGCAGTAGCCCTCTGGTTCTTTAAACTTTCCTTTTGTTTCATCAGTACATTTCATAGAATCACAGGACTGGAAGGGAGCTCGAGAGGTCATCTAGTCTAGTCCAGTCCCCTGCACCCATGGCAGGACTATGTATTATCTAGATCATCCCTGACAGGTGCTTGTCTAACCTGCTTTTAAAATTCTCCAATGGTGGAGATTCCACAATCTCCCTAGGCAATATGTTGGTGGCTTTTGTTTTGTCATAGTATCTACTAATTATTTTTGTTACCTGAAGGTTATATAATAAAGGAGATTGTAGAATCATCATAACTGACAATTTAACTTTGTCATAACACACAGTCCGCAATTGCTAGCACTCTGAAGCAATGGGTTTGAATAGCTGCCCCAGTGTGTGCATGCTTTTAAACCCGAGACAAACGCTGAACTCATTTAAAAATACAAGATATACATGTCTATGCATATAAGGAGTTTTGGTGCCACGCTCTCCTTTGAGGATAAGTTTAATGCTAATTAAATTGGTTATGTTCTATCCGGTATCAGGGCAATCTTGAGGTTTGGTTAACTACTGCCAGACTGACTCAGATGTTAGTATTGGAATAATGTGGGACGGGGTTTCAAATGAAAAAGGACTGTGTAGTTAAAAAGTATCTGGGTATTTTTTGTGGTAGGGAGGAATGGCCCATAAGTTGCCATTCCAGGTTCTTTAGTGTCATTTGGTGACAACAGCTGGGAATATTTGTGCAGATAGTGGCATCTAGCTGTAGAGTTTCTGGATAAAAAGTTCCACGCAGGGTGGATGTGTATCACATTACATTCTTAAGCAAGACTGTGGAGACCTAAAGCTGCCTGAAATAATTGGGTTTGCTATACAGTAGTTGAACAGTTACGTGGTTAGCAGACTCTTCTGACCCAATCCAAACAGCATCTGAATTTTTACAGTAGTAAACTGGAACAGGAAGAGTAGAAAATTACTGGTATTTCATTGGATCTGGCTTTGTTCTGTGTTCTTCTTTTATGTATCTACCACCAGTGCCAGAAATGGCCTCTCTCTTCCCCCCGCGCGCGCCCCCCCCATTTTAACAAAAGAAACATACACACACTCTGGGATATTTAAGTATTAATTCTCCACCACTTTGGCCTTGCCCCTCTCCCCTACTTTTACAAAGGTTTTCGGGCCACTGTTCTCCCGCCCTGCCCCCTCCCACCTGGCTGGGAGGGAGCGAGCCATGACCTGGCCTGGTTGGCCGGCACGTGGGTCCTGCTTTGCATTGACGGTTGCTGGGTCCTTACCTGTCAGATACCAAAACTGCAGTGGGGGGTCCTATTGGTGCCGGGGACCTGCTACCTGAGGGCTTTGGGTTGGTTAGCAGGGAGAGAAAGGTAAGGAGAATGTGTGTGGGGTGGGACTGGGGGGTAGGGCTAGGGCTCTGGGAGGATCGGGCCATTTGGGGTGTGGAGGGGTCTTTGGCAGTCCTTCTGACGCCTGTGTTATCTAGCCATTAGAGCACAAAGATCATAGTTAAAGGACTGTTTAAATTATGAACAGTTTTTCATTAGAGACAGGCAGCAGGAAAGGTCTTATTGACAGTAATACCTGACACATGAACAGTTAAGATGTGCATGGGTTGAAGAAAAATCTTTCGGTATAGTGATGTAGGAAACCAAGCTTGTTTTTAATGCCTTCTAAAAATTAACTGCACTGAAAGTAGACTTCAGTACTTTGTGAGGCAAGGGTATGACTGTTAGTAACTATCCTAGAGGTAAATATCCTCATACAGATTCATATTTTGGCGTAGATTGTTACAGTATTGTCTTGTAATACTGGAACAGTCATAGAAGTGTAGGACTGGAAGGGACCTCAATAGGTGATCTAGTCTAGGCCCCTGCAGTCCAGGCAGGACTAAGTAATAATTGGACCATTCCCGACAGGTGTTTGTCTAACCCAGTGGTTCTTAATCTATTTACCATTGTGGGCTACGTATGCAGTTCTCTGTGTTATGTTGGCCGCATCCACACACTATATATACTACCTGTATGACCCTGAGGATGTCACATGAGCCGCAGCTGTGCGCTGATTGAGCTGCAAGAGGACTGCGGGCTGAGAGCCACTGGTCTAACCTGTTCTTAAAAACCTCTTGTGACAGAGATTCCGCATCCGCCATAGGCAATTTGTTCCAGTGCTTATCTACCCTGACAGTTAGGAAGTTTTTCCTAATGTCCAACCTAAACCTCCCTTGCTGCAATTTAAGCCCATTGCTTCTTGTCCTATCCTCAGAGTTTTTTCATCCTCTTCCTTGTAACAATCTTGTGTGCACTTGAAAATTGTTATTATGTCCCCTCCCCATCTTCTCTTCTCCAGACTAAACAAACCCATGTTTTTCAGTCTTCCCTCATAGGTCATGTTTTCTAGATCTTTAATTATTTTTGTTGCTCTCCTCTGTACTTTCTCCAGTTTGTCCATATCTTCCCTGAAATGTGGTGCCCAGAACTGGACACAGTACTCCAGCTGAGGCCTTATCAGCGTGGAGTAGAGCAGAAGAATTACTTCTCGTGTCTTGCTTACAACATTCCTTCTAACACATCCCAGAACGATGTTTGTTTTTTCTTACAACTGTTATACTGTTGACTCTCACTTATCTTGTGATCCAGTATGAGACCCAGATCCCTTTCCACAGTACTCCTTCCTAGGCAGTTATTTCCCATTTTGTAGGTGCAATTGATTGTACCTTCCTGAGGAGTACTTTGCATTTGTCCCTATTGAATTTCATCCTATTTACTTCAGACCATTTCTCCATTTTGTCCACACCATTTTGATTTTTAATCCTATCCTCCAAAGCACTTGCAACTTCTCCCAGCTTGGTATCGTCCGCAAACTTTATAAGCGTATTCTCCATGCCATTATCTAAATCACACAAAAACTTTTTCACTAGGAGGGTGGTGAAGCACTGGAATGGGTTACCTAGGGAGGTGGCGGAATCTCCTTCCTTAGAGGTTTTTAAGGTCAGTCTTGACAAAGCCCTGGCTGGGATGATTTAGTTGGGAATTGGTCCTGCTTTGAGCAGGGGGTGGACTAGATGACCTCCTGAGTTCCCTTCCAACCTGATATTCTATGATTCTATGAAAATAATAATACGTGGCCAGTCATTTTGCTGTTAGGACAAAAATATATGTAAATATAACTAAATATTTCCCTGTCATACTGTTTAAATATGAATATATAGTAAATTAAAACCACTTAACACGTTTTGTTCCAAGAGTCCATTTTTTGTCTAGCACATTGTTCAGTATAGTCCTTTGAACCACCATGACTCACACCTCCCCTCCCCACAAAAATACATAAACCATTAAATTAATACAATGGACCCCAAAGATACTAAACTTAATTTATAGATTCCAAGACTAGAAAGGAATCACTTTGACCATCTAGTCTGACCTCCTGTATAACACGGGCCAGAGAACTTCCCCAAAATAATTCCTAGATCATATATATTGTAGAAAAACATCCAATTTTGAGTTAAAAATTGTCTGTGATGAAGAATCCACCATGACCCTTGGTAAATTGTTCCAATGGTTAATTACTCTCTCCATTATAAATTAAAGCCTTATTTCTACTCTGAATTTGTCTAGCTTCAACTTCCAGCCATTGGATCATGTTAGACCTGTCTCTGCTAGATTGAAGAGCCCAGTATTAAATATTTATTTCCATGTAGATACTTAAAAGGTTAAGAGGTAACTTGATTATAGTCTCTTTGTTAAGCTAAGTAGATTGAGCTCTTTGAGTCTATTACTATAAAGCAGGTTTTCTAATCCTTTAATCATTCTCATGGCTCTTCTCTAAACCTTCTCCAATTTATCAACATCCTATTTGAATTGTGGGCACCAGAACTGTACCCAGCATTCCTCCAGCTGTCTCACCAGTGATCAGTCTAGAAGTAAAATAGCCTCTCTACTTCTACACAAGAGTCCCCTGTTTATGCATCCCAGGATCCATTAGCTCTTTTGGCCACAGCATCACGGTGGGAGCTCATGTTTAAGGCTTGCAGGGGCCTCCCGACATTCTCTGCTTCAGTCCCAGGGGCTGCGGACTCTGGAGCTGACAGCCAGTGGGGCCCTGGCAGGGTTCCAGCGACCGGGAGCCCCCTGCAAAGTTCTGGCAACAGGTGACAGATTCCTGAGGGTTCCAGCAATGGACGGCAGTCTCGCGTGGGGGGAGGGAGACGCTTCGGGCAAGCGGCTGGGGGTGTCCCATTTTCTATTTGGGAGATATGGTCACCCTGCAGCTCCCAGCCGCCATGGGCAAAGGGGGAACCCCACAGCTCCCAGCCACCACGGTGGTGGGGGAAACCACGGAGCCGCAGCAGCAAAAGTCACAGACAGATCACAGCTTCCGTTAATTTTTGTTTATTGCCCGTTACCTGTCCATGACTTTTACTAAAAATAACCATGACAGAATCTTAGCCTTAGTCATGTTCAGCTGATTATCCATCACAACCCTCAAATCGTTTTCAGAGTCACTGCTTCTCAGGACAAAGTCCCCCATCCTGTAAGTACGGCTTACATTTTTTTGTTCCTAGCTGTATACATTTACCTTAGCTGCATGTTTGTGCCCAGTTTACCAAGCAGTCCAGATTGCTCTGGATCTTTAACATGTCATCTTCATTATTCCCCCAGTTTTTGTGTCATCTGCACACTTTATCCATGACCATTTTATGTTTTCTTCCAGGTCATTGATAAAAATATTAAATAGCATAGGGCCCAGAACTGATCCCTGCAGGACTCAACTGGAAACGCACCATCTCAGTGACAATCCCTCATTTACAATTACATTTTGAGTCCTGTCAGCCAGTTTTTAATCCATTTAATATATGCCATGTTAATTTTATATCATTCTAGTTTTTTAAACAAAATGCCATGTGGTACCGAATGAAATGCCTTACACAAGTCTAAGTATATGACGTCAACACTATTTCCTTATCAAAGTTGTAATCTCATAAAAAAGATATCAAGTTAGTTTGACAGGATCTGTTTTCCATAAACCCATGTTGATTTGCATTAATTACATTACCCTCCTTCAGTTCTTTATTAATTGACTCCCATATCAGCCGGTCCATTATCTTGCCTGGGTCTGATGTTAAACTGCCAGACCTATATTTACCTGGGTCATCCCGTTTACCCTTTTTAAAAGTTGGCACGTTAGCTTTCTGCATTTCTACCAACTTCCATTTTCCTTCCATTTGTTACATTATTATTTTTTGTATGGCTGCCTTCACTTCCCCCCAAGATCGGTTTTTGAATCGGCATGGCTTTCTTCCTCAGTTGTGGGATTGTGGCTTTTTGGGCATCTTGTAAGGTGTTCTTAAATGATTTCCAATTATCATTCACATTTTTCTGTTTAAATTCTTCCTCCTGGCTGATTTGGTTCATATTTGTTTTAGCTTTGTGAAATTGGCCCTATTTAAAGCAAATATATATCACTGGTCTAGACTTTATTCTGCTCACACATTATAAGTGTGATCAAGTTATGATCACTTATATCTAAGATACCTTTATTTTTTTTAGCTCTGTGATCAGTTCCTTTTTATCTGTTAAGTCAAGGTCTAATAAAGAATTCCCCTGTGTTGGCTGCAACACTTTCTGAATTAGGAAATTGTCATCTATAATGTTTAAAAATTCCAAGGATATTTGAGTACTGGCAGCATATGTCACTCAGACTGAAGTTCCCCATGATCATACAGTTTTTCAATAAGGTCTTGCAAGGAATTGCCGTATCTGTTACAACCATAACTGTACCCAGTATTCTAGATGAGGTTTTACCGGTGCGTTATGCTATGGCAGTAAATACTTCCCTATTTCTGCTGCAGATGCCTCACCTGATACATCCTAGGATCGCATTTGCCTCTCTCTCTCAGGGCTGCATCACACTGGTGGCTAATAATTGTCCTTTGATCAACTTAATACAGCCAGGTCTTTCTCCTCCTCCTGTCGTGTCCTATGAGCCCTTGTATGTGAAGATGTAATCTGTTCATATTTTTTGAAAGGCACTGTTTATACAGAGCACAGATCAAAGGGGGCCCAGATCCTGATTGGGGCCTTTGTGTGCTAACATTAATCTAAATTATTAATCCACTAAACAAAAATGTACAGTGTTGGGAAATAACGAGATGTTGACTTGTAGATACAAATTTTGGAAACTTAACATTCTACCCCAAATTACTCTCCTTAGTCTATGGGCTGTGCAGCAGGCTGGTGTGCTGGGGATCCCATGGAGGAATTTCTGAGGAGACGAGACAGCTGTGACTGGCTTTTATGTTCCAGCTTCAGAGCTGGAGTAGCCCCCATTCCACCTGAACTTTCTCTCCATGGGGGAAATGGCTGATAGTTGTGCATAGCCACAGATCCATCAGACTTACTCTTCTTGCAGTCTGTCCTACCCAGAAGTCCCTACTGAGGAGGTGCACAGAGTCCTTGCTCAGCTCAGCTCCCATGTATACATCCCTACATAGCCTTCCCAGATCCTACCCATCCTGCTGTGCTGCAGAAACATACCAGTTCTGCTGCAGACATGACTCTGTTTCTAAAAAAAAATACTCCAGATATCCTTTAGAACAGGATATACTCCTGAAGAACTGATGGTGCATATTTTGCAAAAGAATATTTGACCCTTAAGTACTGTACAGTCTCCTATTATAGTCCTCTGTTTATTTTGTCAATGTGCTCTCCTTTATTCCCTGAGTAAATCAACATGTGCTACTTACCATACTATCATTTAACCTCCTTGTTAAATTACAGTTGCATGTGTACCCTATAATGGCCAGTGAAACACTCTGTAATATTTTTATACAAATGAAATTACACAAACCTGCATTGTACTGTACTGAATATTAGATGGCGATCCTTGCTTTGTAGTTTAGGGTAAAACGTGTGTCTGATCAGAGTGGCTCATCATCTTCTGTTGCTATAAACTACTAAGAAAGCATGTGATCAGTGACTTCCAATATCTGATTCTTCAAAATATCCCTGCCAAAGAAATAGTCATGAACTTGTTAGTTATATACAATCCATAACATGCAATGGTTAAGTATTAATATTCATAGACTGTGCTTAAAGATCAAGAATGAATCCTATGGAATGAAACCTAGAAAGTTTGATTGTTGGCTCTGTGAAATTTCATAAGGAGGTCATAGAGATTTAAGCTTTGCCTTATGAAAGGAAGTCACTGTTTCATGAACTAGATCAACAATTAAGTGGAATTGCTGATTTAGAATATAGAAGAATTTAGACTAATGTGTCTTTCAAGGTCTGATTTAATCACTTAAAAATGTAGCTAGGCTGCTTGACAAAGGACCAGACTCCTTACTCTGAAAGACGAATTGTCTTTCTTGCCCATCTTTCCCCATTTTGTTAATCATATAGATGCCCTTTTTCAAGCAGTTCCATTAAATTAATGAGGCCACCTCATTCAGAGGTGTGGCTGATTTAAGATTAATTTCCTTGATAGCCATTAGCAGTCTGCAGGGTCTAATTTCTTCAGTTAGTGATTAGGGAGCTGACCCTGCTTGTCCATTGGAGCATAGTGCTATGCATCCAGAGAGATGGTATTTATATGGTGGTTTAGAGACTGGAGACCATCTGTGTAGTCAAGGTTAATTGCATTATATAATATATTCCTTTCCACTTTATAATATTTTAAAAGCCTTAAAATTAAGGGGGTAAGAGTTTAAATCCTCTTTTGGGTATCTCACTGAACTATAAATTGATTCTTGTTTATAATCTTCCACATTTTCTTTGCAAGTGTTTCCTAGCAGTGTTCCACTTTGTCATCCACCACACAGGGCCAAGGAAAAAGATTTCCTCTTGATTTTTTGCTTTAGCATAATTACTGCCAAATGGCAAATACTTTTGTCTGCTGTGTCCAGGGATGTGCTATTGGTAGTGAGCTAAGTTCCCTCTAAGCTGCACATGTTTGCAGCAGGCTATCAAGGGCCGCGCAGGTGGGGAGAAGCACCTCTCCCCTGGCCGCGGCAGCGCTGTGGCTGGGGGAGAGGTGCCTTGCTGTGGCAGCGCGGGGGCCCGGGGAGAGGCGCTTTCTCCTGGTCCCGGGCTGTTGCGGCAAGAGAGGGCTGGGGGAGTCCTCTCTCCCCGCCGCAGCCCCGGGGCAGCCTGCACCCCAAATCCATCATTGCCGGAGCCCTCAGGCCCCCCCCCCACTCCAACCCTCTGCCCCAGTCCTGAGCCCCATCCCACACCATGAACCCCTCATCCCCGGCCGCACCCCAGAACCCTCACCCCTAGCTGGAGCCGTCTGACCCAATCCTGAGCCCCCTCCTGCACCCCAAGCCCCTCATCCCCGCTCCAGAGCATGCACCCCCAACCAGAGCCCTCCCCCCACACACCCCAAATCCCTCTGCCCCACCCCCACCACACATCACCTCCATATTGGTGCACATAACAAAATTCATTCTGCCCATAGATGTAAAAAATAGGAGGGAACATTGGTACAGGGTGTGTGAAAGAAGGAACATTGGATAGGGTTTTTTTGGATGTTTTAACTTGCCCAGAGAGTACTACCCATCGGCACTGTCTGAATCAAGAAGTCTAACTGACGAAACGTGCTAGGAAGGAAGGGCTGGTAAAACCAGTCTATAGATGTTATGACAAGTATGTTACATTTTTTCCTCAATAGGAGAGTGACTGATTGGCTGTAGATGTTCCTGACATCATCTGACAGAAAGGGTTACTTTATCTGAAAACAGCACAGTTACAGATGAGAGAGCTCCAGAGAAGTGTCACTCATTTTTACTAGTGACATCCATCACTTCCTAATTATAGCTGCTTTCAGGTAAAGAAACAAGTTCTCTTCACTGTCCCTTTAGAGATGCTCTGCAGTACCCAGACAGGGTTAAAGCATTTTCTTTATGCCAGTGGCACTGGAAGCAATGGGATTAAATTTATTAACTTAGTGTGTATATGTATTATATATACATACACATGTGCATACACATGCTCTGTGTAAAATTGGCAATGACCACAATAGTCAAGGTTGCATAACTCTTTCTAGTGTAAGCACCTTTTTTTCAGCTACCAAATATTTGTGGAGTGTTGAAGGCTGAATTTTTCCATTTATGTATTTTTTAAACAGAGATCAAAATAGTTTAAGCAGTTTTGAGAGTAAGAAGAATGGCAGAAAGAGAAACTTTTCCCATTTAAAAAAAAAAATAGAAATTTGGTAGTGAAATGGAGAGGTGACTTTTACTGTTCTGAAAAAATGTCACTTTGTGCATGTTTGTGTTTGTTTGCACTGGAGTTAGTAACAAATTATAGATGTGTAAAATTTTCAACAGCATCAAAGTGATTTAGAAGCCTGAACCCCCATGGAAAAGCTAAAAAATGTTGAGGGGTTAAAAGTGGTTCCTCTGTAACTCATCTCTTATTTTCTTTCTGTTTTGGGCCTCCTCAACATCCATTGCATCCTAATTTTCAAGGCCTGAAATGAGAGGTCTGCCTTTTATTCTGTCCTGGGAGGGCCGCACATGGCTCGCTCCCTTACCTTGTTCCTAGATTCACTGGATGGGTGTTTGGAAGCTCTCTCTGCTTGCTATACCTCCTCCGAGGACCGAGCACTTGCTACCTCAGTCTGGTGGCTTGTGCCAAGGTTTCTTGAAAAGCCGTGTAAAATGGGTCAGTTGTTCTGTTTTGATTGTGGCGTTATGGTAAGCCTTTCAAAAGCATTCTGTGTTGGCCTCCCTCAGCTCCCATTGAAGGCAGTGGTAAAGCTCCCAGAGTTAGGTCAGTTTTGAGAGCTTTTGAAAAATCCGACCCTTATGGCCACATTTCAGATTTCTAGTGCAAGCACTGCCCTAGAGCTCTCCAGTGCTGATTCCAAAGCCACCTCCGTTCCTTGGCATAAGAGCCGACATTAGCAGCTGCATCTGTTATCTGATGGACTTGTTAATCTGAAAGCTTCATGTCTGCCCGAGTCCTTTGAATAGTTGAGTATCTGAATTTTAATTTGTTTTGTCCTAAATTCCATGTAGGTTTCAACTCTTCTACTGGACACTAAGATTTATTTTCCTTACAGATGGTGTATCCATATGAAAACAGTTGGCTTCTATTCACCTTAAAGTGAAAGGAGTACAGTAGATTTACTTTCCTGGGTGTGATATTGTTTACAGTTCAGATAGAACTATATGTCAGTTGAAGTACTGTGTATGCTTACTCACGTATATGCTACACGTTGTACCCATAAGAGAACCTTTCTGTGCAGATTTCTTTTGCTGTATTTCTTTACATGCATGGTTTAATATATGTTCAGCATACATAGGCATGTGGATACCATGTGTGTTAGTGTCAATGTAAGTACTTGTGTAGATATATAGATATGGTTTGGAAAGGGAAGAATGGAATAATGAATATTTTTTGGGGTTGCTGTTTAAATCAGATGACTCTGCAGATGGTGAAGTATTTACAGTTGTTAAAACAATCTGCATTGCCCTGTGATGTCTTGTCTCCTTGCAGCCATTTCCTTATTGCTGTAAAAGCAATAATTAAACTCACCTGGTAATGACATCCCAGCACTGATACACATTCTGCCACAGACGCTGATTTCCTGAATCGAGAACTCCCATTACATTTGTACACTGGCCTTCCATTGAAATTCAGACTGAAGGGTAAAATCCACAGTCCATAAATGATGTGGGAGCAGATCTCTTATTTCCCTTCTAGATACAGTCTTGGCTTCCTCTTGGTGAGTAGAGTTTGGGCAGTCAGTATTTTCCTATGGGACTGAGACGCTTGTTTGTTTATTTCTTCTTATTATTTTTGTAGGCACAACAATGTGCTGGATGCAATGCAGGGGCAAGTCCCTTACTCCGAAGAGTTTGTTTTAAGTGCGCGCCCAGTGCTGCAAACATTTCATAGTAAAGCACTATGCTTGGTAGTTAGTATTTGCAAACAGCAGGTGAAGATCTACTGTCCTAATCAGATTGGAAAGCTCTCTGGATTTAGGGGTATCCATAAATACCTGGAAGTTATAAACAAACCTGTTGTAGATTTGAAGGGTTTGAGTACTAATATGGTTGAATAATCTGCAGCCTATATTTGAGGGGATGGGTACTGTCCCCATTTATTCAGGCATAGCCTGGTGTCTGTTGCTATTTAGTGGATGTTGTTAGGAAGCATGTGTGCATATACTTCAATAATAATTTTTAATTGTATTCTCTCCAGTTTAAAATACATTTTTTTAATCATGTAAAACTGCACAGATAGAAGCAGAGCATTTACATAGCCCAGCTACATATCATCTGGGTTTTCCTATTTTGGTATCAAAGCCTGTTTTTGTTGCCTTTTGTATTATATGGTTTCCAGAGCTGTGCTAGGCATCTCACAAAAGGCATAGAAAATCCCTGCACCAAAAAGCTTATAATTTGAATTTAGACTTGATTTAATGGTGTAGGGTGACAGACAGAAAAGAGCAGAGGGGATAGGTAATAATAATGTGGTTGCTTTGTTTAAGGCACATGCATGTTCCTGTATTTTTTAATGTATGTAAAAATAAAATGGCTCAAATTCAAAAAATAGTGAAAGTAAGTGACTCACTCATTTTAAGCATTGTGGAAAAAACGTGTTTTCGGAAGAAATGCTAGGTAACGTCGTAACAACCGAGGCAGGCTGCAGGAAGCAGCACCATAGCATTCTTATTAGCCACCCTTTCAGTGGCCAGCAAACTGCTGCTGCTAATAATTGATTTGAAGACCCTCTTCTCCTACCACTTAATAGGGTTGCCAGGCGTCCAGTTTTCGACTGGGACGCCCGGTTGAAAAGGGACCCTGGCGGCTCTGGTCGGCAGTGCCGACCGGGCCATTAAAAGTCTGATTGGCAGCGCAGCGGGGGCTCGGGGCTAAGGCAGGCTCCCTACCTGCCCTGGCTCTGCGCTGCCCCTGGAAGCGGCCGCCAGGTCCCTGGGGCCCCTAGGTGCTGGGATGGCCAGGGACTGGGAGGCTCTGCGTGCTGCCCCTGCCCCCAGTGCTGGCTCCGCAGCTCTCATTGGCCGGAAACCACGACCAATAGGGCGCGAAGGTAGCACGCGGGCCTCCCTTGCTGCCCATGCGCCTAGAGGCCACAGGGACCTGGCAGCTGCTTCCCCGGAGCCGCAGTAAGCACTGCTGGAACACCGCTCCCCCTCCTGCACCTCAACCCCTGTCCCAGCCCGCAGTCCCCTCCCGTACCCCAAACCCCTCAGCCCCAGACCCACCCCAGAGCCCTCACCCCCAGCCAGAGTCCTCACCCCCTCCCGCACCCCTGCCCCATCCCAGAGCCCTCTTCTTCACCCCAAACCCCTTATCCCCAGTTCAGAGCTCATACCCCCTCCTGCACCCCAACCCCCTGCCCCAGCCTAGTGAGAGTGGGGAGGAGGGAGGGAGGATGGAGCAAGCGGCGGCGGGGCCTTGGAGAAGGGTTGGGGCATGGGCAGGGCCTCAGAGAAGGGGCAGGGCAGGGGGTAGGACAGGGGTGTTTGGCTTTGTGTGATTAGAAATTTGGCAACCCTACCACTTAATGTATAAATATCATAGGCTGATTTTTCAGAA
>NW_020664461.1:5903721-5920807 GCF_002925995.2 Terrapene triunguis | reverse complement strand
TTCTGTTTAAAGTCCACCCTTGCTAGTGCTTCCTCTTGTGGGGTATTGCCGCCAGAGGATTTAGACTTTAACAAATTGTTGTCAAGTGTTATCACTGACAAGTAGAGTGGTTCCTCAGAAAACTTCTATTTTGTAAAAGAGAAAATCAGTCTAAATAGTCCCCTAAATTCTTCGTTAGAGGGTAGTAAGGACTTGAACATGCATTTGATATTTAGTCTTTGTTACCAGAGATGGCATATATTGTATTATACAACTAAAGAGTATATGAAAATCCAGGCTCTGCACCATGGCCTAGCGTTAGTTCCTGTAGATTTGCAAGTCTCTTCTGCTCATTTAAGGGAATATGTTATTTTTAAATGATTGAAGCCAAAGAAAATTAGACGCGGTCTTCCACAAAGCACACGATTACACTATTAATATTAGCATTGCCCTATTTTATGTAAAAGCTTTGGGATTATAGAATGTGGAATTGAAACAAGAATCCTCATTTGAATTACCTACAAAACAGAAAAAGATGTCAGACTGGAGACTAATTTTTTGTTATAATGCGGACCTTTTCTTGATGGCCTTGAATTATGTTCTCAGCTGCTTAGTACCCATGTCATCAGTTGTGAAGCTTTATGGGTAAGACTCTGGTCAAGGGATTTTTCTTCGAAGTGTTTAATGACTCTATTTAAGGGCCATCATCTTTTTGGAGACAAAATTGACTAAGCACAAAAGATTTGGTAGCTTGAATAAGGTTCTCGGTTTCCCCCTCAGTAGACTAGACTGTTCTTTCATCAGGAACTACACTCTGAAATCTGGATTTAGGTCTCATTTTCACTGCTTTTTATCCTGATAGAGGACAAGGGATTGTCTCAGAGCCACCTATATGTTCAAACCTGAAAGAAGGCTAGATGTAACGAATCTACTCTCCCCTATTGACCCCTTCAATGGACAGGATGGCTTATTTCCAGAGACCAGGAAAATACTGTACTTAATGAAGGACAAATGGATATTTCCGTTATTTAGCGTTCTTTATAGTTGGAGGAATATTTTCTTTGATTTTATTCCATCTAGTAGCTTCAAAAGCTGCAATAAACAAACAATGTTGGATTCACTTTGTCATTTATATGAAATTAAAATAAGTTGTCCATTCTCTACTCTTGAAGAATGTGTAGAGGTGCTCTCTGTTCTTTCTAGTTTCAAAAAGAACAGAGCAGTTCAGACCTTTACTGCATCTCAAATGGGTGAAACCTTACATCACATACAAGCATTTGAAAATGGACACTGTAATCATTCTTTGCTGCAGTATCAGTAGTAACAGTAAACCTTTTGTCATGGGCAGTTTTCATTACAAAGCACAATCACGTTCAAATAAACATTAAAACCTTAACCCCTTTCAGGCCAGCACCCCTCTACACCACAGTGCTGTGTTTGACACTTTCAAGGGTAAAATTGACCTTTTAAAGGATCATTTTTAAATGCTTTCCATAATAAAGGTAGCTTGCTACAGCCTGTAATATTATTTATCTTTTTATCTAGCATGTCCCATATGCAGATCTCAGAGCAGTTTTGAAAGCTGGATGAGTTTCGTCTCACCGTATCCCTGTGTAGTCGGTAGGTAGGTCAATATTACCCCACTTTCCAGATTTGGAAAGTTAGGAACAAGAGGTGAAGTAATCTGTCCAACAGTATTGAAGGCAGCTGGCAGATCAAAATAAATCGCTGGTGTTGGCATCCTTTCGTCTGCAAGAGATGGTGGGAATTGCAGTCTATGATGTCATGCATCTGAAGAAGTGGGTTTTTTACCCACGAAAGCTTATGCCCAAATAAATCTGTTAGTCTTTAAGGTGCCACCGGACTCCTTGTTGTTTTAGTGGATACAGGCTAACATGGCTACCCCCTGAGTCTATGATGTAGACCAGAGGTTCTCAAACTGGGGGTCGGGACCCCTCAGGGGGTCGCGAGGTTATGACATGGGGGGTCGCGAGCGGTCAGCCTCCACTCCAAACCCTGCTTTGCCTCCAGCATTTATAATGGTGTTAAATATATTAAAAAGTGTTTTTCACTTATAAGAGGGGGTCGCACTCAGAGGCTTGGTATGTGAAAGGGGTCACCAGTACAAAAGTCTGAGAACCACTCATGTAGACAGTTTAAAAATCCTCTAATGAGGAAAAAAGCAGAGTTTTTACCCCTAAAATGGAGGAGCAGTGGGGAGACCGTGAAGTCTACTAGGGACTTCACTATTGCTATTGATTTTATAAGGAAGATGCTCATACTAAGGTGATGGGCAGCTGTATAAAATTCTTCGATAGATAGGAGTGAAGTTCAAAATCTCCTCCTCCTTTCTAAATCAGCTTTGTCATCCCAGCTGGGGATACTTGTTTGAAAACTGAAGACCCACTCCTCCACGCACTCTTGAAAATGGCCCCTCCATAGCCTGGGAATTCAAAGCTGGTGTATTTTGTAAAAGGGACGGAAAGGACTGAGGAAGGTGGGAGAACATGGAGAAGGAGGTTGTATATCCAAGGAGATTTGGTGGTTAAGGGAGACAGATCAGGGAATGAAATGTAGAATCCAGATTTGAGATTTCAAAACTGAATGATTCCTGTGGCACCAAGGGTCTACCGGGCTGTGAGGATGATCATGGGGAGGAGCCTGGGAGACCCTAGTCTTTCTGCCTGGTCTTTTCCGGAGTTGCTGCTGAGAGGAGAGGGAGCACTGGAGAATGAGGTCTTACATAGGCTTCCTTGTGGCTCTTCCTCACTGACCTAGGGCCTCCATATGGAAAGGGAGAGGGCAGGTTGTTGGTCTCACCATCAAAGGCAGCCTTGCTAGCTCTGGGGAAGAGAGAGTTGCCGGGCAGGCCTTAGAAAAAAAACCCTTCTGCCATTAATTTCTCGATTTATTGTGCCCAAATCTTTAAGAGGCTCTGGATACATATTGAAACTTTCAGTAAATATACAGTACCTTCAAAATGAGCTGTTTGAATATGCAGTATTCATTGTGGATCTCTCCAATCCACAGTATAAGGAAAAAGAAATCGGCAACCTTGTAAATTGCTAGAAGGAGTTTACTGACACAGTGTCTGTCGAGTACCAGGCACAGGGCTTACTTGACTGGCATCAAGAAAGCCGGGGGACTAGAGGTGATGCCAGAATTACTCTGGTGCAACCTTCTTGCCAATCTTCCCCCCCAAAACAGAAGATTGGACACAGGTCAGCAGTAAGATTGTCAATGTGCAGAGATGGTTTCCCATTTACTAGGGAGCGACTATCACGCAGTTATCTTCAGAGGCGAAAGTAGTCCGGTCCGGTGTACCAGCAAGAGCCGGTATGGCGTACTGGCCCGGCTTCCCCAGGCCAGCGATTTAAAGGGTCTGGGGCTCCCGGCAGTGGCCGGAGCCCCGGGCCCTTTAAATTGCGCCCGAGCCCCGCTGCCGGAGCCCTTGGGTAGCGGCGGCAGGGCTGCGGTGTTGATTTAAAGGGCTGGGGCTCCGGTCGCACTACCGCAGCAGAGCCCCGGGCCCTTTAAATCGCCGATGGAGCCCTGGAGGCTCCTGGCTGCCGCCGCTACCCCGGGGCTCTGACAGAGATTTAAAGGGCCCGGGCAGTAGCGATGGCCGGAGGCCCAGGCTCTGTAAATCGCCCCAGGGCTCCCAGCCGCCGCTGCAGCTGGTAGCTCTGGCGGTGATTTAAAGAGCCTCGGGCTCCGGCCGCGCTACCGCAGCAGAGCCCCGGCCCCTTTAAACCACTGATGCAGCCCCGGAGGCTTCTGGCTGCCGCCGTTACCTCGGGGCTCTGGCAGAGATTTAAAGGGCCTGGGGCTCCAGTGCGGTAGCGGTGCCTGGAGCCCCTGGCCCTTTATATCGCCGCCAGAGCCCCGCTGCTGCTACCCAAGGGCTCCGGCAGTGGGGCTTGGGCGGCGATTTAAAAGGCCCGGGGCTCCAGCTGCCACAACCGCCCCAGACCCTTTAAATCTCCGCCCGAGCCCTGGGGTTGCGGCGGCAGCCGTGAGCCCCCGTGGGTCTGTCAGTGATTTAAAGGGCCCAGGGTTCCACTGTGGTAGCGGCGGCCGGAGCCCCGGGCCCTTTAAATCGCCCCTGAGCCCCGGGGCTCCCAGCTACCTCTGCAGCTGGTAGCTCCGGCGGTGATTTAAAGGGCCCAGGGCTCCCAGTCACTGCTACTGCAGCCGGAGCCCTGGACTCTTTAAATCTTGATTTAAAGGGCCCGGGGGTTTAAAGGACTGTGTCTTCCGGTTGAGGCCACGCCCCTTCTGGTTGAGGTCACGCCCCCTGCCCAGGACTCCGGCGTACCGGTATGTCCTTTAAGTTACTTTCACCACTGGTTATTTTAGACCTAAATTATTAAAGGCTTTATGAGGAGGATCTTACATGCATCAGTCAGAAGTTATGGGCTTGATGTAGGAATTCAATAGCCTGTCTTATGCAGGAGATCAGACTGGATCATAGGATGGTCCCTTCCTGCCTTAAAATGTATGGAACCAGTGCGCATCACAGAAGGTAGATCTACTGATCCCTTCCCCATCTACTGTGGAGCAACACAAATGTTGTGTTTCCTCTGGTGGCTCAACTGCAACACTTAACTAATAAATCTTATTTGCAGAGCAGGACTGATATAATTGAAACTGGAGGTTGTTTGGTATGATAAGGTGCTATGCAAGTTTTTTGTTAAAAGAGGCTGGAGTCTGTTTCATTTGAAACACGGAAAAAATATTGGACAAATGAAGGAGAATTAAATCAGTTTGGAGAAGGGATACTTATTGTCAAGCTTCTGAGATGGTATTGCTTATATTGAGCAGTAAAGTAAACAAATAAAAAACCCAACTAATGATTTGCCGCAGCATCCTTTTTAATCTAAGGCTAATTCATGGAAATGGAGGTGCACCGAGTGCTCTGCTGAAGTATCTCGGGCTCTGTTTTGGCCATTCGTTGCCCTTTTTGCAAGTGACAGGAATTTTCCAGCAGTACCTAGTCAGTGAGGCATGTAGAATCTGCAGCAGCTCAGCAGCATGTACATTTACTAGCTCAGTGGGTGAGTCCGGTAGTTATAAAATGTACCTACCTTACGGACAGACAAAAGATTATTTTACTTTTTAACTCTGAACAAAAAAGTTAACTTCCTTTCAGTGTGAAATCTAAACACTGATCGGACATATAACGTATACATTCACATAGTTCTTGGATGAGTAGATCTCACTTCATTTTCTCTGTTGAGAGTCAGAGGGAATCTATTCTAGCAGAACCTGTGACATCATCCACTTTGCAGACAGTTGTGAGACTGCAAAATAAAACACCAAGCTGATTCCAGTCGTTTGGGGGCTGGGCTTTGTGCTGAGTAGGAGTAAAACAAAACCAGCTTTTGGAGGGGTGGTTTCTGTGCTTCTCCAGAGGAGCTGTTGGGAAGTCTAAATTATAGATTTTCTGAAGGCTATTTGAGCAAGGGCGACTAAAAGTATGTGGGTGGGGGTGTTACTGGCAGAGCAATTGTTGGAACTCTCAGATGGTTGTTTAAAAAAATTTAAAGTTTCCATTAGCTGATGAAACAGTACCAGTGGGAGGTCTGTAAAGTCTGTTCAGCATCAGTGCAGGAAAGCAGATTGCCCATCTCAGGGAGAAAATACTGGGTACTAACAGGCTCTTTTAGCAGAGAGAGGCAGAACAGGAAGCAATGGCTGGAATCTGAAGCCAGACAAATTCAAATTAGAAACCAGGGGCACATTTCTAACAGGGCGGGTGATTAACCCCTAGAACAAACTCCCAAAGGAAGTGGTGGATTCTTCATCTCACGAAGTGATCACATCACGACTGGCGCCTTTCTGGAAGATGCTTTAGTCAAACACAAGCTATTGGGCTCAATGCAACAATAAGTGGGTGACACTTAGTGGCCTCAAATTCAATTAATCTGAGTCTGAGAAACTGGCTCACTAAATGCAGATATTTTCAGTAGTATTGGTCCCAGCATCACAGGAACGCCACTATCGACCATCAGATCATTGAGTCTGAGCTCCTGTAGACCACAGGTCACTAACACTACCCAGTCAACCCTACACCAAGTCTAACAGCCAAAATTAGACCAAAAAATTAAAGCCCACCAGAGTCTAAACTACTATGTTCCTCAGGTGGCGAATCATAGAATATCAGGGTTGGAAGAGACCTCAGGAGGTCATCTAGTCCAACCCCCTGCTCAAAGCAGGACCAATCCCCAACTAAATCATCCCAGCCAGGGCTTTGTCAAGCCAGGCCTTAAAAACCTCCAAGGAAGGAGATTCCACTGTCTGCCTAGGGAACCCATTCCAGTGCTTCACCACCCTCCTAGTGAAATAGTGTTTCCTAATATCCAACCTAAACCTCCCCCACTGCAACTTGAGACCATTGCTTCTTGTTCTGTCATCTGCCACCACTGAGAACAGCCTAGCTCCATCCTCTTTGGAACCCCCCTTCAGGTAGTTGAAGGCTGCTTTCAAATCCCCCCTCACTCTTCTCTTCTGCAGACTAAATAACCCCAGTTCCCTCAGACTCTCCTTGTAAGCCCCCTGATCATTTTCATTGCCCTCTGCTGGACTCTCTCCAATTTGTCCACATCCCTTCTGTAGTGGGGGACCAAAACTGGACGCGATACTCCAGGTGTGGCCTCATCAGTGCCGAATAGAGGGGAATAATCACTTCCCTCGATCTGCTGGCAATGCTCCTACTAATGCAGCCCAATATGCCGTTGGCCTTCTTGGCAACGAGGGCACACTGCTGACTCATATCCAGCTTCCCATCCACTGTAATCCCCAGGTCCTTTTCTGCCGAACTGCTGCTTAGCCAGTCGGTCCCCAGCCTGTAGTGGTGCAAATAGGAGTGACCAAGATGCACCAACTCCCCAGGCCCTTGCAGTGGCAGGGGATTAAGTGAGCTCTAGTCCATTGATCCAAGCAAGCAACCTGGGCCTATTTGCAGAGGAAGGCAAAAAAACAACCCCAAGTTCCCTGCCAATCTGAGATGGGTGAAAATTCCTTCCTGATTCCCAATATGGTGATCAGTTAGACCCTGAGCATGTGGGCAAGACCCACCAGCCAAGCACCTGAGAGAGAGTATTCTCAGAACCACCTCGGGCCACCATCCCATCCCATCCCATCAGGTGTCCCATCTCTAACCCAGCCATCCCTGATGCTTTGAAGGAGGAGACAGGGAGAGGAGGGGTCACCAAACAAACTCAGAATACATCTCAACACAGGGCTGGGGTTTCCGTATTGACATTTGCAGGTGACTAGCTGAAGCGTGGAAGCATGAGATTTTTAGGAACGTAAGACAAAGAACCAGAAGAGACCTCTGAAGCTGTTGAGCCTAGCCAAGCCCCCACTATCCCTGGCAATCCTATGATATAATCCTACTCATAAGTGTCTTAAATTATTTCTTAAAACTAATTAGGATGTTTGCCCCACCACACCTATTGGGAGGCTGTTTCAGAACCTCGCTCTGTTGGTTAGAAACTTGCAAGGTTTGTACATTTTAAAAACAAGCAAACCCTAAGCATTGATTTTCATTTGAGCATATTCAGCTGAGTTTGACCAAATGATTTCTCCTAAGATGCAGATATATTTTGCATCAGTAAGTTTTAGAGCATTGTCTGATATTTCTAAAGAAGATAGTAATGTTGGTAATGAAAATCTTGCTGTCCTGCGTTCAGTGTGCGATTTGTTTCTCTCTAAGGTATCCTTGTTTCTATTTAGTATTCTATGTACCATGCTGAGACCTGGGTCTGGTTTAATCAGTTTGGTTCTGATTGCTTCCTTGTATCCATGGATCACATCTTGAATTCAGTGTTTTGCATTACAAATCTGCTCTCTTGAGATGGGCAGACTATACAGCTCCATCTGCCGTGTCTAGTTTTAGCCTTTTTTCAATGCGTTCTGCTAAAGGGTGAAATATGCACCCCCCCACCTCACCCCCCCAAGACTCCAGCTAATGTGTCAATGTACAATTAAAAATGAATGCTGACCAGATACTGGACTGCAGCCTGGTAAAACTATTGCAAGGCACAAAAGATAGGAGGGGTTAACTTTTACTTTGGGTACAGATCACATGTCTGGAGTCATGTGATCTGCTTTTACTTTGAATACTGAAATGCATCCTGCAGGCTAGACTGTTCCGCTTGTGTGTCTAATTTTAAATGCCCGTGAAGATACAAGGAAGGTGGATTACTCAAAGGAATATCATTTGAGCTCTTTTGATCTTTGGGATTTGGCTAGTAATATTTCTGAAATGATTATTTCTCATTATTACTATTACATAAAGGAGTTTATTCTAAAAGCACTATGTGAAAATGCTAATAAAGACTCTGATACTGTGGTCAGGGCTTAAGTAGATGACTCTTATATTAAATATCAATTTTTTTTACCTCAGCAAGTTTTGTGCTGGAATTGTTTTTTTAAAAGGTGTTTATTTTTGTACTCTTTCATCTTAAAAAATGGCTGATCCATTTTTACTTCAATTTTCACCAAAAAAATCACCAGCTGGCTATTGACTCAGCCAGAAAAATGACAGTTTGGGGGGAGTTTTAAGGAGTGAAAACAAGTTAGACTAGAAAATGTTTAGAAACTGAAATAATCTCCAACAACACTTCTAAAACCCCAGTAACTTGAATTATACCAAGAACCTTCTCATATCTTCAAGATAACAGTAATAATACTTGACAGCTTTATAGTGTTTTTCATGGTCAGAGCACTTAAATTGATTCTCACAAAAGTTCTGAATAAGTATTATCCCTATTTCCCTGATGGGGAGCTGTGATGGGGTGTCCACCCCACACAAGGCCTGAATACGTAAAACGGGCCAATTAACCCTGTGACAGGCTGCACATGGAGGAGAGTCAGAGCTGATCAGGTCTCACTGATAATGAAGCCCAGCTGGGCAGGTGCAGGCTGAGCTGGTATAAAACCAGAGGTGAAGAGCAAGAAGGGGCTGCAGGAAGGAACACTGCCGTCATTCCCTAGAGAGTAGGGGAGTTGCGAAGAGAAAAGGGAGAATCCTGGGGGGAGTAAACCCTGGGATCCTGCCTGGGGAATACTGACTCCGGCAATACTGACTCTGGGGTAGGGGAGGTTCGCTGCAGGGAGCAGAGCAAGCTCCAGTGGTTACCTGGGGGGGTGGAAGATACGTAGGAAAGGCAGGAAAGAGCCCAGGGAATTGGTAACAAGGTTGGAGCTTGAACAGACCTTGGTTGCTGGACATAAGGTCCCTGGGCTGGAACCTGGAGTACTGGGTGGGCCCGGGTTCCCCTACCAGCCATCAGAGCACTGGCACAGTCTGGGCAGTGAACCAGAAGACTGCCTGAGGTGGATTGTCCAGTGGGACTTGGTAAACTTGGAAAGGGAAAACTATACTGACCTGGCTGGAGGGCCAAGCCATAAAGAAGGAGTAACATGAATCCAGAGATTGGGGCGAGGAGGGAACCATGGGGAAAGCAACTGAAGGAGGGGGCGAGAGAATGGTTGAGAGCTAATCCCCAAATGAGCCTCCAGGAGGCACTCCCCGCAGTGAATAGTAAATCTTGTGACAGGAGTGTCATGCAAAGAAGTGAAGACCTTGCCAAGATCATGGGAGGAGTCCGTTTCAGAGTTGGATTAGCGCTTTGGGCTACATGATCTCTGGAACCATACTGAAAGCACAGCTCTGTGCCACTCTTCCTTCTCCCTCTCTATCTTAATGCGCAGAAGTGCAGTACAGCTTTGAAGCACTGATACTTTCTCTCTTCCTGGCATCCTTCAAGTGTTAATGAGGGGTGACCCTCAAGATGTGTGGCAGGACACTTGTATACTTTGGAGGTAAAAGGACATAAAAATCTAAGTGGAAATCAGCTGAAGATGAAATATTGTAGGTTGTGGCAGGTTCTCCTGTTCGTGATTGAAATTTGAAATGTGATATTTATACTAAGTTCTTTAGAAACAAAACTGTAGAGTATTTACAATGAAGTCAAATAGCCAGGAGACATTTGTAAAGTAAGGGTCTGAAGAGCAGCATTTATCTTGGTTTGTGGCACTTGCAAATCAAAAGGAAGGTGAAAATACCTAACTTGGTCGTCTCCTCTGAACATTCTTTGGCTTCAGGAAAACCTCATTCCAGGGTTTTCTATTTATGACACAGTCTCATAGGGCACGAAGAATTCACCAGCACTGGGAAATCTAATTTAGAGATGCCACAGAGTACAAGAATTCTTTTTAAAGTGGCATAAGACTTGAGAACTCCTGAAGGACATTTTAAATACAATAGATGGATTTGTTCCATCAACTTTAAAATGTACAGTTGCCTTAGTAGATGCAATGTATTTGGCAACTGAAACTCAGAACTTGAACAATACAGATTAAAATTAGGGTCATGCTGTTGAGAGATGAATCAGAAATGTGGATTTAGATTAAAACTATTTCCACATCCAACCTGCATTTTATACTGTGGCTGCCACTAAAACGGCAGCATCTGACCATAGTATCTGATACTGGTATCGGAGGTACCACAATTTTTCTTAGCCACAATTATGTCCTACTCTGTATATAAGTATATGGTATCTTTTTAATGGTGACCTCTACACCTGATGGGAGTTGCCTTTTTATTATGTGAGCCTTAAGAATGACGTGCTACGTAAACTGGCCGCAGCGTTTTTATGAAATGTATAGTTAGTCATCTTCAGCATAGTCACTTTGAAGCCAAATTTAGTTCAGAGCTGGAAAGCTAAGTAAATCAAATATGTGAGTGAGCAATGGTGAAGCAGCCTAAAAATGTTTGGCTGATAGACTGGAAGAGTGGCCAATCGGTCTCTTCTGTGGGGCACTATTTAATTCATGGCAGTGGGGATGGGCTGAGAAATTGAGCTTCTGTGAAAGAGATGTAGGTTAGATTAAACAAAACATTTAACCATTAGTTTCATTTTTAGTGTTGAGATATTTCATATAAGTACTAGGGCTCATTTGATAGTTTTATTAGAAAGGTTATTGCCTGTAAAAGGTATAAAAGCCCAGGCAATAGAAATATATTTATTATGGTTACAACTGGTATTTCCCCTTAGTGGCCTGATGGAATAGGCCTTTACCTTGACCTACCACTACTACTAACCTTAAACTGTTTAGAACATTTTCAATAAAAATATGAATCTTTCATGAAATTGGATATAGATTTTTATATGGATGCCTGATGTTAAAATAGATGGAATGAATTTTGTTAGCATTTGTATTCATAAAAATACATTTTCAGAGACTGTAAAAGATGAGATGCAAACTGTTACAGGTTTATGGTATTGTGTGGGGAGGGGAAGTGCCTGCTTCTCCATTTCTAGAAAGTCTAATACTCAAAGCTTGTGGTTTTTGAATGATTGCTAAGACTGCGCTGCCTTCCTCCCACTTCTGACGTGATGTTTTTAATGAATGTTTTTATTTTGAATCATTCCAGTTTTACAGTTACGGCCTTAAGTGACCATTCTGGATAAAGCAAATCTATTTTGGTTACATCATCAGGCCATTTATTGTCTACACAACTGATAATCATTCTTTGATTTGTGCCATTAGAATAAAGCTCAGGCCACAAGTGGTAGCAATAAGATATTCTTTGAAGTTGATGATTTGTTATTTGTTCCTGGTGCTATTGGCTTGGGTGCATTTAGAAATAGCTTTAGTTTATTTCTGAAACCTAGAGTTGCATGCCTCCAACTAATTAAACTTCTGTTTTCTCAGTGCTTTGACTCCAGGTGTGGAGGCAACAGACTCACTTCTTCGGTTGGATTGGGAGAAGCTTAGCTGTCAAGCAGACTGGTTTCTCCCAGCTCCTCCTTTCTCATCACTACCAAGCACTTCATTTGATTAAACCAAGGAAAGCACAGCTGAAAACATCAGTCATGTGGTTTCTGGGGATGCTGCATCCACCATTTGTGAGGCCCCTTGTCTCGTAGTTTCATGCTTTTCTTCTTTGTTTTCCTGTTGAAGATTAATGCAGCGGAATCGCTTTTCATAGCTTGGAGGTACACATGCTTACTGTTGCTGCATTCACTGCACCTGCTGGTTTGCCATGCTCTGAAGTCGCTTGAACTGGCACCTCTGGCATTGTTCTGTTAGGATCTACTTGGAGTATTCAACAGCAGCAAGATGGATAACATTAGGATCTTCTTGTTAGTGTGAATTCATGAATATGGGTAAACTGTGCTGCATTAGCTGAATGAATGGCATGTCATTTTATTCCTAACTTTTTAAACGACAGGTGAAAAGCTTCAGCTAATGTGTCTTTAATAATTAATTGGTGTGTACAGGCGCATCTTAGAGCCATTTTCATTTTATATGGTATGATAGACCTGTGATTGATTAATCCTGCTTGTAAAGTTGTAATAGACTTAATGGGAGGAAAGCCTGTACTTTTCTTGTCGTTGACCAAATAATAATGAATTGGCTAAGAGACAGTCAGCTATAGTTGAAGCTTATTTATTTAACAAAAATATATACATTATATAAAAAACACATAGATTTTGATTATATCCCTCTTCCCCAGTTTCCTATGCTGCTTGTGTTCTTAGATTGGACTGACTTTTGTGAGCACTATTGGAATACAAGTAATTTATTGTTGCAAAGATGAAGTAAAATAGATGGAACCAGTTAGTTCTCTCCTCTGCTTGCTTACAGATTTAAACTACCAGGTGTGAAATCTAGATCCAGATTGCAAGCAATGTACTTGGAATCCATCTGTAATGCAAACTCCAACTTTTCCCAGGAGCTTCTTGCAGTAACAAACACTAGGGAATATGAAAAAGGGGCTGAGGGGGAGGGGAAATGCAAATATAAGAGGCTGAACTTAAGGAGTTATAGAGCAGAGTCTACTGCCAGTTAAATTATAGGTAAGCTTATAACTTTATTTATTGTCTGGAACATGATGAGGAAGAGGTACCCTATGAGCAAGTGCTTATATAATCCATCATAAAGTCTACAGCAAGCTTGATTTTAAATATCAAATGGAGGCCTTTATTGGATTTAATATGAAAATAAATAATAGGATAGTGGCCCCATGATTGTTTATTTTGATATTAATTTTTACGTGTAGAAACTGTTTTCCTCTGTTTAAAATATGAGTGACAGGAGTTGTATCTTCTCCTTCTGGATCTTGCTTGATACTGTTTCATACACCATATGTAATCTATAGAATGTGTATATGTTGTCCTGAAATGTATGTGTTCTGCTGAAAAAATAGTACGAGAGGAACGCTCAAAAGTGTATTTTAAATCAGTACCTCATTGTTCTTGTAAAGGGTGAGTGTGTCCTGCAGATAGTGTAAGGAAGCCTGTGATGTATTTTACCACATTAGTGATCATGGTGTCAGATATTAACATATAGCCATCCTGTAGCTTTGTGCAGCATCACTATTATATGAAAGACTGTAATGGTATGCAGTACCTCTTCCATCTATTAAGAGTTCCTGGGGGAGAAAAGCAATAAAGTAATGCAGTAAAAAATGTCCCAGTTGTCCCTGCTATAAAATGCTGTTGGGCCTTCTGGCTGAATGTAGTGAGCAAAGAATGGGGCTGCCCAGCTGTCAGCAGTCATTTAGTAATGAAATACCACACAGTCATTCAATAATTCTCTCTCCCCCTCTCTCCTTCCTCAGCACTTTGCTGTTAAGCTCACTGAAGAGAAGAGTCCATGAAATCAATTAACAGATCTGCCTGTTTCATGCTGGGTGGAATTAGTTGCATGGAAAAATTTCACTCTATTTCAGTATTTGGTGAATTGTGAGACCAATTAGTCACCTTAAACCTTCAAGAAGAGGCTTGTAAAAATAGCACAGCTAATTTGGCATATAGACATCAATAACTTTACCAGTAGTATATGAGCTGGCCTAGTTCGTAATGTTAGCCATTTAAAACCTCAGTCTGCCCAGTTTTTAATAGGATACTAAAAGCTTGTGTTTTCTGAATTATTGCTAAAACTGCTCTGCCTTCCTCCCACTTCTGAATTTCTTCAGTACACATGTATGTGAACTTTGTTTCTATTGAAGATTGGCTGACATGCATGCAGGACTTAATCTGATTCTGGTAAATACATATTCTCACCATTGTGATGGTTGCGCTTGTGTTAGGTAATGTTTTCTTTAGAAGTACTGTATCTACATTTAAAGGACATTTTTGATTCTCTAAACCCCCCACTCCCTGGCCCTTCCTTATCAGTAACTGAGTATAGAATGGATCAAAAGATTGTCTTGTACAGTTCAAGATTCAAAATCACTTGAATAAATTCAGGACTCTACTAAACAAAAGACTACAGAGCTGGTTTGCTGTTTTTCCCTGTACAGTTGCCTCAGGCTTTCAGCTGTCCAGAAAAATGACAAACAGAAGTAGTTATTGGTGACAAAGGATTTTTTTGCTAATATTTCATTTCAAAAGAATTCCAATCAAATTTTATTTTTGCGGTTTCTAATGCACTGTATTGGCAATTAACAGCTTGAAACCTGTTAAAAAGAGCTTTAAAAATTCTATGATATGAATCATGAATTTACAAAGTCCCAAGAGGTAGACATCTTTTTGTATTAGTGTTAACTGGACATGTTTTAAGGTAATGGTTTAATAAATATTTTAGCACTGTCTTAGTAGAATTTTGACCTTTTCATTGCCCCTCTGAGCTCAGGATGTTAACAAGGGAAATTGCAAATGATACGAGTGGAAGGCTTGGGCTAATTTACTAAAGTCTGCAGGTCCTTTCTTGTGGGAAAAAAAATATTTGGACCTCTGTAATTTGAGCTTCTTTGCATGTTACAGTAATTACATGCAGTACTATTTAACTCACCAGCATTTGACAGAATGCATCTTTGCATACAAAGATGGGAATATGCACATAGAGTCTCTAAAGGGTTAAAAAAAGCTTGTAGTTAATCCAAAACACACAAATGCTGATACAGCAGAATTGCTTCAAGCTCTTTTAAAAGTCCTTTCAAGTTAAAATGACATTGCTTTTGGTTTTACTGTAACATATTCAGTAAAGCAAGCAGGCAGCTCTACTAGCTCTCTCACTCCCTGGTGATGAAAGGGAGCTTATGAGATTCTCATTCAGCTAGATGAAGTCTGACTTGCATGTCGTGTGATTAAAAAAAAAAGTTCCACTTTAATTTAACAACGGACCAAGTGAATGTGGTTCTCAGCCACCAGTAGCACATTAGAAATCTTTTAGTACAGCCTGGTGAGAGCAGGGTTGTGTGGTGTGTTCCCAACAAAACAGGGATAGCATCCAATTGTAAAAGATTTGGTCCTTTGGGTCATACAATTGTCCCTCAGTAGCAACTTTCAGTTTAAAGCAATGTTTTACTCGCCGTAAGCCCCACTATAAGCATTATCTGAATAATTGACTGACTTTCTTTATGAACCCTCACTGCAGAGCCAGAGCTTATGATCAAGTCTCTCTCATCTCCCTCCCCCGCATAAATGGAAGAAAATACTTCTGGCTTCTCTTGGACTATCGGTGCTGAATACTGAGGAGTCCAGTAAATAAGATCAGAGCAGTGACACTGGAACATTTTTAGTGGTGGGGGTGCTGAAAGCCAGCCCCCAGCTCATACCCCTGTCTGTCCGTGCCCCCCCCCCCCCCCCCCCCCCCCCAAACTGAGAGCTGACTGGGAGCAGGGCTATGTCTCTGGGAGGGGTCGACCTGGACAGGTGTAAGGGGACCAAGGCTGTGGCCACAGCTGGGGGTGGGCGTGGGGCCAGGAGCAGAGCCCTGCCCATGGGAACGGGAGAGGAGGCCTGGGAGCGGGGGTTGGGGCCAGGCGTGGAGCCCTGGCTGTGGGCACAGGGCCAGCGGTCAGGGAGTGGGGCCAGTGGCCAGGACCTGAGCCCTGGGGAGTGGAGTCCTGGGAGCAGGGCCCCATGTGCGGAGCCACCAGCTGGGGCGCGGGGCCAGCCCCCAGTACCCAAGCTGGGGAGTGGAGCCCTGGTTGCAGGGCCAGTGGCCCCACATTAAAACCTGGGGGTGATCCAGCACCCCCCTGCACTTCTACTTCCTGTGTGTATGGATCAAAGGGATGACCCTTTCGGTCATGATTGTGGTCTCTGCCTGGTCCCCGAAGTGTTTCCTTCTTCCTTCCCACATCGCCTCCATCTTACTAAGGCTGAGCCTGAGCCGGCTGTTTTTCATTCAGTAAGATTTCATGTGTCTTCAGTCGTCACTAAAAAGGATAATGGCAACCAGATACAACAGGTTAAAGAATATTTAGATAAACTAGATGTATTCAAGTCAGCAGGGCCTGATGAAATTCATTCTAGGGTACTTAAGAAAGTAGCTGAAGCAAACTTGGAGCCATTAGCAATTATCTTTGAGAACTTCTGGAGAATGGGTGAGCTCCCAGAAGACGGGAGAAGGGCAAACTTAGTACCTACTTTTAAAAAGGTACTCTCCCGTTCCCATGCCAAACCAACCTAATTTCCTTCTTTGATAGGGTTACCGGCTTAGGGGCTAGAGGGGAAGCAGTAGATGTGATATATCTTGATTTTAGTAAGGCTTTTGGTACAGTCCCACACAACATTCTCATATGCAAACTAGGGAAATGCAGTCTAGATGAAATTACTGTAAGGTGGGTGCACAGCTGGTTGAAAGACCATACTCGAGTACTTATGAATTGTTCACTATGAAACTGAGAGGGCTTATGTAGTGGAGTCCCACAGGGGCCAGTCCTGGGTCTGGTACTGTACAATATTTTCATTAATTACTTGAATAACGGAATGGAGAGTGTGCTTGTAAAATTTGCAGAGGGCATCAAGCTGGGAAAGGTTGCATGCACTTTAGAGGACAGGACTAGAATTCAAAAGGACCTTGACAAATTGGAGAATTGGCCTGTAATCAACCAGATTAAATTAAATAAAGAGAAGTGCAAAATACTTCACATGGGAATGGAAACTCAAATGCACAACTACAAAATGGGGATAACTGGCTAGTTGGTGGCAGTGCTGAAAAGGAACTGGGGTTATAGTGGTTCCCGTTGAATAGGAGTACAGGCGAGTCTCATCTTACACGGGGGTTCCGTTCCGCAGTTAGCGCGTAAAGCGAAAACCGCGTATAGTCAAAATTACATTGAGTTGAATGGCGG
>NW_020664461.1:5837661-5893721 GCF_002925995.2 Terrapene triunguis | reverse complement strand
GGTCTATCGGGGATCAACTTATCGCGTCTAGTGAAGACGCGATAAAATCGATCCCCAATGGCTCTGCCGTCGACTCCGGAAATCCACCGCGGCAAGAGGCGGTAGCGGAGTCGACGGCGGCACGGCAGTGGTCGACTTGCCGCCGTCCTCACAGCCAGGTAAGTCGACCTAAAATACGCCACTTTAGTACGCTATTCACGTAGCTGAAGTTGCGTATCTTAGGTCGACCCCCCGCTGTAGTGTAGACCTAGCCTGAGTCTTGTCCATATTGCTACACTAGTGCCTTTGTATTATATTCCTTGTCCCCTCAAAAAACAAAACAAAAACACACTGTGCTAAAAATATGTTAAGGCTGCAAAGTGAAACATTCACAAGCAAGTCAGGAACTGCCTACACAACTTTACTTCTGCTACTTTGTGTATATGCATTATACGCAGATTAGATGTTTAGCACTGGATGAAGCCGCTGATCTATACTGATTATTATCCTCACTGTTAATGAAGTAGCCTGCTTCATTCGCTGCTTACCATCCTACTTTTGCACCTGCTTTGCTTGGTCAGTTTTATGTTGTTTGTTCAGTACCCTGAAGTGCTGTGGACACTTCTCTCCATACTGACGAGTCAGTGTCTTCCTCAGGATCCGTAGGCCATGCAGAGTCTCCTCCTGGATATTATGTACAATGCAAAGGAGGTCCCATTATACTGCACATGCAGCATGTTTGGAAACAGCAGGGAGATCTGCAGCCTCTCTTGGGATTGGGTTTGAAGTGTTTAGTTCACATCTCCCGATCTGCATATGTGGACTCAAGTTTCAGAGCATTTTATACTTTTCCACCATTAAAAAGCAGATCCCTTTTGTTCTGTCTGTCTTTATGAAAAATTGTTCCTTGTCTCCTATGTCAGATAGTAACACAATTGATGTTCTGGAGTTATCTTCCTGCTCAGAAAAGTTTCTGGAGGGAATCCCATCACATTTCTCAACAAAGATGGGATTGTTTTTATTTTGTGATCATAAGCAAAACAGGATCTGGCAGTTCTTCCCCTGCAGAAATCTTTGATTCAAATATCCCTTGTCCTCACTTGATTTTCAAGTTGTTCCAAGCATCTCTTCCTAAGAAGCTTAATTTTAATAAGTGTTTTTTTGTGAGAGTCTCTTGTTCCTCCCTTAGTTTCTCTGAGACTTCTCATCCAGCTCTTCAGTGTGCTGCTCATTGCTGGTGACCCACTTATTTCATTTATTAGAAGTTCATGGAGGACTTGAGTATTCAATGCTGGTTATGATTTCTCTCTATTTTAGAGTTAACCTTCTCCCAATAGAGCCGGCTTGCTCCCTATATTGCCCAGCACTGTATGAACCATTGATACTCTTGGCTTTGTTTTAAACTAGTCCAACTTTTCTTGCTTGTTTACTGTGTCTGTTGTGTTTTCTTATCAGATTTTTAGGTTTTCTTCCAAATTACAGATAAAAGGGGTACTTGGCACCCTAAAAATTCAATGCTTTTTTTCTTTTTGAGAATGCTAAACTCAGAGCTGTTTACCTAGAGCCTGTCGTCCGTGATGCTTAGCCCCACTCTTTTTGGATTTCATGTTTTAGATTTTATAGTTCTGTTCGTGTCACATGAGGAAATGGCAATGGGAATCTGTGAAGGAACGTTCCCTGTAGTATCTTCGCTCACAGATGCTAGCTTAGTAGTGGGATGCTAGTCTAAAGAAGTGAGGTTAAGAGAGGGATAGGAAAGAGGAGGGGAGTGAGGTCATTTGGTACATGGGAGACTGTGCTGTGTAAGGGACAGCAGCCAGGGGAAAGGCATTGGATTGTGAGCAGGAGATGACAAAAGAAACAATAAGGCGAACAGTCAGCAGATCACAGAGCATTAATTCGCCTCGATTTGTGCTGCCTAACGTTTGTCCCTGCATTGAGCCTGTATGTTCTTGCTTAGTTCAATATCAAACGTATCTCACTTGGTTTGTTGATAATTTTCTTCTGATGCCACTCCTGCACCTAAGGGAAGAGATCCTCTAACAGTCTTGGTTCAGGATTTTTTCCCCTGCCGGCTGTTCTGGTATGGGTAACATCTGCTTCCGAAGGGTTAATTGTGCTTAACCTGACTTTCTATCACATTGCATCAAATACTAGGTTGTCTGGTTGGGGAGAGCTGTTTGCTTCTAAAAATGGAAGAGCTGAACCATATAAATAGAGGCCCTTTTCATGTTTTCAATTTCAAAACAGAATGACAGTTACTTAGATTTATAAAAAATTAAAGCATTCCAATTTAGAGGGTTTTAAATATTGTATGTAGGCAATTTTTCCATATACACTGCAACAATGGAGAGAGAGAGAGAGAAGAGGATTCTTCCTATTGAGGGACAAAGAAAGACTATGGGGTTTTATTAGCCATAGAGCAATGGGGATTGGGATGGATAAGAACAATTTTGCCTAAGAAATTTGGTTTCTCTTAACCAAGATGGTAAATTAGTTTAAGGGAGTGAACAGTTGCAAAAAGAGCAAGTCTATAAAATACCTTGTGGGACAACTGATAATTCATCACTTTATGTTGCGATTTATACCCAGCTCATCGGCCTGAAAAGTCATAAATCTGTCAAACCTGAGACCAGAGCAAATTTGAATTAGTTTGCTGAAGAGAGACTGATCTATTCTCTTAGTTGGGGTTTCTCTGTAAGTTTTCTCTGAATGAGGAACATGAGACACCATGCTGCTCTTCACCTGACTTCTGAGCATTGTCTGGTGCAGACAGACCTGAGCCAATACTCTTCAAAAATGACTCATTCAAAAGTTAGTCTGGTAAATATCCAAGCTGCCTTCTAAGCTAGTTGTAAGCCACATTCTCTGCCCTGATCAGAGGTGGAATGTGACACAAAATATTAGTTTTGGCACAGTAATTTTGAATACTTGGCGCTTTTTGTGGGGAGAGCAGCCCTCTTACGGGTCTATTGCTGATGAGTCCGATGGAATAGTGCTGCTGAAAGTGTGCTGCAGAAGGTTCTTGCTTTATCAGGTTGAATAAGTTAACAGCACATGCAGAAGTTAGAGGCATAATCTTCACTGTTAGTCCAGGCACTCATTCTCATTCCCTTGTGCTGTTCATATTTACAGATCTGTTTAACACTGGGCAAACCAACTGGGGCTTGAATTGAGTTTCCTATTGGAATAAAGTTGATCCTGCTGGTAATGATACAACTATCTGTATCTGTCTCTGCAGAACGGCACATTTAATGGTGTTTTCAGTAACTCTTTCGCAGGAGACAAATGAGGATTTAGGGGTTAGATACCAGCAAGAAGAGAATTGGATGTCAGGCTGTTATGAAGGGCATTTCTTTCAGCATGCAGAATCCTGCCTCTGAGCATAGTTGGATTTATTTTTGGATTGCGATAATAGAAGCAGGGATGGAATAATCAGTATTCTCTCTGTATCTAGTTTAGAACTAGGTTATTGTGTAAAGTACCTTCAGATGTCTTGGCTGTAGAAGGCACTACATAGATAAAATTTCCTTTGTATTGTATGATGATATAACATGTGAAGAGATTTACTGTATAATACAGTAATAGAGGGAAGAAGAAACCTCACTGACTGTTAAATAGTATGAGAGGATGTAAATATTCGCCTTGCTGGATTCTCCTGAGATTTTGTTGAGCATCATCGTTGGTGCCATTGTCTGAACACTGTTTCTGTCAGAAGGGAACGTTCCTAAAATGCAATGCTTATCATCACCGTCAAAAGTTTTTATGATATCTGTGAATCTCAGAAAAAGGTTAAAAAACAAACACAAAGACAAAACAAAAAATCCCCAAAGGAAGAACAGCCAAAATCTTTGTCCCCAGAGCTAGGACTTGAGCCCTTCTCTGAAACGCTTGTGAACAGCAAGAGTGCTGTGAGTAGTGTCGTGTGCGATAAGTGATCTCCCCAGTGCCTCACTTTCCTTCCAGAATGCCCATAATCTACATGCAGTGCTTCAAAATGGGGCCCAGGAGCATACTAACCAGGTGTGTAACCTGGACATGTCTCATGCCACAGAAGCACCATTGGCACAGAGTTGTTAAAGTAGGAAAGATGGTTAAACCCATGTAAAAAAAAATCTGGGCTTATGATATGTATATTTATTTGCGATGAGATACTAGGGCACCATGGTCTAATTTTACTGTCTTGTCCTTGAGATTTGATCCATTTTCTCCTATTCTCTTTGTTTGTAGGAATAAGTCTGCATTTCTTAATGCTGGATGTACTGGCCACTTGCTTCAGACTAAGGAGGACTGGCTCTGCTTTGGAATATGGTGCCTAACTTCTGTGTCCCAGTATTCATTGTGCCAGCAGTAGTTCTGTGCTGCTTGATGTCTTCAACGGAGGCAGACAGTAAGTAACATTCAGTCTGTAACTTTCTAAAACCTCAGAAACATTAAATATTTTTCTTCCATGAAATATTCACCCGCTTGGCTAAGGTATGTGCCGAGAGATAAATGGAAAAGTAACCCTAATGGTCTTTTGTTTCCAATGCGATTCAACAGTACATGCCTGGGAAGGACAAAATAAAATCTTGTCCTTTTCTGTGGCTTTGAAAAACAAACTGTCAATAAGAGTTGTGTGGTATTGGGGGAGCAATATGTCTAATGACTGTCCGTTCGAAAGCTTAGATTTGATTCTTATCAGCTATAGTGGACTAAACACAGCTTTGTACTGCGGGGAGGAGGTGCTACGGTGCACAGGGAATTTCCATTACTTTATTTTCCCCATTCTTTTATTCATTTCATTGACCCTCAAAACCTCCATGCTGCAGCTGAAGGCTACCAGTCAGATGGTTGCATGGATACTGATAAATTGGAGAGGTTTCTGAAAAGACCTATGAGAAGGACTGGAAAAAACATGCCTTATGGTGAGAGACTCAGAAGCTCAATCTAGTTAACAAAGAGAAGGTTAAGAGGTGACTTGATCACAGTTCATAAGTACCAACAGGGGGAATAGAAATTTAATAGGGGGTTCTTCGGTGTAGTAGAGAAAGGTCTAACATGATCCAATGGCTGGAATTTGAAGCTAGACAAATTCAGACTGGAAAAAAGGTGTACTTTTTTTAACAATGGGGATAATTGTACACTGGAACAATGTACCAAGGGTCGTGGTGGTTTCTCCAGCACTGACAATTTTTAAATCAAGATTGGATTTTTTTTTTTATTTAAAGATCTGCTCTAGTTCAAAAGGAATTTTTTTTGGACAGTTCTGGCTGGGATGATTTAGTTGGGGATTGGTCCTGCTTTGAGCAGGGGGCTGGACTAGATGACCTCCTGAGGTCCCTTCCAACCCTGATATTCTATGATTCTATGATTGCAGCCTGTGTTATATGAAGGGGGAGGGGAGTGAGACTAGATGATCGCAATGTTCCCTTCTGGCCTTGGAATTTTCTGAATGGGTGGGAGCTGCTGGAGATTGAGGAGGTGGCCCTGCTGTAGCAATTCTAGACTCACATGTCAGTAGAGTGAAGGTAAAATATTTCAGTATGGTGCTGCCTTGTTTTTAACCTGTATCAACCAACACTATGCTCGAAATGTTCTGCAGCCCTCATACCCACCATGCTTAGCCCAGTCCAGGAGAGAAATTAAAAAAGCAGGGCTGTCGATTAACTCAAAAAAATTAATCATGATTAAAAAAAATTAATCACGATTAATTGCAGTTTTAATCACACTGTTAAACAATAGAATTCCAATTTAAATGTATTAAATATTTGTGGATGTTTTTCTATATTTTCAAATATATGGATTTCATTTACAACACAGAATACAAAGTGTACAGTGCTGACTTTATATTATTTTTATGACAAATATTTGCACTGTAAAAATGATCAACTAAAGAAATAGTATTTTTCAGTTCACCTTATACAAGTACTGTAGTGCAATCTCTTTATTATAAAAGTGCAACTTACAAACGTAGATTTTTTTTGTTACATAACTGCACTCAAAAACAAAACAATGTAAAACTTTAGAACCTACAAGTCCACTCAGTCCTACTTCTTGTTCAGCCAGTTGCTAAGATAAACAAGTGTGTTTACATTTACGGAGATAATGCTGCTGGCTTCTTGTTTACAGTGTCACCTGAAAGTGAGAACAGGCGTTCGCATGGCACTTTTGTAGCCGGCATTGCAAGGTATCTATGTGCCAGATATGCTAAACATTCGTATGCCCCTTCATGCTGGCCACCATTTCAGAGGACATGCTTCCATGCTGATGATGTTGCAAAAAAAGCAAACATGATTCTGGGATGTATTAATAGGTGTGTTGTGAGCAAGACACGAGAAGTCATTCTTCCGCTCTACTCTGCTCTGGTTAGGCCTCAGCTGGAGTATTGTGTCCAGTTCTGGGCACCACAATTCAAGAAAGATGTGGAGAAATTGGAGAGGGTCCAGAGAAGAGCAACAAGAATGATTAAAGGTCTTGAGAACATGACTTATGAAGGAAGGCTGAAAGAATTGGGTTTGTTTAGTTTGGAAAAGAGAAGACTGAGAGGGGACATGATAGCAGTTTTCAGGTATCTAAAAGGGTGTCATAAGGAGGAGGGAGAAAACTTGTTCACCTTAGCCTCTAAGGATAGAATAAGAATCAATGGGCTTAAACTGCAGCAAGGGAGGTTTAGGTTGGACATTAGGAAAAAGTTCCTAACTGTCAGGGTGGTTAAACACTGGAATAAATTGCCTAGGGAGGTTGTGGAATCTCCATCTCTGGAGATATTTAAGAGTAGGTTAGATAAATGTCTATCAGGGATGGTCTAGACAGTATTTGGTCCTGCCATGCGGGCAGGGGACTGGACTCGATGACCTCTCGAGGTCCCTTCCAGTCCTAGAATCTATGAATCTATGAATAACGCTCGTTAAAATAATAATGCGTTAATTAAATTGTGACTGAACTCCTTAGGGGAGAATTGTATGTCTCCTGCTCTGTTTTATCCACATTCTGCCATGTATTTCATGTTATAGCAGTCTCAGATGATGAGCCAGCACATGTTGTTTGTTTTAAGAACACTTTCACTGCAGATTTGACAAAACTCAAAGAAGGTACCAATGTGAGATTTCTAAAAATAGCTACAGCACTTGACTAAAGGTTTAAGAATCTGAAGTGCCTTCCAAAATCTGAGAGGGGTGAGGTGTGGCGCTTGCTTTCAGAAGTCTTAAAAGAGCAACATTCTGATGCGGAAACTACAGAACCTGAACTACCAAAAAAAAGAGAACCTTCTGGTGGCATCTGACTATAAAAGTGAACATGCGTCGGTCTGCAATGCTTTGAATCATTATCGAGCAGAACCTGTCATGTTATGCTTATAAGAAGCACACAGGATCTTTTTCAGGGGAAAAGGCAATATGCTGCATTTATTGGAAATACAACAATTAGCATATGCATTCAATCACACACATGCTGTCCAGAAGTTGATGTTGTAGTTACCAGTCCAGAGTCTGGATCAATCTAGTGCCCAGCTAGGTTGATCACGGGTAGGGAGGAGCCAGGTTCTGTCAGTCACGATACAATGCTTCGGGGAAGTCTTGGCAGGACAAACTCAAAGTTTCATGGCAGCCTGTTTATATAGTGATTTTCCTTCATTGGGACCAATGAGTTTTGCACCATCATGCTGTAATCAATTGTCGTTTGACGTGTGCTTGTTTTCTTAAATTGTTCTACTTGTCCATTATTTTGTTCTTTAATTAGTTTTTTAGGGAGTTACCCCATGCTGGTTTTGAGTACAGCTATTTTGTCCCCATTGATGGGTCAATCTGCCCTCCTCTGACATCTCAATAGGGGCGTATTGCAATCTCCTTCTGGCGCCTTTACGTCCGTCCTCCATTCCTTCCTAGAACATCTGGTCCGGTGGTGGCTTTCACACTTATTTTCTAACATGCACATTCCTCATTCACACACAAAGCATTTGAACAGGAACATCGAATTGCAATGCAAGAAAAAACAATCGTATTTTATTTATTTTAAAATGCTAAACCTACAACAAAGTGGTGACCTTAAAAGGTCTGTCATTCCTTGAAATCACAAAATTCAGACAGAAAATTCTGGCTAATGCATCATTCCCAATGGCACACTAGACCATTCCTTTCTGCTTTCAGAAAGGGTGGCTGGCAGAATATAATCAAATCATACATCAGTACATTTAATACATGCTACACCACATTCTTTATCCTTCTTTTGAAATTATACAAAATACAAACATAAAATCCTACGACTACAGTCATAAGCATGGATGCATGTCCTCTGGAATGGTGGTTGAGGATGAAAGGACATATGAATCTTTAGTGCATGTGGCATGTAATTATCTTGCGACGCCGGCTACAACAGTGCCATGCGAATGCCTGTTCTCACTTTCAGGTGACATTGTAAACAAGAAACGGGCAGTATTATCGCCCGCAAATGTAAACAAACTTGTTTGAGCGATTGGCTGAACAAGTAGGACTGAGAGGACTTGTAGACTCTAAAGTTTTACATTGTTTTGTTTTTGAGTGCAGTTATTTTTTGTACATAATTCTACATTTGTAAGTTCAATTTTCATGATAAAGAGATTGCACTACAGTACTGGTATGAGGTGAATTGAAAAATACTATTTCTTTTGTATTTTACAGCACAAATATTTGTAATAAAAATAAATATAAAGTGAGCACTATACACTTTGTATTCTGTGTTGTAATTGAAATCAATATATTTGAAAACGTAGAAAACATCCAAAAATATTTAAATGAACGATGTTCTGTTATTGTTTAACAGTGTGATTAATCACACAATTAATTGCGCTTAATTTTTTTAATCGCTTGACAGTCCTAGAAAAAGCTATGAAAAGAGAGTTTGTGGAGAGGGGGGAGAGGAGAGGAGAAACTTGGCTAACCGGGCTGCTGAAAATGCGTTCCAGGAGTGCTCTAGTGAATGCGTTGTGCATAATGCAGAAAGCTCTGCAGGCTCGTTTTTCAGCCTTGCTTTTCATGACTCTGCTTGGGCAGCCATCTGTATTAGCTAGGCCTAGCCGCAGGTATTTGCGGGGCCATGTCTAAGGTAAGGCAGGTTCCCTCCCCCCTCATCTCCCTGTACACATGGCAGGTGCTAAGTTACCACCTTCCTGTCTGCTTCTTTTTCTGGACTGGGGTGACTTTCCCTCCCACACATTTTTGTTGTGAAACTTCAAGACTGCTGGTATTCTCCTTCACACGAAGCAGAAAGGAGAAGTCAGACCCCAGATTTCTGAGCAGGGGAGATACGGATAATTAAGGAGTTCAGTCTCTGATACAGTTGTCGGGCACCAGCGTTGGATGGGATAGCGAATGGGGAATAGGAATGGTGCTCTGGCTGGCAGCTGTATGTGTGTGCATGACATGAGTGGGATCTTGTGTCTCCACATAGCTCCTGGCTGCCACTGATACCTGTCAGAAGTTTGATTTTTTTCAGAAAGGCTCAGCACCCAGAAATCTCACTGAAATCAATGGGCGCTGCAGGTGCTTAGTACTTTTTGAAAATCAGGCGGATTCTCGGTTTTTCTTGGAAATTAGAAAGTCAAGCTTGGCAGTAGATGGCTGAGATGTGCTTCTAGTGCAGCTTGTTATAATAGTTAGCTGCTTCCTCACACAATTTTTACTTTGTCGTCAGATTTGTAATTAAGCTACAATTTTACAAACACTAGAGGAAGTCACTGTGGAGCGTGGTGAGAGCCTGGATGTGAGGGAGGGAGGGAAGGGATCAAAAGCTTTTAAGCTTGACTGAAGGGGAGGCAGTGGGCTCCGAGCGGATGGAAGTAAGATCAGGGACGTGTAAGGGGGAATAGGAGGAAAGATGAGAAATTAATAATATTTGCCAGCAATAGCACTTCTGCGCAGCTGGTGGGTTAATGTAATCTCTTTCAGAGCCTCTCTGAGTGGGTCACGACTACAGCTGGGGGAATGGTCGTTATGCCACAGCTGTCCCCTTCCTCAGGTTCTCCTGAGTGGTGTTGACTGTAAACTTTTAATTCACCTCATCTGATATAAATAGTTCTTACCCTGTTTTGGAGTCAAGAGAGAACAAGAGGATGCAAGCTTTATCCTCTAAGGCAGTGGTTCCCAAACTTTAACAACCTGTGAACCCCTTTTACTAAAATGTCAAGTCTCGCGAACCCCCTCCTAAAAATGAATATTTCCAGGGATTTTCTCCTTTACCGGAGTATAAATTATAAAAGCAGTGATCTTAGAAATATAAAATTTGTTTTTATAACATGCTTATTACACACTATTTATTATTAACTATTATTTATCATTACAGTATTTTTATTACACTATGAAAACGGCAACACTCTTCCAAGATCTCACTTTCGTAGCTTGTATCACTTTGAATAAGCCTGTTGTAAGACAAGGCTCCTATGTTTCATCAAAGAGTATCAGATTTGAAACAGCATGAAGGTATTTAAGAAGCCAACTCAGAGTTCCTCCTACACAAGCATTCAGATCTTGAGTAGTCCAGGCAAACAACGCACGTTACAACAAAGCTTAAACTTGTTCTTCATAATAATTTTAAAAACAATACTAGCTCCCTATTTAATTTTAAAAACAGCAAAAAATATCCACCTCCCTTTTTTATAAGGAGTCTTGAAGTTTAAATCTCTTCAGTGTGATAGATATGATTGCTTTGATCTGCTTAGCTCTTGGAAGTCTAGGGGCTCCAGGCTGCTGGCCCCGTGCTGCCCGGGGTCCCTAGGGACAGCTCTACCCGCCATTAGAGATTTTTTTCCCGAGAACCCCCTGTAACATTTTGTGAACCCCCAGGGGTTCACGAACCCCAGTTTGGGAACCACTGCTCTAAGGTATGAAGGTTCCTAATAGATAATGATCCTGCTCTTCTCCTAGACAGAACAAGGGGCATTGCTCCATCAGATACAAAAGCAGGAGGAGTCCGAGGTAGTTCAGGACACTTCCTCATGTTTAAATTGACCAAAATTGGCCCTGCTTCACAGCCCCCGTTCCAAATACTGATGTTTAGGGTGTGAAGCGCTGCCTCTTGGGAGGCAAGCAAGTCTTTTTCTCAGGCTCTGAGTGATTGAATTACTTCTTCCTGATACGGAAGGCAAATTTGTAGAGCTGTGACCTGGATGATCCTGCACCCTCGAGAATTGGCACAGATTAACCAAGAGCTTCTGTGGAGGTGCAGTTTGACCCCAGTATGTGGCTCTAAATTCCTATTCTTCCTTTATCCCTCCCCACTGGCTCTCTTTTGAATAACAGGGTGGAACTGTTCAAAACAAATTGGTCTGGATCGCAGCAGATGAGGAACAGAAAGGAAGGAAGTGCCTCAGCTGCCAGTGGCAGGAGTAAAAAAAAGTGACAGTTTCATTTTTCCTTTCTGTCTGAGGGACAGGCAGGTTGGGAGCAATTAGACTTCCAATTAAGGGATGACTTATCTGGAGATGGAAACTGTGTTTTGTAGGAAAGGACTTTGCAGCCAAGGCCGAATACATTGGTGTGTATAACCTTGGGATATCCTTGTTCCAGAGGAGAAAGCTGGAGCTTGAGGTAAAGAATGAGAATCCCGGTCATAGGATTTGGAGCTGGGCTGATACACACATTGGTGAGAAGTGACCTCTGGATCACCCTGGCTGTTCCTTCTCCCTGTTGGAAAGCCATTTTGGAGGGTGCTACAGAGGGGTCAGGATCAATTAATATCTGTTGAGTGCTCTAAGTTCCTCTGATAAAAGGTGACAGAACAGGGAAAATATGACTCTCATTGTTTCTAGATTCCCTAGACTCGGAAAATAATTGAGGGTAAAGGGGACAGCTGTGTCGTGTATCTGGTGCCCTGCTTTGTGCTCAAGAGCCCACACATCACCTGGGTTTCCCTACTTTCTAAGTCTGCTGTTGTTGTCATAACAGATTTTAGTGCTGCTGCTGTTACTTTTTGACAATTAGGCAACTGTCATATAGTGAGACATTGAAGGGTGAGATAAAACAGGTTGAATATGCACTACATAGTAGTGCAGGGAATTTACTACACTGACTTGCTTGGAATTGAGTTCACAGAAGCTGGAAGTGTAATGGTAGTGCTGAAGAACTGGAGGATAATACAAAGGTTGAACATATGTCACTGTTTCAGAAAAGAGGTTAGATTGTGGGTTCTGCACTCTAAGGGGAACAGAGTCAACAGCATCACAAACCTTTCTGGTGAGTTACCACCAGGGATAGGTGAGCATAAGGGTGGGTGGGTGGATATTAGATATATGTATTTTATATATACATACGTATAGTGCTAGTTTGGCAGAAAGTACTTTCAAAAACCTCCTATTGCTTTTGCAGACTGCTGTGGAGAAATTATTAAATTTTCTCTGTGATCTGACTGTGTTTCTGTCAGGGTGACCCTAATTCCATTAGAGTAGCTTGGAGCTGATTCAGGATGATTGTTTCACACGTTCTCCGTCAGCTTGCTCATGTTTTTCTTTTATGCACTCTCTCTGCTTCCCCTTCTGTTAGCTCTCAACTATACCACGGAAAAATGGCTTTGCAGATTTCATTTAATGTTCAGTTCAATTGTCAAGGAAAAGATGCTCTTTTCGGGCCTTTGGAATATGTTGCTTGCTTTAATAAAAAAAAAAATCTTTTCTACCAAAATATGTGGAGTCCAGGGAAAAGAAATCAATACTTTCAGCAGAGGCCATCATCACTCTTTCTTTAAATTAGGCTTTGTGTTTGACATCCTGGGCATGGCTTCCATTAACCGAGGGGCGGACGAAGTGACCCAGCAGAGGTCTTTTCTAACCACGTATGTCTTGAATTATCTCAGGCAGAATTTCAAAGGATTTAAAGAAGAAAGCTTCTTCAAAAGTGACCTTGTAAGGTGGAAGAGATAAGGCAGGGCATATGTCAACTGAGGTGTGAATGTGATATGTGGCAAATATCCAATTAACTATTTTGATGTCTAAAGATTTTGGATGAACTTCATCTTTATTTATTTATGGGAAGGCCAGGGTAAGTAATTGGCCAGTAGTGAGCTTGCGCTAATAATGGCATAGCGTTTGGCATCGCAGCAGTGAAAACTGGGAATGGACTGAGAAAATAGGTGCTGACTTTTTGTGTCAACAGGCCTCTGTCCCTGTGAGGATCTGTCTATATAACAATGGATGGACACATATATCAAATGTGGCCTTCTACAAGTGGCCACATTATTTGGATCTTAACTTGGGTCAAGAACAGGAAACCAAAGATGATGGGAAGATGATAAAGAATTGCCAGTACTGCTAAAGCCTGAGAAATGAAAAAGTACTGGTGCCATTTGTAGACATTTGACTCAAAGCGAGCTCTGTCTCTCTGAGGAGATTTTACATTGGGATATAAAATACTATGTCTGGAAGCTTTGGCAGGGGAGAAAACTGGAGCCTTTTTACTGTATCCCCTTAAACTTTCACTCTAGTGCTGCCTTTTTGCCCTCCTTGCTCTAACTTCCTGGGACCCAGCAGTGAACCCGACTGATCTTGACTCCTTGATTCAGCTGTGCCTTCTCAGGCTTTCAACTGCTTGACTGGTGGAGACTCAGCAACTGATCAGCCACAACGAAAACTGGTGCAGGCCACCTTTGAGGGACAGCTGTCTCCTCTGGGAGAGAAAGGCACTTGCAGAGTCAAGTGGAGAGACCTGAAGATGAAGTTTTGAACCCAAGACTTATGCTTTACCTCTTCCTGTTTCTTTATTCCTTGTGTTTTTTATGTCCCTAAAATGATGTGTTTGACTGTTTTGTGTGGTTTTTATAAGGTATGATCCAGATACCAGTGTGTTTTGCATTGCAAGTAGTTAAGTAAATGTTCAGGTACTTTTCTACAGCTGTTAACCATGTTATCTTTGGGTAGCTTAACCATCTTCACCAATAAAGGTCGTGAGCAAAGCTTTAAAATATTCTTTAGGGGAATAAACAGTCTTTGAGTTACACCAAATGCCGTGTGACCTGGATCGTTTGGGCTAGCACAATTAACACATTAAACCTCCCACATTTGTCCCTTCAATCCCAGTGACCCATGACATCCTCTGGTCGCCCTAAGGAGATGGATGCTACCTTGAGACTGGACAGCCATTGATAACCAAGCCCCTTGTTGCTCTGTCATGTACACAATCTCCTGTGACAGCTTGTTTGGGTAGCTACTGTGGCTTCTAAAGCAGCAGTCCACTGATCAATTAATCTTTCCTTTGTTTTTTTTCCTCATAAACCCATTTACAACATCCTTCGCTGTATTTTGTGTCAAACCCTTTTCATGCTGGTTTGTCAAACCTCCAACCTCCCAGGGTTCAGGGTCCTCCTATGGACACACATGTTTACTAATGTTCACAGGAGAGCCAACCCAAACAGAAAAACGAAACAAAACAAAAAAACCCCACCAAAACCAAGACATAAGCTGTTCCTTCTTCTGGGCTTCCCAGTGCATCTCTCTTCTCAGTTTCTGACTGAGACTCGAAGCTCCTTGGACAGGGACTCTGTATTTTGTGTCCCATACAACGCTGACCACATCAGCAACAATTAATAAATAACAACAGGGGTACAGTGATTTCAGTGATGAATGTGGTATGGGAACTGTCTCTATCCTGCCTTTTCAGGGAAAGGAGTGGAGGCTTAAAGTCCTCATTTTTGAGAGGGTCAGTTGTGTCCTCCTTGGCTGGGCTGCTTGGAAAGAGATCAGTAAAGCTTCTCTTTAAAATGTTATCTTCAGCATAGAGTCATACATTTTAAGCCCCAAAGGGACCGTTATGATCTGCTAGCCTGACCTCCTGCATAACACAGGCTGTATGATTTCCTCCAATAATTTCTGCATCTAGTTTAACAATTTGAGGTTGAGCTAGATGCAGGGGTTCTCAAACTCCATTACATGCCACCCCCTTCTGACAATAAAAATTACTACATGACCCCAGGAGCTGGGACCGAAGCCTGAGCCCTCCCTGGATTGGGGGGTGGGGGGAAGGTGCTGAAGCCCAAGGGCTTCAGCCCCAGGTGGGGGGCCTGTAACCCGAGTCCCAAAACACAGGGCTGAAACCCTCAAACTTTGGCTTCGGACGGTGGGGCTCAGGCTTTGGCTTTGGCCCTGAGCCCCAGCAAGTCTAAGCCAGCCCTGGCAACCCCATTAAAATGGGGTCATGAGTTTGAGAACTGCTGAGCTAGAGCATCTCTTTTAGAAAGATGTCTAGGCTTGATTTAAAGGCTCCAAGTGATGGAGAATTTACCTACATCCCTTGGTGGTCTGTTACAATGGTTAATTACCATCCTTACTATTAAACATTTTCATCTTATTTCCAATTTGATTGTTGCTGATTTTCGGCTTTTAGCCGTTGGGTCTTGCAACTCCTTTCTGCCAGATTGTATCAGTATCTAGTATTGGATATCTTCTGCTTGTGAAGGTACTTTATAGAGACAGGGTGGGGGAGGTAATATCTCTTATTGGACCAACTTCTGTAGGTGAGACACACAAGCTTTCGGAAGCTGGGGGGGGTGGCAGTTGGGGGGCTTGTTAGTGGTTATATATAGATTGTTGTAATAAGCCATAAATCCAGTGTATATTACCATGTCTCTCTAATGTCCTGGGACCAACATGGCTACAACAACACTGCATACAAGGTACTTTATAGACTGTTATCAAGTCATCTCCTTAACCTTCATTTCTTTTCTATAAAATAGGTAGATTGAGCTCCTTACTGTTCTCATTTTAAGGCATGTTTTTCAGACTACAGATCATTCTTGTGGCTCTTCTGAACCTGACACATTTTCCAACATATTTTTTCTGAAGTGTGGACACCAGAACCAGACACACTATTCAGTGGTGGTCTCACACACACCATTTAGAGAGAGAATATCACCACCGTCTTACACTTGTTTGGTATTCTCTGCTAGCACATCTAGGTATTATGTTAGCTCTTTTTGCCAAAGGATCACACTAAGGGCTCATGTTCAGTTGATTATCTATAATGACCCTTAAGTCCTTTTCTGAGTCACTGCTTTCCAGTATGTAGCCGCTGATACTTTGAGTGAGACTTACATCCTTTGTTCCTAGATGTATTATCTTGCATTTGTCTCTATTAAAATACATTTTGTTTGTGCCCAACTCAACAACTGATTCAGATCTCTCTGTATCAGTGATCTGTCCTTGTAATTATTTACCACCCCACAGATGTTTGTGTCACCTGCAGACTTTATCGGCAATAAACCCATTGCTCTTACAGGGTTCTTTTCTCATTTCCAGAACTAGCTGTAGGCCAGTTTCATTTGTTCATCCACATCTCATCCAGATAAAAAAGTAATAAGTATATTTGTAAACATACAGGCAGTTGAAAGTTTTTGAGAAGGAAATACTAAAAAAAATCCTCTATTAGGTGAATTTGGCAGTTTTTGTGCATGAAACTCAGGCTCTGTGTTAATGACATACCACCTGCTTTTACTACGCCATTGAAATGGAGCATAGTAGAAATAAAACCTGCTTGTGAGTAATCGCAGAACAGTGAGCCCCATCTTGCTTGCTACTACAGTGTGCTGACTTGGGATACAAAAGAATTATGGGGATCTTTGCTGGAGCTGTTAGTGTTTAGATGAGCGGTTGTGGGAGGCAATAACAAGATAATGGGGACACTTCTGTTTGGTTTTCTGATTGTTTGTTATGATGGTGCTTCAAAATGCTTCTGTAGTTTGAGATGATCAAGCTTGTTTTCATGAAGAACCCAGACTCTGAACGGGGGGAGGGATAGCTCAGTGGTTGGAGCATTGGCCTGCTAAACCCAGGGTTGTGAGATCAATCCTTGAGGGGGCCACTTAAGGGTCTGGGGCAAAATCAGTACTTGGTCCTGCTAGTGAAGGTAGGGGGCTGGACTCAATGACCTTTCAGGGTCCCTTCCAGTTCTATGAGATAGCTATAGCTCCATATTAAAAAAAGAAAAAAATTGTTTACTCAAAACATGCATAAGACATTTTTGATAGTGAATATATTTGTAAAAAACAAAAAACAAAACCATCCCACCTGTACATTAACAATTTGTTTCCAAAAAAGGGAATCTTTACATGTCAATAACTCAGACAATGCAGAATTTCCATCTATATCGTATGTCCAGTCCCATGAGAAAATGAGGTGCTTTGCCTATGTTGAAAAAATCTCATTTATTTTGTGGTGTTAACCATCATAGGTGTATACAGAAATTCTCAAGATCTAGTATCAGAGGGGAGCCGTGTTAGTCTGGATCTGTAAAAAGCAACAGTGTGTCCTGTGGCACCTTTAAGACTAACAGATGTGTGTATTCACCCACGAAAGCTTATATTCCAATACATCTGTTAGTCTTAAAGGTGCCACAGGACTCTGTTGCTTTTCTCAAGATCTAGCAATTCTCAATAAATTCTCTTTTGTCTTGCACTCTGGAAGCATGTGATTGTCAGATTAAACCAAAATACTAAATTTTATTATGAACAAGGACTTTTTCATCTGGAAATGAATGTAGGTAACATTGCAAGGTTTTGCCCTGAATTTCATTTACATTTGGGCTTTCTTTGCAACATTATTACACTAGATTTTCACAGTATGTGGGCACCTTTACAGCCTCAGAAGACACTAGTCACAAAATGTTGTCCGATTCGTATTGTGTAAGTTGGAATAAGTCTTCAGTCTGTGAGACTTTCAATTACCTGTTCAATGGATATGTTACCCTGGATTTCCAGTCCTTATTGCAGGGCTTAGCAACACCATTTTCATGATTGTATCTTGCAAAATGAGTTTGACAAGGTATCTTTTGGTCAAAATGTAGAAAGTGAAAATTTCAGAAAGGAGTCACATGGGACCAAGCGAGTGGCCATCCAAAATGGCACATTCTGCAATTCAAAATGTCAGAGAAACCTTCTGTATTGGACGTCACTGAAAACCATCACAATGAGTTAGTCGCTCACGGGGTAGTTTGGGAAAGACTTTAATTTGGCATAAGCATCTGACTTGCTACCATTCCACTTGATCTAAGATCGGGGGCACCAGTAATGGTCACATGGAAAGTGCCATACCAGGTTGTACCAATGGTCCAGCTAATCCAGTGCTGTGTGATCAGTACTAGAAAGGTCACTGAGACCTATCCTCTTGTTTCCTTTAGCTGCTTCCCTCATTTTTTCATTGTAACTTCTATCTGTGCCTGGGGATTGTCTCTTCACCTTAAATTCTAGTGATCTAAACCCTTGCAAGGTTACTGTGGTGTGTGGAGGAGGAGAAAATAACTCTTGAGCCTGTGTACTTGGATATCAGATTGCAGAATATCTAGATGCTTGGCTTGTCTCTCCTTCGGTGAAACAATCTCACTTAAACAGTAGCGTAGCTGTGTTGTTGTTAAATAAAATCTATTTTAATGATAGAATTTTAGAAAGCCCAGGAAAGTTGCATCCATTTTGCTCATGCAGCATTTCTGCCCCTGAAAACTGTCTTTGTAATAACCTTTTTGAGCCTTGGCTTAAGAACAAAAGGGCTTGGCAGATAGAATAGTACATTTTCACCAGCTTCCCAATAACAGTTAATCACTTCTCGGGATGTTAGTCCAAATTTGTTGCTGAACTGTTGCTTTATGGTAGAGTTGTACTTATGGCTGTACTGAAGGCTCTGTTTTCAAATTGTGACTTTCTGCGTAAGCTACCTTTTGGGCTTTTGGAAATTCTTGCGGGTCTCAACTCTAAAGGAAATATATTAGGGGACAGCGTGTTTTAAAAAAGGGGGGGGGAGAGAGAAGCAAAAACACCACTTTGTTCATCTGAGTTCTGAAAACATGCAAAATATTTTCATTTGTCAGGGAATTTTTCAGATGCTTTTGTTTTGCTTGGCAAATTAAACAGATTTTAAAGGGAGTGAGAGCATGCTTCACAGTTGGCATAAACCTGAGTTTCATCAAGGACTTGTGCCTCTGACGTGTTTGAAGAAATTTCTTTTAGAAATGAGAAGGCTATTGTCTTTCTCTACTGGCCAGGAACCTGCTTTCTGTCAGAAGAAAAATGCATCAGGAAGAGTGAACTATGGAGGGTGAAATTCAGATGTTGCCAAGGATTTTGGGGCTGAGAAAGAAACTTAATCAAAATACTTTATATTGATGTAAGCAGCTGGGTATATGATTCAGTGTCTAATTATTTAATGTGGAACAGTGTGTCTTTCTGTAATGTCAGATTGAGAGATCACTTGTAAAGCAAAGTGAACTTTATAATATGGTAATCACAGATGGGTTTAGTGTGTCTTGAGCAACGGTGGTCAGAAAACAAACAAAGGTTTGAATGCATGAAGAATAGGTTAGAAATAATTTGAAAATATTCAAATGCAAATATATGAAGCAACAGGATGCCCCTACCTGAAATTCTGCATTCATGCTTTCTCAACAAGGATTTAGTAGAAATAGAGGGGCTTTCAGGAGTGCGATGACAATTGTTAGAGGTTGGAAAGCCTTCCTTGCAAAGAGAAATTGAAAAGATTGGGATTGATTAGTTTAGAGAGGGAGAAGATAGAGGTATACAAAATAATGAATGGTCTACAACAGACACTTCTGATTAAAAAGTACTTTTTTACACAGACACATGATTACGCGGGGGCAGGGCTTCTGATTTTACATTTTAACTAGTAAACACAAATAAAACTCCTTTGTTACAAAAGAAAAGAAAAAGAAATCTGTGCGTAGCCAATAAACACTGGGAAAACACTGGAAATGGTTACGCGTATCTAAGGGCTTGTCTACATGGCGCAGTAATGTGCCCTACAGGGGTGTGATAATATGCATTACTCATTACCATATATGCAAAGACAAACACTTGAACCCTCTCCCCCATTTTTGGATATCTGCATACATTTCAAAAATTGCTACAAGTAAACCCTTAAAATAATATTAATAATCCCAGAAAAACAGAATACCTACCTAGTGAACTTGTTGCCATAAGGTATTTATATGTATGGTGAGAATATTCTGATTACACTAGATAGTATGAAAGATGTATGTATCTCCATGTGCTGAGGCATAGGCTCAGTTGCTCACTATCTGGGGATAGGAAGAAACTGGGATTCCTCGTGGGAAGGTTATTCAGGAATGGGCCATAGTAATGGGCTAGCTTTTTTGCACCTTTCTTGGAAGCATCTGGTACCGATGGTAATCAGACCGGGATTACTAGTCAAGATGGACCACTGGTCTGATCTGTCATCTATAGATTTTATGTCCAGAAGGAATCATTAGATCATCTAGTCTGACCTATCACACAGGCCATAGAATTTCATTCTGTTACTCCTGTATTGAGGCCCAATAACTTGTGTTTGACAAAAGCACCTTCCAGAAAGGTATCCAGTCTTGGGTATGGCAATTACTATGTTCCTATACAGTGTTTTACATAAGAAGTGCTGAGCTATAAAAATACTTCTGGTCTTCTGATGAGTTAAAGGTCCTGCTTGTTGTCTGTCATTTGCTTGTGCTGCATGTTGATCTTCACACATTTCCAACATGGTACCAGATGTATTGCAGCAGGCATGGTACAAGTTTTGCACAAATGTTTCCACTCATTGTTTCAGTTACTTGTAACTTTCTGAAGTTTACACTTTTGGGTGAAAATTTCCCATCTTGGTCTTCGGCTAAAAGTAAAAGGTTTTGTTTGTTTGTTTTGAAAGTTTGAGCAAAAATGCTTTTGACCATTTTTGAGAATGAGGAGAATGGGAAAAACATTTGGCATGTTTATAGATTAAATAAAAAAAAATCATGCAACGTTATTAAAAATACTCCACTGCTGAAATGGCTGAGGTTAGAAAGTTGTAAATTTGACAAGGAATAGTCCTCAGTGGAAGTGCCTTTCAATAGTCCAGTGAAAATGGAGTTTGACTTGACCAAGATATGACATGTTGAAAAATATACCATATAGAGAGATGCATGGTATATTTTGCAATAGATTTTCTTGTGAAATCTTCCAACTCAGCCAAAAGATATCGTTCTTCGCTTGTGCATGACTAATTTAGCTGTATACTTGAAAATTTAGTTAAACTATGCAGTGAATGAAGCAAAGGCCTCCATAAGGTAAAAGTTACAGATGGGATTCACCACTCTACATCTTATCATCTGCATTGTATCTGGGCATTCAGGTGGTGTCTACTCAAATGGTTCCGTGTTATGAAATATTTCCCTGTATATGTATATAATTCCCATTGTTAAAGGAACATTTTGGTTACACCGTAGGTCACAAAAGTAACAAAATGTCTCCCCTGAGGCTGTCTGCTCAACCTTAACTCTGTCCCTTTGTGTGTGTATATAGGCTCACAACATAGTCTCTAATAATGTGAGTACATCATTTCTCACTATACTATACTATATAATATAATATACGTTTTCTATAACCTTGCAATATCTTTTTCATTGTTGTAGGGGTCCAGAATGTGTTCATTGGCTTGGACATTTTAATAAGTTCTTTTTTTGTATTTGATTTAGTCAATGAACACGTGCTATTGAATTTCTTTTCAGCCAGCAGCACAGCCTTCTGTAGGGGGTCAGGCATTTAGTGTGAAGCTAATTTAGTTTAAATTTGTGGCATTTAACTTAATCTGTAATATGTTGTGTTAGAACAGCTTACTGTACTTTTGAAGACATGAGGAACTCTGTTTACTTGGCATACATAGAGCAGTATATCACAAGATATTTCCTATGTGTGTAAGGCTATATAAAAATCTGTATGACATTATAGAAAGAGGATTAATGTGCTGGGACGGGTTCCATCTATCAAATACTGGCAAGAGCATCTTTGGACATCACCTGGCTAACCTGATAAAGAGAGCTTTAATCTAGGTCCTGTGGGGGATGGTGAACAAAATCCAGATAATATGCATCTGGGCTCAAGTAACGAAGACAAGGGGAAGGGCTAATTTCTGGGTAAGGGCCTTGAAATCACAACTGCATTAAAAAGGCAAAAAGAAAAGCAACAGGGCAGTCTGCAAAATATCTTCAATGCCTGTATATAAATGCAAGGAGTATGGGGAACAAGCAGAATGAACTGGAAGTCATGGTATATGAAGAAAATTGACTTAGTTGGCATCACAGAGACTTGGTGGGACAACTTCCATGATTGGAATATCAGCATTAAGTGATACAGTTTGTTCCAAAAGGATAGGTATTTAAAAAGGGGGAGGTGTTGCGCTGTACGTCAAGAATATATACACTTTCTCCGAGGTCCAAGAGGAAGTGAGTGCAGACCTACTGAGAGTCTCTGGTGAGGATAACAAGGGAAAAGAACTGGAGCAATGTTATAGTGGGGGTCTATTATAGACCACGAAATCAAGAAGAGGAAGTGGATGAGTCATTCTACAAGCAGGCACGTAACAATTATCTAGCACACATGAGCTAGTATTAATGGGGGATTTTAACGTCCCTGATATCTGTTGGAAGACTATTGCAGCAAAATGTCCTACATCCTGCAAATTCAGCGTGTCTAGGGGACAGCTGTCTGATTCAGAAAATTGAGGAAACAACTAGGGGGGGCGTCCATTTTGGATCTGATTTTCACCAACCAACATGGATAAATTTGTTGTGAATGTGAAGGTGGTTGGGAACTTGGGGGTGATCATGATCTAATAGAACTCAAGATCCTATGGAAAGGAGGACCTGAGAACAGCAAAACAAGGACACTGGACTTCAGAAAGGTGAATTTCAACTGACTCCGAGAAATAGTTGGCAAGGTCCCATGGAAAGACCAATTAGGAAGAAAAGGAATCAAAGGGCACTGGCAGTTCTTAAAAGATGTAATAGTAGAGGCTTAACATCAAGCTATTCTGAGGAAAGATAAGAAGAGCCACAGGAGGCCAACGTGGCTGCACAAGGAGCTTTTTAGCTCTCTACAAACCAAAAGGGAGACATACTAGAAATGGAAGGAGGGGCACGTCACCAAGGAGAAGCATACATGGGAAAAGCATGAGCACGTAGGGGCAAAATCAGGAAAGTCAAGACAAGGAATGAGTTACAGCTGGCGAGGAATATTAGAGACAACAGGAAGGGGTTCTTCAGATATGTCAGACAGAAAGATCAAGGATGGTGTAGGTCCACTGCTAAGTGGAGACGGTGAACTGGTAATGGAAGATGATAGGAAGGCAGAGCTGCTCAATGCCTACTTTGCGTCAGTCTTATCACAAAAAACATAAGGTGACTGGATGACTAGCAATGTTACTAAAGACAATAAAGGGGAAAGGATGCAGATTGGGATAAGTGAAGAACACATGAGAGATCTTCTGACCAATTTGAATGAATTAAGATTAGCGGGGCCGGATGCTATTCACCCAAGGGTACTGAAGGAATTAGCTGAAGAAATCTCGAAGCCACTGGCAACAATATTGACAAACTCCTAGATGACAGAAGAGGTCCCAAAAGACTGGAGAAGAACTAATGTCGTGCCCATCTTTAAAAAGGGGGGAAAGGAGGATCTGGAAAATTAGACCAGTCAGCCTGGCTTCGATACCTGGGAAGCTACCAGAGCGATGTATAAAACATTCAATTCGAGAGTATCTGGAGGATGTAGAGGTGATCGCTAGCAGCCAGCATGGATTTACCAAGAGCAAGTCATGCCAAACCAGCTTGATTTCCTTCTTTGACAGGGTAACTGATTTGGTGGATGGGGCGAATATGGTGGACATAATATACCTGGACTTGAGCAAGGCTTTTAACACAGTCCCACATGACATTCTGATAAATAAGCTGGAGAAATACGGGCTCGGTGGAACTACCATTAAGTGGATACATCGTTAGCTAAACATCCGCAAACAAAGAGTAACTATTAATGGAATGATGTCTGATTGGAAGGAGGCCTTGAGTGGGATTCCACAGGGATCTGTTCTGAGTCCAGTGTTGTTTAACACTTTTCTTAATGACCTGAATGTAGATACAGAGCAAATTGATCAAGTTTGCAGATGGCACAAAGCTTTGGAGAATAGAGCTAAAATTCAGAGGATCTTGATAAACTTGAGAACGGGGCTATAGACAACTAAATGAAAATTCAACAAAGACAAATGTAAGGTGCTACCCTTAGGGAAGAAAAACCTAATGCACAGATACATAATGGGGAAAAACTGGCTTGGCAACAGCACTGCCAAGAAGGATCTGAGAGTTGTAGTGGATCACTGCGTCAACACGAGTCAGCAATGAAATGCTATCTCAAAAAAAAAGAAAATTTTAGGTTGCATTAACAGAGGCATAGTATGCAAGTCATGGGATAGTACTGCTCTACTCAGCTCTGGTTAGGCTTCAGCTGGAGTAGTGTGTCCAATTTTGGTCACGGATGTAGAGAAACTAGAAAGTATCCATCTTTGTCCCTCACCTCTGATCAAAGGGATGGAATGCAAGCCATACGAATAAAGGCTGAAGGAACTGGGTATGTTTGAAAAAGAGTAGATTAAGGGGATCTGATAGCAGTCTTCAGATACTTGAAAGGCTGCCACAAAAAAGATGGAGAAAAGTTGTTCTCTTTTGCCACAGTGGGCAGGACAAGAGGCAAAGGATTCAACCTACACCATAGCCAATTTAGATTAAATCTCAGGAAAAACTTCCTAACTGTAAGAACAGTAGGACAGTGGAACAGACTGCCACGGGAGGTTGTGGAAGCTTCTTCACTGGAGGTTTTCAAAGAACGTAAGAACAGCCATACTGGGTCAGACCAAAGGTCCATGAAGCCCAGTATCCTGTCCTCTGACAGTGGCCAACGCCAGGTGCCCCAAAGGGAATGAACAGACAGGTTATCATCAAGTGATCCATGTCCTGTCACCCAATCCCAGCTTCTGGTAAACAGAGGCTAGGGACAGCATTCCTGCCCATCCTGGCTAATAGCCATTGATGGACCTGTCTTCCATGAATCTATCTAGCTCCCTTTTGAACCCCGTTATAGTATTGGCCTTCACAACACCCTCTGGCAAGGAGTTCCAGAGGTTGACAGTGCGTTGCGTGAAAAAATACTTTCTTGTGTTTGTTTTAAACCTGCTACCTATTAATTTCATTTGTTGGCCCCTTGTTCTTGTATTATGAGAAGGAGTAAATAACACTTCCTTATTTACTTTCTCTATACCACTCATGATTTTATAGACCTCTATCATATCCCCCCTTAGTCACCTCTTTTCCAAGCTGAAAAGTCAGTTTTATTAATCTCTCCTCATACGGAAGCTGTTCCATACCCCTAATCATTTTTGTTGCCCTTTTCTGAACCTTTTCCAATTCCAATATATCTTTTTTGAGATGGGGCAACAACATCTGCATGCAGTATTCAAGGTGTGGGCATACCATGGATTTATATAGAGGCAATATGATATTTTCTGTCTTATTATCTATCCCTTTCTTAATGATTCCCAACATTGTTCGCTTTTTTGACTGCCGCTGCACATTGAGTGGATGATTTCAGAAAACTATCTACAATGACTCCAAGATTCCTTTCTTGAGTGGTAACAGCTACTTTAGACCCCATCATTGTATGTGTATAGTTAGGATTATGTTTTCCAATTTGCATTACTTTGCATTTATCAACATTGAATTTCATCTGCCATTTTGTTGCCCAGTCACCCAGTTTTGTGAGATCCTTTTGTAGCTCTTCGCAGTCTGCCTGAGACTTAACTATCTTGAGTAGTTTTGTATCATCTGCAAATTTTGCCACCACACTGTTTGTCCCCTTTTTCCAGATGGTTTATGAATACGTTAAATAGGACTGGGCCCAGTACAGACCCCTGGGGGACACCACTATTTACCTCTCTCCATTCTGAAAACTGACCATTTATTCCTACCCTTTGTTTCCTATCTTTTAACCAGTTACCAATCCATGAGAGAACCTTCCCTCTTATCCCGTGACTGCTTATTTTGCTTAAGTGCCTTTGGTGAGGGAACATGTCAAAGGCTTTCTAAAATCTAAATACACTATATCCACTGGATCTCCTTTGGCCGCATGCTTGTTGACCCCCTCAAAGAATTCTAGTAGATTGGTGAGGCATGATTTACAAAAATCATGTTGACTGTTTCCCAACAAATTACACTTCTACCCCGATATAACACGACCCGATATAACAAGAATTTGGATATAACGCGGTAAAGCAGCGCTTGGGGGGGGAGGGGCTGCGCACTCCAGCGGATCAAAGCAAGTTCGATATAACGCAGTAAGATTTTTTTGGCTCCTGAGGACAGTGTTATATCGGGGTAGAGGTGTATGTTCATCTGTGTGTCTGACAAAAGGAGGCTGGATAGCCATCTGCCTTGGATAGTTTAGATGCAACAAATTCTGCATCTTGGCAGAGGATTAAAGATGACCCTTGCAGTCCCTTCTAACCCTATGATTCTATGATATTGTAGTAGGATGATAGGAGTTTCCAGACTACATCAGACCCAAGGTCCATCTCGTCCAGTGTTCTGTCTCTGAAAGTAGCAGATGTGAGATAACCTACTCCTACATTAGATCTCCTTTTGATCTCTAATAATTAGAGATTGGGGTAAGCCCTAAAACAGGAGGTTTAATATCTCATCCACAAAATGTATAATTATTATTGATAACTTTGGATATTCTGTTTAAATTCCAATCCCATTTTTAATATTGTTGGTCTCTGACTTCCTGTGGCAGAGTTCCATAATGTAATGACATATTTTGTGAAAAGGTATTTCCTAGAATTGGTTTTGAGTTTCCCATTTTTTAACTTAATCATAGAATCATAGAATATCAGGGTTGGAAAGGACCTCAGGAGGTCATCTAGTCCAACCCCCTGCTCAAAGCAGGACCAATTCCCAACTAAATCATCCTTAACTTAAGGTCCCCATCTGCCTATGGTGGGAGAAAAAGGGGATTATTCACTTTGGATGCCTTTGTAGCCAAAAGCTATATTGGTTTTAAAAGTCAAGAAATATTGAAAAGAAAGTCAATAAGATAAGTATTGTTCTTTTCCTTACATTAATGTTGCCCTTCACCCATTCAGCATCGTGGCTGCTTTAATTGTTGTTTGGTGAGATGGTCCCAGGTCTGTACTGTTGGAAGCTGCTGCATGGTTGACATCGAAAAGGCCCAACCAACTAATTGCTTGTAGTTTTACCTGTTTTCGCAGACTAGCCATGGGGTGTAGTCATCCTATTTCAGCTTTGTGTCAGATTTCACTTATTGGCTAAAAAAAAAAGTGGCATTCAAATCCACACAAGGTTCCTTTCCACTTTGTTTCATGTAAGTAACTGTTTACTAGTTAGTCTTAGGGCTTGTCTACACTTAGTGCCACAGCGGTACTGCTGTAGGGTGTAAAGAAGACACTACCTACACTGATGGGAGAACTACTCCCATTGGAATAGGTATCATAGGCACTGACTCTGTGGGTGCTCCAGGGCTGGAGTACTCACGGGGAAAAACAGTGGGTTCTCAGCACCCACTGGCGGGCTTGCCGATCAGCTCCTCCCGCTCCTCCCCAGCGCCTCCTGCCTGCCACTGATCAGCTGTTCAAAGGTGGGCAACAGTCGCTGGGGGGGAGAGGGAGGAGCGAGGGCAAGGTGCACTCAGTGGAGGAGGTGGGGATGGGGCCTTGGGGGAAGGGGTGGAGTGGGGGCAGGGCCTGGGGGGAACCGGGGTCAAGCACCTCCAAGGAAATGAGAAAGTCTGCGCCTGTGATAGCTACCACCTCTTGGGGAGGTGTAGCACTGTCTACACTGAGGGTTAGCTCGGTATAAATGTTGCTTATGGGTGTGGATTTTCCATGCCCCTGAGCAACATAGTTATACTGACATAAGTGTGTAGTATGAATCAGGGCTTAGTGCAGGGGTCCGCAACCTTTCAGAAGTGGTGTGCCGAGTCTTCATTTATTCACTCTGATTTAAGGTTTTGCGTGTCAGTAACACATTTTATTGTTTTTAGAAGGTCTCTTTCTCTAAGTCTATAATATATAACTAACCTATTGTTGTATGTAAAATAAATAAGGTTTTTAAAATGTTTAAGAAACTCCATTTAAAATTAAATTAAAATGCAGAGCCCCCCGGACCAGTGGCCAGGACCCGGGCAGTATGAGTGCCACTGAAGATCAGCTCACGTGCCGCCTTAGAATCATAGAATATCAGGGTTGGAAGGGACCTCAGGAGGTCATCTAGTCCAACCCCCTGCTCAAAGCAGGACCAATTCCCAACTTCAGCACGCGTGCCATAGGTTGCCTACCCCGGCTTAGTGTATGCGTATCGTATATTCTTACATGCTATTCTGAAAGTTCTCTTAACTAGCCAGTGCAGATAAAAATGCACTTGTATTTCCTTGTAATAGGAAAGAAACACTTATAAAAAGCAAATAAAGATATTGTCTGCTCAGTGAGTTGCAGAGTCCTGCAAACTTCAACTGTTCTGTCAGGATGTTCTCCAGTCATTCTGTGGTTTTAAATAGTTAATTTTTTTTGAAAGAGTGAGAATGAAATCTGCAGCCTGTTATGAATAATAGAATATGGTAATATTACAGCGACATACACACAAACTCTGCAGACTGACAGCACAGCTGCTAAGTGTTAGGTTTTTAAAATATGTACAATCTTTTGTCAACAGAATTAAGAACAGGAACATTACATGGTTTGTTTCTGCATGAGGGTATTTTGTAAGGAAATTTAATGATAAACTGTTCTGCATTTTGACCTTTTAAAATTTTCTGAGCTCTTGCATCTTCCGGAGAATTGGTGAGATTCCGAAATTTAGACGTGCAGAATCTTAATGGCTACTCTGACATTTTGCTAGACCTGGCTGGATACCTGTGCTTGATTAGTTTTCTAATGTGCTTGCTCTGCCAAGCCTGAGACACTAGGATTCTATGTAGTTTAGTTTCCTTTAAAGTGATTGCACTGTAAACCTCTTTCCAATTAAAAGGTGATGCTATTCTGGTAATGGAAAGTTGTTTTATTTTTCCTGTCCCCTGATATGCACGCAAGTAGAAAGGCTGTAGGAAAGTGTTATCGCTGGGTTTTTTGTAGTTTGTTCTCTACTGCAGATCTCTATATACAGAAAAGTAAAAAATCTGTGTGGCTGGCTGGCTGATGGTGAATACGGATACAATGATACTTAGGCCATGTCTACACTAGCGACTTTAAAGTGGCACAGCTGTACTGATGCGCTGTTGTAAGATCGCTCAGGTAGCTGCTCTATGCTGATGGGGGAGAGCTCTCCTGGCAACATAATAAAACCACCTCAACGAGCAGTGGTAGCTGTCGGTAGGAGAAGCTTTTCCGCTGACATAGCACTGTGCACGCCGGCGCTTTTTTCGGTATAACTTAGGTCGTTCAGAGGTGTGTTTTTTTTCACACCCCTGAGCTAAGTTCCCTCTAAGTTGCACGGCCATGCAGCAGGCTATCAAGGGCCGTGCAGGTGGGGAGAGGCGCCCCGCCCCACCGGAGCTGCTGCGACTGGGGAGACGCACCGAGCTGCTGCGGCGAGAGAGAGAGCTGGGGGGAGTTCTCTGTCCTGGGGCAGCCTGCACCCCAAGCCTCTCATCCCTGGCCCCACCCCAGAGCCCATGGAGCCCTCACATCCCACACCTCTGCCCCAGCCCTGAGCCCCCTCCTGCAGCTGCACCCCCAGCCAGAGCCCTCAATCCCCTGCCTCACCCCTAAGGCCGCACCCCCAGCCAGAGTCCGCAGCCCAACCCTCTGCTCCAGCCCTGAGCTCCCTCTCACACGCCGAACCCCTCGGCTTCACCCCCGCCACACATCACCTCCATATTGGTGCACATAACAAAATTCATTCCACACATGGATGTAAACAGTCGGAGGGAACACTGCTTGAGTGACATACGTTTTGCCGACATAAGTGGTAGTGCAGACATGGCCTTACCGAGGGTGCAGCTAGGGTGCAGAAGGTGCTTTTCTGATCCTAAAGGGTTTTACTAGCTACTCTGTAACCTGGCTGAGGTACTGAATCTTGTTTAGACCATGGGAAAAAACTGCTGGAGGGTGGGAGTAAAGAATCTAGGATCACCTCTGGATCTAATCCTGATAGGGAGACAAACTCATACCCTCAGGCAAGTGAACTGATGTGCCATGACCTCTGTTATCCCACCTGTAGAGCAAGGAAATCAGCAGAGACCTCTGTGAAAATGACAGGGAGCTGAGCTTTCTTGAAGTAATAAATATAAAAATCATAATACAGAGGAAGTTTCCCTTCATCTTAACAGGAAATGCAAGAGTTGACTACAGAATTGTGCTGTTAAATGCTAGAAACGGGTAACAGAGCTAACTCGAAATGCATGGGCTGGAGTGCAGGAAACCAGATACCCTTGGTCAGTGTTGAAGTGCTGCTTGCTGGTTCCCCCTCTCTAACCTGCAAAGAGAAAGACAAATGTTAGCAGTTCACTGATTGTCTCTGTGCTGGCAGCGGATCCCAGAACTGATTTATAGCACTTACTCAGCTTTCAGCAAGCAGCAAATGCATTGCTTAATTATTCATGGCAGATGTATTATTGCAGGAAATTAAGACATCAAGGAAACAAGTAAAAACTGTTACTGAGTAGAGCTATAAACAATGGGAGGCGGAAGGAGATGCAGAATGGTGCTACTGTGATGTTAGAGAGATGTCACACTTTCAGAAAGTAATTGGTTAAAATTCCCAGGTCCTTCAGCATGTAACTCATTGCATGTAATTAATAGCTTACAAGTGGTGTTTCATTTGTTAAATTTGTCATTTAAATTATCACATTTGTGAATGTGAAAACCCCTTATGTTGTCACCTTCAGCAGACAAGTTTGTATAAACAAACTTTTTCCTGCTGCTTATGTACACCTTCAGCTATCTTTAAAATACCTGGTGTTTAATTTGCAGAATTGGGTTAGGTCACCTGAGGAATTACTATGCCAAACACAGCAGCAGTTTCTTTAGGCTCTGGGCCAAATGCAGCATCCTAGTGCAAGATATTTACACTTAGTTTTGTCACAAGCTATTGTACCAGTATGGTCACACGTACAGTTCAACCCTTTAAACTGTTTGCTATCACTGACTGTGGTGTATAGGATAGGACACATCCTCATCACCTTGGCCTATGAATGACCTGTATCTGTAGGGATTTGCTGACAAGGAATCAGGCAACCTTGAGTTCCAAAAGTGTTGAAACCTGTTTGGTCCTTGGGTGCCATTGGAAGATCAGTCTTCTGCATGACTATACTTCCATCCTTTCTGTGTTAGATGAGGTTTCTCACTTGCAGTAGTTTCAAGGTTCTCTTAACTTTATGCCTTTATAGATTTGATTGCCAATTTTCAATTGTACATTCTGTGCTTCTGAGTAAAAGTAAAGGGGAAGACGGTGGCTTTCTGCAAACACTTTGTCCTTATTTTTCCCCAGTCTTCATCACAAGGGAATTATTTCACTCTGTCTAAGAGAATTGGTAAAGATGCCAACTCCAGTTGGTACATAACCTCAGGCTTCCAGTTCTATAAGTAAGATGGTCATTTCAGTATGGCTGTCCCTGGACTATATCTCCATCCAGGCCGTATGCTGCATTTGGTCAGGAATAAATTTCTATTCTTACACTTCATTCTGTTGGCCCCAGCTATTAACTCTGAAAGGCAAAAGTCAACCTGCTGACTCTTCCATTGGCATTAAAAACATTTCTTTGACTTCTAAGCCCTTTCCTCTTCTCTTGGTTGCAAGATTAGAAAAGGTCTATTGGGATTAGCACCAATTTTCTATTGAAGTAAAGAAAATTTTTCTCTGTGTGTGGTCCTGGACTGAGCCTTGTAAAGATATTTTAATCTTGGAGAAATTTTCCTTGTTATTCATTGCCCTAAATAAGCGGTTTATTTTTCTAGTTGCATAAATCAGACACACTTGGTGCTAAGAGGCAGCTGAATAAATCATTTAGGTGTGTTTGAGCAAACCATCCCACCCCCCCCCCCCCCCCCGGACTAATGATGATAAAAATTATCCTCAAGTATCCTGTTATATGTAGTTTTAAAACCGGCCTACAAATAAAGATCTGTTTGAAGTGACTCCAAAACCCTGTACTGATACAAGAAATAACTACATTAAAATTGAGTCCCAGAGTCTCTGCTTCAGACATTTCCAAATCTAGGAAAACAGAATAGAAAAAATTTACGAGTAGCTAGTCTAAAACATTGATATTGTTTTTCTGATGACGGAATTTTTCAGTAGCTGGTATAGGATCTTTCTATCAACCCATCATTTAAAACATAACAGTAAATTTAAACTGTACAAACTCTACTTCTCTAATTCCCAAGTAAATGTTATTCTGGTGAAAACCGATCATTTACAGCACTGAGCAATAGTTACATCATGGATTGTAGCAGTGCAGGCTCTCCTTCACATGGACCTCTGCCAGGGTGCCTCAGTTCCTGACATGGAACAATAGCAATGGGGGAGAGTTCATTTTCCATGGACCACTAAATCTTTGGCCTTCATGCCGCGACTACTGAGGAGATGGCCAGTGGTGATGTATTAAACCCCCATCTGCTTGTAACTGAATTGAGGGCATTAAGAGAGACAAGTGGGTGAGGTAATATCTTTGACTGGACCAACTTCTGTTGGTGAGAGAGAGAAGCTTTTGAGCTACACAGAGCTCTTCCTTAGGTGTAGAACTGAGGACATCAACTCATTTCATGTACAGCAGAGCAGCAAAAATCTATCATGTGGCTGTAATTTTTGGTCACGGCTGCCTAAGTTGCACTGGTTCCAGTGACCGATGGAAGATGTGATAAGTTACATATCCCATTACCAATCCTCTGCACTGCCTTCCAGTGGGAACTTAGTGGACTTTGTGAAATAGCAAAGTGGGTGGAGTTGTTTGACAATGACCCTCTTGGATGATACAGCTTCCTTGACGGGAGTCGTGAATGTGTATGTGGTTGTTAAATGAGATTCATTCATCAGATTCCAACTGCTCCACTTTGCTAGATGGGAACTCTGTGTAGATGCTGCCTCGTTTGTTTATTTTTAAATGCCTGGATTAGTTTAGTGTGAAACTGTTGAGAGAGATAATTTGCCCAAGGAGTTGATATATAGGTCATGGAATGAACTCTAATCAGGCTCTTATACAGCCTACAGAAGAAACTGCTATATCCTTTCCCTTGCTGTGCCCTCCTTTAGCATGGAGGCTGAGTAGTCGGCTTCTACCGTCAAACACTCAGCCCTGAATGCAGATGGTGTTTTCCTCACCCTTACAAAGAATAGGAGGACCTTCAGGTCAGAGGGTAATATCAGTGTCTGGATAACTAATGTTGCATTTGGCATGTGATAGGAGTTTTAATTTGGTCAGCCTTTTCCTTTACCACTGTGCATATCCATTTTTCAAAAAAAACCCCAATGAAATCTCGCTAGCATGTGTTACCTGTTGGGATATCTTTCTTCATGGTAGCAGATTACTTCCTTGGTTTCGTCTACTGCTGTTTCTGGGGTTTTATATTGCATCTCCACTCAGTGGCAAAAACAAAAATTGTTTACTAGAGAAATGTATAGGCAAGGCCTTTTTCATGTAATTATGTTCACGTTAACAAGAGTAATTAGAAAGATAAGTGGTTTGAGAACCAATTGATTAGATTTTGTGGGATTGGCAATGGTTGGGTGATATGTATATAGAGTAGCAGATTTTAATGAAACCAAATTGTTTCCGAATGCTTTATAGTTGTGTGCATTTCCATTGTAAGATCCATTTTTGTACAAATCTTTTCATATACTGAGAAGATTCCGTACCTGTAAGAATGATGGAGAATGACCAAGATGTGAAATTATAGAATATTTTTTCTTACTCTCTCTCACATTTAGCAAACTCATCAGCTGATATAAGTTGCAACTGGATAATTTCATCAGTTCCCATCATGGACATTACATGAGGCTATTTTGTCACTTATTTGGAAGATTATGAATAAGGCTGTGAGTTTGTCACGGAAGTCATGGATTCCGTAACCTCCATGACTTCTGCAGTGGCCAGTGCACCTGGCCCGGGGACAGCTCAGGCGTCAATCACACCGGCTGCTGCTGGGGCAGTCTCGGGCTACTGCCTCCCCCCGCCCCTACGCCAACAGCAGCAGGAGTTTGGGTGTGGGAGGTGGCAGGGGGATTTTGGTACGGGATGGGGTGAGGCAGGCTCTGGGTGGCGCTTACCTCAGAGGGCTCCCCAGAAGCTGCGACATCCCCCCTCGCTTAGCTCCTAGGCAGAGGCATGGCCAGGCAGCTCTGCACGCTGCCTACGCAGCTCCCATTGGCCACGGTTCCCTGCCAATGGGAGCTGCAAAGCCAGTGCTTGAGGCAGGGGCAGCACGCAGAGCTGCCTGGCCACACCTCCACCTAGGAGCTGAGTGAGGCGGGTGTCCCTGCTTCTGGGGAGGCGTGGAGCCAGGTAGGGAGCCTGCTGGCCCCGCCAACCTCCCCTGCCCCCAACACCAGCGGCGGTTATGGGCCACGTGCCCCCGGGCCACCACCCGAGCACCCGTGGGAACCCTCCCCCCTCCAAGATTTAGTCAGGGGTATATAGTAGAAGTCATGGACAGATCGCGGGCCATGAATTTTTGTTTACTAGCCTTAATTATGACTAATAAAAGTTCTTGAACCATTTTCCGTTTATGTATCTGCACCATAGAAAAGACATTTCAGTCACTTTAATATTTGCCCTAGACTCACTGTCTGTGATATGGAGTTGAGCCATCCATTTATCCATTTGGTTGCCTTAACGTGGTTGCTTATTTTCTGAAATAGCGCTATTAATATAATTATATTTTTTAAAATTACATTAAGAATGTTATAAAGGTTGCAAAGTCAAACACTTAAAAGTTAGAAAATACCAGAATGCAACCTTAATTCTGCATCCATGTGTGTATGTATTATGATATAATCTTTAATTATGTGATTGATCTCACACTATTTTTTCCACAGGACCCCTGCCCCATTTGGTGCACAGGATGATACTGTTTCAGAATTGATCAGGATCATGTAGTGAATGAAATTGGTTTTTTGTAGGACCCCAGCTTAATTTGTTGCAGAAGTTGGAATTTATATAGTGAACAAGACAGGGGATTGCAGGTAGAGAAAGCATGATCTCATGATAAATCCAGTTGAATATTACCTAGGAGAACAGGGTTCTGCTAACAATGGAGGTACTAGTGATCTTTTAAAGGGGGTAAAATAAAGTTGGAAGAATTTTTATAAGGGAAAGTGTTAGGTAACCTAAATATGAGTCTTTGCCACTCCCCCTATAATGTCATGGCAGAATTTATCACCCAGACAAAAATACACATTTTATCAGCCTATAGGAAGTCTCAAATTATTTCCTGTGTGAGATATTTTGGGAATGTCAGTGGTCAGGCTTGTATTGCAAATCCCTTTTAACAGAAACATAATGAAGTCACTGACTGCTTTGAGACTTGGTGAAAATGCTCAGAGGTCTAGGATAAACTCTGAATGTATGAAATTTTCGGGCTGAAAAACCATGAATGGGAGGAAATAGACAAATCTATACTGGAAGACTTCAAATATCTTTTCTCAAAACCTTTGCATATTTTTCCTTCCTCCTCCTTGCCCCCTAGCCATTAACAGTTGATGCTCTTCAGCATTGTTTCAGTTCTTTTGGGCTTTATACACTCCTCCTCAAAACTTGTTTTAAAATTAAAACTATGAATAAACAGCTCTTCTGGGAGTGGAATTGGCATGCTCTATATTCCACTCCCAGTAAATTCTTTGGCAGGATATTTATGTTGAATTGTCTTCATTGCTTGATTATGACAAGATGTTTCTTTTGGTAATGCTTGATTCATTAACCCCCACAAAGTGCTCAGCACTGTACAGATCACAAAATGGAGACCGTATGTGTCCCCAATGTTTAGCTTCCATTCTAAAAGACAGGAAGCGCCGAGAACCTGTTTTAATGTGTCGTCTATTAAAATTTGTAGCCACTTTGATTATTTTGTTTTAAATAAGGCTTTGTAACACTAAATTCAATATGAAAATGAAATCAAATTAATCAAACAATGATTCAAATTGAACAGAAATTCAACCAGCCCAGGAAGTGCATGGCAAAGTTTGGTAACATTTTAACATCTGTGTGAAATAAGTGAGAGGCAGGGATCATGTTAGAAGCTGGACGTGAATACTGAAGGGGCTCCATTTTTAACAAGTGGCTAATCTACCTGATCTCATAGGGTGAGTTGCAGATTCTTGCTTTAGCTCAATAATTCTGGGCTGACAGCTGCAGGCAAGTGAAAATGAACAGGTCATTGATTATTTGGAGGGGAATCATAAAATGTGGTATTGAAGTGCGGGCACCATCTGGGCCTAGATAATGCAGATTTCAGTATCTGTATTTGTCCAGAATAGCAAAGACTTTTAAAGCAAAAAGTGCTTTAAAATAATGCAAACACAACCCTTTTAAGGAGGTGGCTGTCGGCCTAAATTCATGCTGTTCTGATATTGCAGTGATGTTTTCTGTATAAACAGCTTCAGTGACTAAAGCCTGACAGATGGCTACAGAGGGAACAGTACAAGCAGGGTGCTCCTATAAAACAAATGTCGCAATGCGAATGAGTGTGAGCTGTTTAAATAAAATATTTTTAAAATGTATTCAAAATTTTGGGCCACGTGTGTGCTGTGAAAATTGGAAATGTAGCGTAAAGTAGTTGTTGTTTTCAGTCTGGTCTGAGCACCTGGGTTTAGAGTGATGGGAACTATGAGTTTTTTCATTTCCTAAGAAGATTCTTGTGCACTAATTTTGGCTACCATGTTACTAGGGAGGTGTTTACAATTTTGAGGGAGTACAGTGAAGATGATCAGTGCATTGGAGAGACAAAAGATTATAAGAGCATAGTCTGTCTTGGCCCAAGGAATGATTGAAAGCCCTATTCTGCCAACCTGCTGATGTGTAGTAGCATTTAACTTCATGAATTATCTCATTGGTTTCAGTGGAGTAACTTAGTAAGGAGCTACTCATCATTAATATGGGTGGCAGAATTGGGCCCTAAAAGGCTAGGTGGATCAAAAACCTACAAGTATTGTTGGTCTGATGAAAAGATGTAAACTCCAAGGAGGGCAAGGAATAATTCAAGGGGCCATAACTAGACGAGGATGGGAGGAAAGGTAAGAAAAGGCAAACATCATTTGGAGGTATTTATAACAAGACTTTATCTAAAATAAAGTTCTACAGCATCTCCAGGTGGGATCCATACAGAGCTAAAGTGCATCAGAACCCCCATATGTTCTAGCCCACTCTAGGTTTGAGTTGATCATAAAAATATATGAAAAAGTTTTAACTTGCTGGTTTTTAAACATTTGGAACATTAAAACTACTAAACTGATTTTCTTCAAAAATGGCTTTTTTTTAAAGATCTCACTTGACACTTTAAAACCAAACCAAGACTCTGAACACTATAATTAAAACGTTCTGTAGATAAAGGTGTAAAAGAAATTCCAGTTGTAATATACTGTATATTGTATTAACTGACAAATAATTATGGTACAAAGAGAAACCCTATTTTAACACAAAAGATCAAGGAAGCAGTGTTAAAAGTTAAGCTTCAGATCTTTTACCTCTGCCTTGCCTGACTTTTGAATGCTTGAGTTCTCTCATCATTAGCTTTGCATTAATGCTAGTTTTATGCATAGGGCCTATTTCATTATATCCTATGGTCCAAACTGGGAATTTTGTTACTAGATTACTACAGTCTTGATGTATGCAAACCTGATTTTAATCCCTTATGACACATTATATTTTGTCTGCTGTATGCTAGCCTAAAATGCTGACAATCCGTCAGGGAGGCTCATCTTTTTTTAAACGATTAAAGGACAATAAGAGCCTATTTTACAAAGTATAATGAAGGACTTCCATAGCAGTGCATTTTAGTGAATTACCCACGATATTTCTGTGAGCTGCCCCACACAGAACCTATGAAACCAGATTCTCAGTCTCTTGGTATGACCTATAGCTAGTGCTTCAAAGTCCCAGCAATCACTGCCCATTACTGAGCGCTGTGTTTTCAGTTTGACTGGTGATGTTCTTGTTCTAACTCCACAAATGAACTTGGATCAAAGTACTTTCTTGGGAAAACTTCTGTTTAAATGTATTGACTTGTTAAATCTAATCGCACAGATGTTTTCTCGGTCCCCATAGAAAACTCTTGCAGAAATAAAACAAACTTGTAAGTACAGTAGCCTCTTGGAGAAGAAGAAAATGTAATCCTCTCCTCAGATGGTTCCTGTGAAAAGTCTAGCAGTATGTTCTTTAAGAGGTATAAATGTTGCTGTTGCGTATTTGTGGATGGCTTTGCAAAGGTAAACTTTAAGTACCACTGCTGTGTTAATACTTTTACTCTGTAACACAGGGGTCAGCAACCTTTCAGAAGCGGTGTGCTGAGTCTTCATTTATTCACTCTAATTTAAGGTTTCGTGTGACAGTCATACATTTTAACATTTTTAGAAGGTCTCTTTCTATAAGTCTATAATATATAACTAAACTATTGTTGTATGTAAAGTAAATAAGGTTTTTAAAATGTTTAAGAAGCTTAATTTAAAATTACATTAAAATGCATAGCCCCCCGGACCAGTGGCCAGGACCAGGGCAGTGTGAGTGCCACTGAAAATCAGCTCGCGTACCGCCTTCGGCACGCGTGCCATAGGTTGCCTACCCTTGCTGTAGCGAGATACAGCTCATTAATACTACCTCATTATCTGGCAGATTAATTGTGATTCCATGTACTGTATTTCCATCAAACTTTAAAGTGCGATTGTTTTGCTGTTACTATGATAGGTGATCAAGGTTAAAGCTCTCTTGAACCCAGAAAAAGTCAGAGATTTCAGGCCTAGCAATTCTTTTCTCATCTCTGATGCTTTATATCATAAAGTTTGCATACTTTAATAATCCACTAGAATTTAGTGTAGTCTGGAACACAGTTTGCACTTGGTGAATATGGGGGTTCCAGGGTGCTACTTTGAGCAAGAGTGTCCAAGTAGATGCAGGGGTCATGCTTAGGGGTCTCTGCCTGAGTTTGAATTCTCACAGGCCCAGAGACATTAAACAGCAAAGAGATGAAAAATCTTCATGTCCGCTGTTTTTATTTCCCTCTTCCAACATTCAGACTGATGGGAGGAGGCCTTCTGCACATACACCTCTACCCCGATATAACGCTGTCCTCGAGAGCCAAAAAATCTTACTGCGTTATAGGTGAAACCGCGTTATATCGAACTTGCTTTGATCCACTGGAGCGCGCAGCCCTGCCTCCCCCAGAACGCTGCTTTACCGTGTTATATCCGAATTCTTGTTACATCAGGTCGCGCTATATCGGGGTAGAGGTGTACTACTTCATAGGCGGATTGGGCAATTAACAAAGCTTTTGTCTTCTAATGACCCACTTAATTGTTGATAATCCTCCTGGATGGGCGGGGGAGGGGAAGAGGGGAGAATGATTCCTTTGCCTGGAGTCCGCTTGCAACTGAAAGACTAACAAATTTATTTCGGCATAAGCTTTGGTGGGTAAAAAACACATTTCTTCAGATGCATGGAGACCTTGCCTGGGATCACAAGTTCAGAGCAAGCACTTTCAAAGTTATAAAGCAAAACTTACATATTTCCCTATAGCGTGGAATACAGGCATTACAAGTGAGATTAATGCATGAAGCAATTTACAAGCATTTTACAGAGTTTAAACACTGAATATTTTCTTATAAGACTAATACCCATTTTAAACAAAACTAACATACAGGCAGGGTGGATTTGATTTAAATCAAATTGATTTAAATCACTAGTCAGGAAGACTCGATTTAATCATGGATTTCTACATAAAAGTGCATTCTTGTTGATTGTTATAACCTTAATACATATTCTTTACAACTCAGAGATAGATGGTAGATTTCATTTTTAGAAGGTACACACTATACATTTTTAAACAGTGATTTATTTTGAAAACTTTTCAGAGTAGTTTTACAGCTATATCAGAAAATGAAGGATTGTTTGGTTATTTCATTTACCAAAGGTAATTGAAGCAGATATTTATGAAGTCATTGGGAGGTGAACTATCTCCAGTTTCAACAGATTAATCATTAGTATTTGGAGGATTTTCTTGCCATGCTGTATTAAGAGGAGAACATCACCAGACAGACATTTAAATTGTTTTATTTAACTAAAACAACGTTATATATACTGGATTTTTTTATATTCAACAGCAAACGTATAATATTTTAGCAAAACAAGCATATGAATTTTTGAATTTAGTTAAACATTAAAGTTGTTTAAAATCAGGTTTTTGTTAAAATTGTTTTTAATTACAATAGTTAAATGAATTTAAAAAAAATCAACTGTGTCAGCCAGGTCAACATGAGAAACTTAAAATATTGTCTTCTGCGGCTAACTGTCGTCTTCACCATCATTTTCCTGTTTGTTCATAATCTGGAAAAGAAAAACAAGCTTTCCTGCTTTTTCAGGTCCCAAATGATTTCTGTGGAACCCCATAAGATTGGGTCCCTAATCCGTGAACTATTGGAACTCATTTACAAAACTTTCTTAAACATTACATGAATATATTGTCTCATACTATAGAATTAGAATTTATAATCCCTATTCCATGATGAGATATCTTTGAGCTATAATGTATCTTAATTCAAACTGTCTTTAGATAGGTTTTTTCCTCAAAAAGCATTTTATCAAAAAAATCTGATTTAATTAAAAAAATCAATTTTTTTTATTTAAAAAGAATTGGTTTTTTTCCCACCCTGCATACAGGTGAATTGGTTTGATTTCCAGCTATGAGTTCCTCAATTCTTAGCGAGTTCCTTTGGCCTTGGCCAGAGCTGGCATTTGGTTTATCAGCGTCACACGTTCAATAAAGGATAAATGTTGTTAAATTATAGACAAGCTTCTTGTGCTATTAAATTGTAACATAATATTAATTTTATCATTATTTCTCTCCTTATTTTCCCCATCCAGAAGCCAACATACTAATGAAAACAATCCCTGTTCCCCTCTGTTAATGTAATTGTACAAGCTACATTTATGACAAAGGTAACTGAGCTAGAAGCAAGGAAAAACATCTTAATTTTGACTGCAAATGGGACAAATCTGATTGCACAAAGAGGTTGCGTGGGAGGGTGCAGTCACTGTAAGGATTTTAGATGAATATATTATTTTTTTTTTAAATTACAGAAATGGTCTTAGAAGACAGTAGTTACAACCAAGAAGTTAGTAACAGTACTGTGGGAAATGGTTGGCATTTGGATCATTGTTCACTGGACTAAGAGCTTTCAGAAGCAGGGCAGTTTGAGAAAATAGCATTTTCTTGATTACATAACCCAGGTCAATGAGACTCCATCTGACATCCGTTCACAGAGTACATTGGGCTGAAGGATAATAGACTGATAATGAAAGATATGCTTTCCTGACATCTCATGAGCAGCTTCAGGAAACAGATGCATTTGAAGAATGCAAGAAGGCTAGCAAGTGTAGATCTGATGCATTTTGGTCTCTATCTCCTTTGCAGATAGCTGTCTTATCTCTTCTACTGTTTTAGTTGTCTTGCCTCTTTGCTGGATTTCTTTTTCCTTCTCTGCTTTTGTACTGTTTTCCTTTTTGGTGTCCTTATTGTGGCTTTTGTTTTTAGAAGGTGTTGGGGCTTGAACATAAGGTTATTTACTACATCATGTAACGTGCTGTAATAAGAAGCCGATTTTCCCTATTTGGAGTCTGCATTATTTGTAGATGCACCTGTAACTAATCATGATTTCCATAAAAATAGAAAGTATGTATTTTTTAAAAATAGATATTATAGCAGTATCTATTTTAGTTGTTCTTATCTGGTGTTTCTTGTATAACTCTTTGGGTTCTCCTAATCACTTCATATCCTCATTATGCCTGGGAGGCTCATTAATTTGTGTTCCTGAGAGGGCCTCATATACACATACCATAGGAATTCCTCTAGGAATGCCAGGGGGCAGGTGGTATATAACGCCGATTGGACTCTTCATCTGTTTCATTGTAGAGTGGCTACTGATGGAATTGCTTGGCTCAACTATTTCTGTGCTATCCTGGGGTCACCCTAACGTAAAGGCTTCATAAGGTCATTCTTGATCAGCCAGCAGAGAGAAAGGAGCGCCTCAGCGCCTCAGCACAGTTTAGTGTAGGCATGTAATTCAGCACCTTAAAGTTAGAAGGTCTTAGAGGGGAATCTTTCAAAGAATTTATTTTGTGACATATTTGTCAGACGCTTACACAACTGAGAAAGTACCAGTGGAGGTGGTGATTGTGCTGTTGGGAAGCAATAGTGTGCTTGTTTGGTAGGAAAAAGGGAGTACTTTTTTGTAAACAGCACCTGTCTGTGTATATATGTGTCTTATGCAATGTTGTAGCCATGTCGGTCCCAGGATATTAGAGAAACATGGTGGGTGAGGTAATATGTTTTATTGGACAGAGCTCTGTGTAGCTCAAAAGCTTGTCTTTCTCACCAACAGAAGTTGGTCCAATAAAAGATATATCTGTCTTAGGTATTTATGAAATCTGTTGACTTTCAGGGCATGCTTCAAGACAGCTCTGTTTGTGAGGGCTGCTTCAGAGGTGGGCTTTTGAGGGCAATCAGACTTGGCGTGGAGAGGGATTTCCTGTTTAATTTTATTGTTTTTGAAGTTAATGGCAGGGATGCCTAGAGTTTTGGATACGCACTGCCAAATATCCCCAACACAACACTGTGCTCTTCTTTGAGTGCTGCTCATGTCCATTCAATAGGGGTGTGTGCACGATCGCCAGAAGGTTTTACCCTAGCGGTACCCGGCGGGTCGGCTGTGGAGCCCCCTGGAGTGGCGCCTTCATGGTGGTGTAAATAGGTCCCTGCCGACCCCCCCGCCTACTCAGTTCCTTCTTACCGCCAGTGACGGCCGTTGGAGCAACTTCTCTCTTGCTTTAGCAAGTGCTTTCCTAGTGTTTTTTTCCTGCACATAGTTGCCAATCGTTATCATAGTGGTTAGTAAGTTTCTTAGTTAGTTAGTGAGTAAGTTTAAGTTGGGGGGTTCCCCCCCCCGCTAAGTTTTCCCTGTCACCGGGGCATGCCGTGGCCCCAGGGGTTCAAGCCATGTGATAGGTGTGGTAAGCCTTCGCCCAGAGGGGATCCGTACGCTGCTTGTCTGAAGGGCCTGGGAGAGGGACATTTTCTGGACAAGTGTTGTATTTGCAGAGGCTTCAAGCCCAGAACCAAAAGAGAGGGAGACTATCAGCTGAAACACCTTTAAATGGAGTCCGCTCTCCGGCCTCAACTGGCACAAGAGGCGGACACCTTGGCACTGAGGAAGGACTCGCATACGCACCCCGGTACGGAAGGCTGACTCATCAGTGCAACGCCGATCATAGTCCCCGGTGCCACATAAGAAGAAAAAGGCGGAGAGGAGCTGTTCCACCGTCAGGAAGAGCACACAGGACACCAGTGTGGTGCGTCCCAGGCCGGGACACCTGAAGGCTGGTCCATCAGTCCCGACACCGTTGACTCCGGCCTCGGGGGGAAGGTCTGTCGAGCCTGGTGTCGGTGGACTCCCTGGTCCGGGAGGTGATGGAGGAGGACCTGGACCTTCCCTCCACACCAGATACTTTCAAGGCCATGTGGGACTTGATTGCCATGACGGCACAGTCTCCCACCTCGCATTCCCAGGCTTTGGTTCAGGGGCAGACACCACTTCAGGCACTGACGGCAACACCGTCTGCGGCACCAGCTATCTGGCACCGGGGCAATCCCACCGTGATGCGGCACTCCCCGGCACCCTGGTCGGGCTCGGACTATTTCTCTGAGTCAGAGGCGGAGTCGTTCGTGTCCCGACACAGCCGGTACCACTCAAGATCCTGGCACTGGTCTCAGCACTGTAAAGTGGAGAACCCTCGGTACCGATGGTATCCTGGCCACCCCAGTGTCAGGGCCTGGCACAATGGCCCTTTTGGACGCCTTGGGCCGATCACCAGGGTGGTATCGCAATTTCACGTTAACCAGGACATATTTCTACCAGTATTCTTTCCTAAACCTCATGCCAGCAACAGAGAGCAAGCACTCCATTCCCTGGACATCAGGCGTGTCCTAGCCTGCTACATTGAATGCACAAAGCAATTTTGTAAGTCACCACAGCTCTTTATTGCAGTTGCTGAAAGGATGAAAGCGTTTCCCATCTCGTCCCAGCACATCTTGTCGTGGATCACGTCCTGCATGAGAACGTGCTATGACCTGGTTAAGATCCCAGCCCTGGCATTGATGGCGCACTCCACAAGAGCGCAGGCTTCTTCCGCCGCATGCCTTCCACAGGTCCCTATTCAGGACATATGCAAGGCAGCAACTTGGTCTTCCATCCACACCTTCACGTCACACTAGGCCATCACCCAACAGGCAAGGGACGATGGAGGGCAGTACTTCATTCAGCACCTCGGTGAACTCCGACCCCTCCTCCATGGAAACTACTTGGGAGTCACCTATTGGAATGCACATGAGCAAGCACTCGAAGAAGAAAAAACAGTTACTTATCTCGTAACTGTTCTTTGAGATGTGTTGCTCATGTCCATTCCAAATCCCACCCGCTTCCCCTCTGTTGGAGTATTCTGGCAAGAAGGAACTGAGCAGGCGGCGGGGTGGCAGAGGACTATATACACCTCCATGAAGGTGTGACTCCAGAGGGCTTCACAGCCGACCCGACAGGTACCGCTAGGGTAAAACCTTCTGACAGTCGTGCACACGGCACGCGCACACCTATTGGAATGGACATGAGCAACACATCTCAAAGAACAACAATTATGAGATGGTAAGTGTGACGAAGTGGGGTTTTATTCATCTTGTTATGTTGCATGTGAGTCTTGCTGTCCTATACTAATACTCCGTGTACCTCCATTTCTCTGTTTACTACACCAATATTTCGGTGGTGGGAATTGGGTGTGTGTGTTTTGCTGAGGCCCTCAGGGCAGGTGAGGCTGCCTAGCTATCTGCACCTATGTAACCTGAGACCCAGGAGGGGGATGTGACCAGGTGACACCTTTTCCCCGGAAAGCAGGACAAAGAGGAGCAGGAGGAGAAATGTGGGGTGTCGGAGGTCGGGTCGCTGGAAGCTGGGCAGTCTGTTTGGGGGACTGGAAGAGGGGGTGTCCTGGCCATCTGGCCCGGACTCCTCAAGATGGACTTGGCTGAAAGTCACCGATGTCTGTAATAGCAAGCTCTGTTCTATACTGTGTTCCTGTCGACCAATAAACCTTCCGTTTTACGCTGGCTGAGAGTCGTGTCTGACTGCGGAGTTGGGGTGCAGGGCCCACTGGCTTCCCCAGGAGCCCCGCCTGGATGGACTCGCTGCGGGAAGCACACGGGGAGGAAGGGGATGCTGAATGCTCCAAGGTCAGACCCAGGAAGGTGGAAGCTGGGTAAGCTTCTTGCCCTGGTGACAATCTGCTCAGAGAGAGGAGGCTCCCCCAGAGTTCTGGCTGGCGTCATATGGAGCAGTTCCAGAGCACTGGCCCAGTTGCTCCATGACGGTAAGTAACTGTGTTTTTCCCCTCTGTTGGAGAGCTGTTAGCCATGGTCACTGCAGAGTCTAGCAGCTGAAGCTCAGGCTGATGCACATTGTACCAATTAGGTGTGGGAGCTGATTATCGTTTTAGGGACAGAAGACCATCAACATTACACCTAATTATAAATGCATTAGTTTAATCTCGTAATGTTTCCTATTTGACCTGTGCCGCTCTGATCCTTGGAGCCTATGTGATTGGTGTCATGGCATGCTGTCTTCCCTGAGTGGTGCTTTGTCTGCCTGGTCGTCTTGGCCGTGCTTTTCTATATCAATCCTCTCTAACGCAGATTGAGGTAAATCCATTTAAAGTAAACAGATTAACACATTTTCCCATGTCTGACGTGAGAACTGAGAGTCTGTCATTTCCCTAAAAGCATTGCAAGCGACAGGTCCCAGATGCTGAGCTTCTCTGGGCCAGCTGCATTATTTACTTGACTGGATTGGTTTTACAGCTGGTGTCCGGCTGTTCTTTGTTATGTTTATCTGCAGTCTCTGGGGCTAATCAGATTAGAAGATAGCATTATCTTGCTAAAGATTGGATTCCCCTCTGATTCCAGGGGGCGTGGGCTTTTCTAGTCTTTATCATTGCTAAAAGGGGCTGTGCTTTGGGATGTTACTGAGATCATTGAGAAATGGCCACTGTGCCTCAGGGGAATCCCGAGTCCTAGGCTAAACTCAAAGTTGTAACCTAGTCATTGCAACTTTCTACTATGACATTTATATGTCCTACCTGAATCAGTGAAAAGCTTGAGGATAAGGTAAGATCAGTTCAAAGGAATTGCAGTTTGTATCATGGTCTCTATTACATGTTTCTCTAGAGGAGTTACCTCCCCTTTTTAAATCCTTGCACTATTTTTTCTTCAACCCAAGTCACCATTGCTTAATTTTGTAACTGTGGGTGGTTCAGGAGTTGATAATGCAGGTTACAGCACTGCCACCATCCTTTGTCATAGAGAAATTATGGTAGTGCCCACTAGAATGGAGTTAGTGACTTTTATAGCACCAAAGGTCTGCTCTTTCCTTTTCAGAACACAAGGCCTTGTGCTTATGATTCTTGCCATACAAATTGTATAGACGCCAGATACATATATCCAGAGGAGGAGGCGTGAGAGTGGAAGCATATAGAGCAGGGGCGGGCAAACTATGGCCCACGGGCTGGATCCGGCCCGCCGGATTGCCACCCTCCTAGCGCTGTGGGGCTAAGGCAGGCTCCCTGCCTGCCCTGGTCCTGCGCTGCTCCTGGAAGCGGCCGGCACCACGTCCCTGCGGCCCTTGGGGAAGGGGGGGCAGAGGGCTCCATGCGATGTCCTCAACTGCAGGCACCACCCCCTGCAGCTCCCATTGGCCGGGAACGGGGAACCGCAGCCAATGGGAACTTCAGGAACGGTGTGTGGCCAGGGCAGGCAGGGAGCCTGCTTTAGGCCTGCTCCATGCTGCTGCCACCCCGGAGCCCACACCCCAACCCCATCCTGCACCCCAACCCCTTGCCCTGAGCCCCCTACCGCAGCCCTCCTGCACCCCAACCCCTTACCCTGAGCCCCCCCCGCACTCCGCACCCCTGCCCTGAGCCCCCTCGTACACCCCACAGCCCTCTTGCACCCCAACCCCTTGCCCCAGCCCGAAATTCATGGCCCTGCATGCAATTTCCCTACCCAGATGTGTGCTCACCCCTGATGTAGAGCCTATAGGTCATTAGTCATGGAGACAAGGTGAAAGAAGAGTAAGTTTGAAGGTGAGGGAGAAAGTTTGGAAAGCGTAGGAAATTAAAAGACTGTTGGTGTTTTCCTGTATAAGTCTGACTTCAGAGTTTATAACTTGCCTGTAAAAATTCCCCTCTGGGCTTAAACTTGGCATAAAACATCTAAGCCTGGGGTCAAATTATTTAGTAATTTATGAAAGTCAGTTTGGCAGGATTTTTAACTTTAAAGTGTTTAAGCACACAATGTGATTAATGTTTGTAAATGCTTGTATTTTCTAGATATCTGTTACTTAAAGATATTTGGATTTTTTAAACTAAAATATTCCATGCTATTAATTTTAATGTAGGCAAGTGTCCACCCCATCTATACTAGGTGAAAATTTATTACAGGAAATGTATGGCTGCAACAGTTGGAACTTTATAAAAATTTATATATTCAACAACCATACACAAAGCTCTGTCCAATAAACCACTAGCTATTGAAGTATTGGCAGAACTGCATGGGGTGAGTGTTTGATGGTCTGGCCCAACTGGTTAGTTCTGCAGCTATTTCTCCCCTCTGTGGATGCCAGGTTGCAAGAATTGCAGATGCAATGGTTCAGCATGTTGTCATACCGTCTGAGGAGCCCCTGAATGCAGTGGGGCAACCATCTCATAAGACTTGACATGCTGGGCACTCCCCGAAAATGCCGCCATATGTGAGAGGCACTGAACTGTTGCGAGAACAAGGGCGGCCTTTACTTGTGTCCTGCCTACCTTTTGGAAATGCTCTGTGTATCCAGCACCGTGCTAAGTATGTTAGAACTACATGGGTAACATAAAGTGGGCTATTGGGGTGTAGAAAAGTGGCTACTGCACACGACCTCCTTTTAATCATTTCCCTGCCATTGCGGAGGCCTCAGGCACTGGTGCACCTCGCACCCACCCACCCCCTTCTCTGCCTGTGGCACATCCTAGTTCAGTCTCATGTGAGGTGTATTACTTTAGTTTCATTTCGGTTGTTGGTTTGAGTGTGTGGGGGCTGGGTGGTGTTGATGGTCTGTGATATACAGGTCACACAAGATCACCTGGTGGTCCCTTCTTGCCTTAAACTCACCCTCGGCTTATATGAATCAGACTCAATTTTCCTCCCGTAGGCTGTGGAAACAAGCTTCCCGCCCCTTCGTATCTGGCTAAAATGCTGCCAGTCTCATGTTGATTCTAAGTGTTCAGATAGGCCCTTAATTTCAATGGTGCCTTAGAGTTCTTTAGATTTACTCCTCACAGTAGAAGTGTGGGTTCACAAATCTACATTTGCAGCTAGAACCCTAAAACCTTAGCACCCACTGGGGATTATTCGGTGTCAGTAGAACTTTATTTTACAATATAGCTGCAGTGGTTCCATAAGCAGAATCTGAAGCATGTTGTACACCCAAAGGGAGGGATTCCTGTGCTCGTGTGGTGTTCAGCTGGAATCCTGTGCAGACCCACGTTTCAGACTCGTGCTGTATCCTTCGGGAGCACCGCGTGCACCAAGGCAGCATTGACAGTCCCTTGGGGGCAGCCAATGTCTCCCCTTGCTTTGTAGCACCCCGTTCAGAAGCAATGTTGATGAGGGAGCCACAGCCAATGTTAGAATCATAGGTCTGGAAGCACTTAGCACCTTTCCCAGACCTGAGGAAGAGCTCTGTGTAGCTGGAAAGCTTGTCTCTCTCACCTACAGAAGCTGGTCCAATAAAAGATATTGTGAAGATCTTTATACACCATAATACAGGGAATATATGATGGTGTAAATGTTTTATTACCATGAATTGGGGATAGCCATATACATTGGGATACTAGAGTTAGCAATAAAATAAACTGAAAGATTGTGTCAAAGAATCAAAAAAAAAAAAGAAAGAAAGAAAGAAAAAGTGGGTCAAACAGGATATTTCTCAGTCCTATACTTTGTACTGTACCTTCTCTAGACCACCCATTTGAGGATCTAAAAGCAATTTCAAAAAGCTACTCATGAGCTAAGCCTCATAACTCCGTGTGATGTAGGTCAGTAATATCTACATGTTATAGATGATGAAAGAAAGCCACAGAAGGGGATGAAGCCAGATCTCCTGATTCCCAGTCCTGTGCTTTAATGGCAAGATCATCTCCCCCCCCCCCCCCCCCCCCCCCCCCCTGCACCGCAGTTCATCAGGCACTATAGACACCTAAATAAGTAAATACATTCATTTCCAGCTGTCCACTTTTTCTATGGCGGACACACTAATATGTCCAGTCCATTTCTTTACCGAGCGCTGTTCTGTGCTAAGGGTTGCTATTGGAATGGCAGTACGTATGTTAAAACTAAAGTCTGGTTTTACACATCCTGATAAAAAGTTTAATAAAGGCATTTCTGTTTAATCCCAGCCTATTTTTTTTACACACACCCTTGCCAAAGCAACATAAGGACACACACACAGCTACTCATATTCCTCCATGACCTTTCAGGAAGAAGATGGGAACTTCATCTTTTTAAGAAATATAGGCTCAAACCTGCATGGAATGACTTGAAAGGCAGGCAGTAAGTGCCACACCAGAGGACCCTTTTGTAAGATCAGGGGCTGAAACAGTGAATATTTTGCTACTTTATTACTATTCTTACAGCACACAAAGTGCTTTACAGAAACAAACAGAAATCCATGATCCCTGTCCTGAGCAGTGTGAAATTTAAATTAAAGCTCTCCATCTAAATTGATACCTATATGCGAGGCACTGTTCAAGAAATCCTAACTCGGTTCAGTCTACGAACTTTGCTATATACTCAGGAGAGAGCGTGAATACTCTTTGTATCGCGATGTGATACGTTGTGGAAAGTCTCGGCTCTTCACCTCCACCTTTGCCCTCCTGCACAGCCCAAAAGAGAATGGGGGGCTGTAAATATCTATACGGAAATCTAGCACTTGTACACAGAACTGGTAGCATCTCCCACGTGCACAGATAAAATGCAATCCCTGCCTGGAACAGAATATAGCCAAGGCAGCAAAACCTTTGTCCTTAGATAATAGCTATGCAGTTGACGGGTAAATGTCAAAAGAAAAGATGGTATGGTGTTTGAAATGTTAGCATCCATCTGGCACCAGATCTATAGGCTTAGCTGCCATTCTCTCAGCTAAAAAGAATACCTGTTTTATACAGGCAGGAGGACACAAGTCCAGTAAAACTACTTAATGACTAGTCTATGCAACTGAACAGGCTATGGTATTTCTGCATGCCAAGCATCTGTTACCCTAAGCAATAATCCTGGGAATTAAAAGGCTAAATTTCACAGCAAGCATAGATAAATTGCAATCCCACAGCAGCCTGCCTGGAAAAAATCTCATGCAAGCTAGCTAAACAGTGGCAACCTTTAGTCACTGATGCTATTGATTAGGGTGCCCTGTGCAGGGAAGGAGCACAGAGAAACGCCTTTCCAACACACACATCATTTTTTTCTGAACTACCTCTCCAGGTCATTAAACAATTTTCTCAGGGAAGGGCTGTTGCATATATAGCCAGCACCAGAGCATATCATCATCACTGAAAACAGATTTATAACCAACAAAAAAAAAATCTGACCCAAATCCACAGAAGTTCAGAAACACAAAGATCAGACCACCAGGTCCAAGAGTGACAGCTATACAATAGTGATGTGCTAAAGGTGCCAATACTGAGAGATAATGGAACAAACATTAATGCACCTGCACCATGGAGTTCCTGTGGAAACTGAATGGTGAAATAACTGGAATAGTGAAATAAACATGCAGCCATATGCAGAACATGCACTCCACTTTGGGGGACGTGTCAGACATGAATGAATCCTTAAAGGGAGGCTCATACATCCACATAAGTCCTCACATCTCTCATTACAAGCCCTGTACCAAACCAGCTCATCAGAACTCCTTGGGGAAAATCTGAGATTCAGCTGATTGGTGGAAAACATACCTAGGTTTCCACTAACACTGCTCAGAAAACACTACAATCCTCAGCAGGCACAGAAGGCGGTTGGCAAAGCAAATGGTTTCTTGCTTTTCCTGGGTTTCACTGAGGCCCAGAATCTTCTTTACTGACTTTTCTTGTAATTTAATTTATTCTGCATTTTTCATTGTAGTGAAAAATAAGAGCTTGTGAGTAAGGCAGGTCTCTGAATCCCTACACTCATTCTTGCCCAATGTAACTGCTCCTATGCAGTGTTTTTGTAGCTGTGTGAGTCCCAGGATATTGGAGAGACAAGGTGGATGAAATGAGAATATACTGGGTACTAAAAATCCCTTTAATCTAGCAGAGAAAGGCAGGAACTAATGGCTGGATGATCTAATGGTCCCTGCTGGATTTAACATCTGTGAATATAAATATAGTCCTTATATAATTTAGCATTTAGTAAGCTCATTGGTTAATTCCCTTAATATCCTAGAGTCTAGACCCTGGTTTTGTAAATGGGTATTCCAGGTGTATAGTTACTCCTGCATGGAGCCCCATTGACTTCAGGTTAACTGCATTGTGTGTATATTAAAACAGAATTTTTTTAATATTAATATATGGAGCTATACCTATCTCATAGAACTGGAAGGGACCTTGAAAGGTCATCGAGTCCAGCCCTCTGCCTTCACTAGCAGGACCAAGTACTGATTTTGCCCCAGATCCCTAAGTGGCCCCCTCAAGGATTGAACTCACAACCCTGGGTTTAGCAGGCCAATGCTCAAACCACTGAGCTATCCCTCCCCCACAACAAATCTAATTTGTTACCTTTCAATTTCATTGAATGTTCCCTTACTCTTATGTTGGGAGAGTGTAAATAGGAGCACATGATCAAGATTCCAATATGCAATTTATTTTATATTTCTCTGTCATGTTCCTTCTCATTTCTCTCTGTTGTAAATTTTAGCATTCCCAGTCTTTTCAGTTTTTCCTCATATGGAAATCTCTCCAGGCTTCTAAACGTTCTCATTTCTTCTCTCTGACCCCTCCCTATGGCAGGGTGAGGGGTGTGTGTGTGTGTGTGTGTGTGTGTGTGTGTGTGTGTGGGGAGGGTGACTAGCACTCTGTAAAGTGTGTCAGAGACACAAGGTGGGGGAGGTAATATCTTTTATTGGGCCAACTTCTGTTGGTGAGAGAGACGAGCTTTTAAGCTTACCCAGAGCTCTTCTTCAGGTCTGGGGAATGTACTCCTAGGGTATGTCTACACTGCCATTCAAAACTCGGGGCTGGCTGGTCTGTGCCATGTGACTTGGGCTCCTGGTGCTATGGGACTATTCCGGCTCGGGCTGGAGCCCATGCTCTAGGACCCTCTGAGGTGGAAGGTGGAGTGGCGAGTTATATGGGCCTGTGGTGCCCATGCTCCAGGAATATTCAGGGCCCAGGGGCCCAGCTCCACCAATGTTCAGGGCTGGGTCTCTCCCCCGGCCCCACCTGCCACCCTCAGGCAATTTAAAAGGACCTGGGGGCCCCTAGCCACCGACAGTGCAGTGGGGCTAAGGCAGCTTCCTGCCCATCCTCACTCCACGCCACTCCCGGAAGCAGCCTGCACATTCCTGTGCCCGCGGGATGGGTGGGAGTGTCTCGGCGCGCTGTCCCTGCCCTGAGCACTGACTCCGCAGCTCCCATTGGCTGGGAACTGCTGCCAATGGGAGCTGTGGGGGCCGTGCCTGCAGGCAACGGCGCACGGAGATTCCGCCCTCCCCCCCTTGTCTAGGAGCCGCTGCCAGAGGGGTGTTTGGGTCACTTTCGGGTGTGCTGCACCCCTCACCCTCTCCCCCAGCCCAGAGCCCACACCCCAACTCCCTCCCGCACCCAAACTCCCTCCCAGAGCCCGTACCCCAAACCCCCTCCCATACCTCTCCCGCACCCAAACTCCCTCCCAGAGCCTGCACCCCAACCCCCCTCCCATACCTCTCCCGCACCCAAACTCCCTCCCAGAGCCCGCACCCCTCCCGCACCCAAACCCCCTCCCAGAGCCCACACCCCAAAACCCCTCCCGCACCCAAACTCCTTCCCAGAGCCTGCACCCCTCCCGCACCAAAACTCCCTCCCAGAGCCTGCATCCTAAACCCCCTCCTGCACCCCGCACCAAAACTCCTTCCCAGAGCATGCACCCCAAACCCCCTCCCACACCTCTCCCACACCCAAACTCCCTCCCAGAGCCTTAGGCAGGTGTGGGGATGGGGGCAGGGCTTGGGCCCATTATACAGTCCTGCCGCCCTGGTGGAAGGGTCCCAGACTTTGGGCAGCAGGCTGAGCTCGAACATCGACACTACAATTAAACAGCCCTGTAGCCTGGGCCCCACGAGCCCGAGTCAGCTGGCACAGGCCAGCTGCGGGTGTCTAACTGCAGTGTAGACAGACCCAGGCCTGGTCTACTAAGGCAGCTTACATTGACCTAAATCTGTAAGTGTCTACACTACAATGGTGCTCCAGCCAATGTAAGTTGCTCACTATACCGACTTAATAACTCCACCTCTGCAAGAGGTGTAGCGGTTAGGGTGATGTAGTTAGGGTGATGCAGTGTCAGTGTAGACACCGTGTTACTTACATCGCCTGTTGGCTGTCAGCTCAGTGCGGGGCTTACAGAGGGAGCCTCCCTTCCTGCCCCAGAGCTATGAGGCGCTAGGCTCAGTTTCACAGCAGGGAGCCTACCAGCAGTGAAATTGACATTCTTGTCAATTTTACAGCTGCTATTACTTCACATTTCCGCTTGGGTTGTTAGCTCCTGGGCCCTCAGGCTCCACCTGTGAGCCATGCCCTGGGCTAACAGCCTGAGCTGGAGAGGAAATGGGAAAGAATAGCAGCTGTGAAACTTACAAGACTGTCAATTTCACTGCTGGTAGGCTCCCTGCTGTGAAACTGAGCCCTAGGGGTGGGGAGGCTCTGGCTGTTAGCTCCACCTGGCTGTCAGTCCCCCCCACAATGCCCTACGTCAGTCAGTGCATGCACTCCTGGGGAGGATGCGCATCACCTGCAGAGGGCAGGTGGTGTGGACAGCAAAAGCCAATTTAATTGCTGCGGTGGCTGTAGGTTGACCTAACTCAGTGGCTCTCAAAAATTTTTTGCACTGGTGAGCCCTTTCACATAGCAAGCCTCTGAGTGTGACTTTCCCCCCCTATAAATTAAAAACACATTTTTATGTATTTAACACCATTATAAATGCTGGAGCAAAGCGGGGTGTTGGGTGGAGGTTGACAGCTCGTGTCCCCCCTCCATGTAATAACCAAAGGGTCACAACTGAAAACAAGGTGGAACAGATGGTTTAGCATCAATAGTTAACACATATTTCAAGGGACCGTTTGAGGTGAAGTGGCCCATTAACACCTCTCCAGCCACGAGGGGGGTTGTTTAGTGGGTTCTAGATTGATGTAATAAGTAAGGTTGTGTTTTAGTCATGGGTATTTTTAGTAAAAGTCAAGGACAGGTCATGGGCCTGTGAATTTTTGTTTATGGGCCGTCACCTGTCCGTGACTTTTACTAAAAATACCTGCCGTGACTAAAACTTTGGCAGGGCGCCACGGGCGCTGGGGGAGGTGGCCCGGGACCGTGCTGGGGGGGCAGGACCCCTGCTGGTGCTGGGGGTGGGGGGCGGGCCACGTCACGCAGCCTGGGACCCGTGCTATTGCTGGGGTGGGGGGTGTTGGCGGGGCTGGCAGGGGCTTCCTACCCGGCTCCGTGTCATTGCAGCTCCTAGGTGGTGGAGGGGCCAGGGCAGGGGCTCCGCCGCTCCCACCACAAGCGCCAGCTGCTGCAGCCCCCATAGGCTGGGAACTGCAGCTAATGGGAGCTGTGGGGGCGGGGTCAGCAGGCAGTGTGCGGCGTGGAGATCCCCCCGGCCCCTCTGCCGCTTAGGAGCGGCAGGGCCATGCCCATGGGAGCCAGGGAGGCCCCCCTGAGGTAATGCCTCCCCCCACACTCTCCAACCCCCAGCCCTGAGCCCCCTCCCACAGATCCAAACTGCTGCTGCAGCCCCTGAACCATCACCAGCGGCTGCAGAAGTCACAGAGGTCACGGGAAGTCACGGAATCTGTGACCTCTGGGACAGACTCGCAGCCTTAGTTATAAGTCATAAATCTAGTGTCTCTATTCAGTCCATGATTTTTAGGTCTAACAAAGTTATGAATTTAAGCTCCCAGGTTCATTTCAGGAAGGTTTTGTGCAGGTTCCCTTTGAGGAAGAGGACTGAGAGGTCAGATATGGAGAAATTGCTTTGTGAAAAGTGTTCGCCCACAGTGTTACAATGTTTTTATTTTTTTATCATTTTTTGGTGTGAGTTCAGAGTGTAGTGATTGTCTCATTTCATTCACATAGTTGTTACTGGAACACTAGTGCACTGAATGAAGTACACCACATATTGTGATAGGCCTGCATCTTGAAAAGTGTGTTGTGGGGGGTGTTGATCATTGTAGCACAGTGGAGAAATGTCTACAGGTTTTGCATCTGTTGTTCTGGCAGGTCTGGTGCTACTTTGAGTTGATGTGTCCTGGTCTGTGAGGAGCTTGCTTCCTATAATGTGCTTGGTGAGGTTGGGGGGTTATTTGAAGGCCAGAAGAGGGCGATTCAGGGAATATTTCTTTCAGGACATGCCCCCAACGATTATAGGTTGTAATTGTTTGATAATACCCTGTATTTGTTCCAGTGCGGGATGGTAGATGATGGCTAGGCGGGTGTGGTTGGAGAGGGTTTTATTTCTGTATTGAAGCAGGTTATCTTGGGGTATTTGGGTGGCCTATTCTATGATGCAATCTACTTTTCTGGGGGAGTGTCCTTGTTTGGTGAAGGCAGTTTTAAGCGTGTTAAGATGTATATCATGGACTTTCTCCTTGGAGTCAAGTATCAGAGGGGTAGCCGTGTTAGTCTGAATCTGTAAAAAGCAACAGAGGGTCCTGTGGCACCTTTAAGACTAACAGAAGTATTGGGAGCATAAGCTTTCGTGGGTAAGAACCTCACTTCTTCAGATG
>NW_020664461.1:5817071-5837261 GCF_002925995.2 Terrapene triunguis | reverse complement strand
TAGTCTTAAAGGTGCCACAGGACCCTCTGTTGCTTTCTCCTTGGAGCATACTCTGTGATATCTGAATGCCTGGCTGTAGATAACAGATTTCTTGGTGTGTTTGGGGTAGTTACATGATCTGTGACAATAAACATGGTGATCTGGGGGTTTCTTGTATATAGTTGTCTTTAGGGTTCTATTGTTGAAGCTGATCAAGGTGTTCAGGAAATTGATGCTAGTATGGGAGTGTTCTAGAGAGAGTTTAATGGATGGGTGATGCTGGTGGAAGTTGTGGTGGCTTTCTGTGAGGGAGTTTAGGTCGTCTATCCGGAGGATGAAAATATCATCGGTGTATCTCAGGTGTATCGTTGGTTTTGTGGTATGTTTGTCCAGGAATTGTTCTTCAAAATGTCCCAATTAAGAGCCTGGCACATTGGGGAACTATCTTTGTACCCATGGCTGTTCCCATGGTTTGGGCAACGTGTTTGTTGTTGAATATAAAATTGTTATGGTTAAGGGTGAAATGGATGAGTTTGGCGATGTGTTTGGGGTGGATATCTGAGTGTTGTCTGTTATCTTATAAATCTTGGAGCAGGCAGCAATACCGTCATTGTGAGGGACAATGGTGTATAGGGAGGTGACATCAGTGGTGGCAAGGATGGTGTTTTGAGGGAAGTTGTTGATGATGCGGAGTTTCTCGAGGAAGTCAGTAGTATCGTTTGGGCGGTGAGTGGTTTGAGGATGGTTCTGTGGGTTCCAATATTCCTTCAGTATGTGTGCTGCAGCCAGATATGAGGGGTCTGCCTGAGTTCCCTTGTTTATGTGTTTTGGGAAGCATGTAGAAGGTCCCTGACATGGGTTCACGGGGGATGAGGTGGTAGAGTTTCTCTCGGAGCTGTTTGGCGAAGGATTTGATGATATCCTTAAACTCCCAGGTAAATTGTGGTGTGGGGTTTTCTGAGTTCTGTATAGTTAATCATCATAGTTGAGCACTATGAGGGCATCCCCTCTGACTCCTGGTTTGATATCTAATCCAGATAGTATTTAACAAACACCCCCCAAATACCTGTATCAGTAAGAGTTCCTCAGTGTACATAATGGGCACCTGAACTACCCTGCCTGTGCTTGAATTAAGATTGTAAGCTTCTTGAAAACAGGGATTGTGTCCTTTTTTGTTTGTACTCTGCTCAGTATATGAGGAGTAATCACAAAATAATAGTGGTAATCTTGAGGAAATTCCACACTCCAGATATGGAAGGGTTAAGCTAATGCTGTTTTAAGAAAGGATGATAAATGCTTTAGAATTAAGATCCTAGGTAAAGAATTGAGTTAGTACTGAACATTTAAATATGTGGATTTAAAACTGTATTGTAAATACCAGGAAGCCATAACACGATTTCTTGTATTAAAGATTAATTTTTTCCTCTAGCAAAATAATCTCTTCTGTACATCAGAATTTTTACCTGCATAGTTTGCAGGTTTTAGCAGTGTGATGCTATGAATTCGTAAATTGTTCCTATAGTTTTGTTGTGTGAAGCTGCAGCTGTCGAGCACACTGAATAATTGGGATTGCTCCTTAACTATGCAATAGTGTGTCCATGTCAGCAGGTAGATTCTGCAAGGAGGGGCACAGCATTCTTTGCAGTTCAATAAACAAGGACTTGCAACATGCTGTGACTTGCAGGCACCAGTCAGCGTTGCCTAAGGTGTGCTTTCTGCAGCTGTCGTCATGCTCCCACTCTCTTGTGGACTGTGGACTGTTACCGTTCAAAAATGTTCAGAGCAGATACCAAAGGTGTATACGTTAAAAGAACATTTTGCAATAGGATGGATCTTATTCTTTGGTACTTTCATATACATACAGTGCACAGAATATGAGGCTTCCTGACAAGGTTAGAATGCAGGAACCCTGAGATCCTTGTTTTTTCTTTTTTCCCCACAAGATTTTGGATTCATTATGGATAGGGTGACCAGATGTCCCGATTTTATAGGGACAGTCCTAATTTTTGGGTCTTTTTCTTATATAGGCTCCTATTACCTTCCACTCCCGTCCCGATTTTTCACATTTGCTGTCTGGTCACCCTAATTATGGAGCACAGCAGTTACAACTGGGGCCATGGTCAAATGTTTCTGCAATTTTGAAGTGAACCGGTAAAGGAGTTCTTGGATGGTGATCTAGAGAGAGGTCTTGAATGTTGTTCCAAAAGTCTGCTGATGTTTTTCTGCCACTTTGTGGAGGAAAAAAGAGAAATAAAACCATTGTTACCCCCTGCCTGAGATCTAGTGCCCTCTCCTTGATGTAGATATCAGAGCATAACCTGATAGTTAGGGAAGCTTGTCTGTGCGGGGGAAAAAGATCATTCTTTTCCAGGCCATTGTCCACATGGATTCCACTTCTGCCTACATGTTCCTCATGCATGTGTGATTGGATTCTTTTGGCCAACAGTGTCTTAGGAGGACGCAGAAGGTGAGAGATACTCATCTTAAACTTTTTACTGGAGCTCTTCATGAGAACCACCTCAGAATTGTAGACAAACGGGCCTACCTGTTGTGAACAGGCTTCTTCTATAGTGCTCCTCGGAGCTGGACCTCTACTCCAAGAAGAACCAAAACCTTCATCAACTGAGACCAGCAGAGCAGCTACCACCAGCACCACCAGTTCCTCTTCCCATCTCCATTCCAATCTCCCCCTCCCCTCCCCAACACATCAGAGCTGTGTGTGTGGAGCTCAGGACTGGAATAGCAGGGCAACTTATTAAAAATCACCACAATTGGTCAGGATTTGGGCTTAGATCTTCCAAAAGGAAAGATGGTCTTGTGGTAAAGGCACTGGCCTGGGGCTCAGGAGAGATCTGGTTTCCGTTCTTGCTTTGCTGCAGACTTCGTGTATGAACATAAGCATAAGCAAGTCAGTCTCTGTGCCTCAGTTTCCTCTCTGTAAAGTAGGGACAGTAGCTCTGCCCTGTCTCACAGGGATGTGTCAGGAGAAATACATTACTGATGAAGAGAACAGGTCACTGATTCAGAGCGATCTGGATCTCTTGGTAAATTGGGCTCAACAAGACAATATGCATTTTAATACGGCTAAATGTAAATATTCACGTCTAGGAACAAAGAATGTCGGCCATACTTACAGAATGGGGGTCTTTATCCTGGGAAGCAGTGACTCTGAAAAAGATTTGGAGGTTGTGGTGGATAATAAGCTGAACATGAGCTCCCAGTGTGAGGCTGTGGCCAAAAGAACTAATGGGATCTTGGGATGCATAAACAGGAAAATCTTGAGTAGGAGCCAGAGAGGTTATTTTTCTTCTGTATCTGAGACTGGTGCATCCACATCTGGAATCCTGTGTCCAGTTCTGGTGCCCACAATTCAAGAAGGATGTTGATAAATTGGGGAGGGTTCAGATAAGAGCCACGAGAATGATTAAAGGATTAGAAAACCTGCCTTCTATTGATTGAGCTCTGAGTCAATCTATTTAGCTTAACAAAGAGGTTACGGGGTCACTTGTTTACAGTCTAGAAGTATCTACACGGGAACAAATGTTTAATAGTGGGCTCTTTAATGTAGCAGAGAAAGGTTTAGTATGATCCAATGAACGGAAGTTGAAGATAGACAAATTCAGATTGAAAATAAGGCATACATTTTTGACAGTGAGTGTAATTAACCATTGGAACAATTTACCAAGGGTCAAGGTGGATTCTCCATAACTGAAAATGTTTAACTCAAGATTGGATATTTTTCTGAAAGCTCTGCTCTAGGAATTATTCTGGGGCAGTTCTCTGACCTGTGTTATACCAGAGGTCAGACTAGATATTCACAATGGTCTGTTCTGGCTTTGGAATGTATGAATTAAAGAGTGTAAGACACCCAGATGCTGCAGTGATTGGGGTCTGGAGGTACCTATGGTTGAGTGCTTAAAAAGGTGGTTACAGCTGTAGAGGTTATTACCTGTAGAGGTGCATTCGCCAAGTTATATCATTTGAACTAGAAATGCTTCTAAAACTAGAATTAACTTTTAAAATGTGCTCGCCGAAGGTAGAAAGAGTGATTTAAACTTGAATATTTTAGTAATTAATTTTCCAACTCTCCCGTTAAAGATTTTTGACCCAAACACAAAAAAAGACATGAGATTATCAAAAGCATTATACCTTATAGTTGCCATGTTGTAGCGTTCTTGGGTCTGTATTTGAGAACAGCAGCCTTTATGCACTAACTGTCTGAGCTCCACTACCCTCCTGCCCAGGAGGAGTCCATTAACAGTGTGCTTGGTTGCAAGCCAGCCCATCAGTGTCTAATGGAATTACGTGCAATGTAGATATACTCAGAAACCACAGTGGGCAAATAACCGACATGGATGCCTGTAAATATAGTGTGGGCATCACTAATATTGTTGTGTGTAATTTATTTCATGAAGCTCACTTATTCATAGGTGAAGCACCAAATCAGCAAAACAGAAGTGGATGGTAATGTTGTTGTTAATGATTGCAGCAGTCTGAAAGATGAATCCCTGCCTGCTGCTGCAGGGTGGCCTTTGACTTCATAGTGCACTGGATGAGGATGTCTCACAACTGGAATCTTAAATACGTTCTCCTTAAATATGGGTTGATGCTACTATGTGAATACGAGAATTTTTAAAACTCTGTCCCTGGTGTATAGGCTGCATTTCACTAGTTAATGGGGCTTAGAGTCCCTCCATCCTCCAATACGTAAAAGTTGGGTGGTCTCATAATGAGACATGCATAACACAAAAGGAAAAGCTGGGACGTTTGAAATAATGTGGGACTGAAGTCTGTAATGTTGTATTTTCTCTAACCTTAAAATCCTGCACCAGCCTGTGTCATCAATAATAAATAGCAGGAGAATGTCTGGCTGACGTACATTTGGATCTAAAATGATGAGTGGTCCAGTGAGTGAATGCCAGCACATTACAAATCATTTTGTGGGCCATCATTTTAAACTGGAAGTATTGGGAGCTTACGAAGCCATTTCCTTGCTGTAAATAAGGCTTGTTTCCCCAGTTTAAATTTGTGTTTTGTTACCTTAGGATCATTTTTAAAAAGACTGAGAAAATGCATGTTGAAATACTATTATGCCAGCTGAAGTGTATATGTTTGTACATTAACTGTACGTCATCCTGACATGGTCACAAAATGCATGTCCCTTCTGAGACCTCTGGCTGGTAAGCAGACATGCTCCACAGTCACAGAGAAAATGGAGACTTGGACATGCGCTTGGAGTTATACAGCACAAGTGAAGGTGTTTTTAAACTGTTTCAAATGCCCCATGTCATTTTCTCTTTGACAAGCTCCAGGGTTCTCCTGGTGTTCAGTTATTGCAGGGGTGGGCAAACTATGGCCCGCGGGCCAGATCCAGCCCATCGGGGCTTTGGATCCGGCCCGCGGCATTGCCACCCCTGTGGCCCAGCGGGCCCTGCGCCGCTCCCAGAAACGGCCGGCAGGCACCATGTCCCTGCAGCCTCTGGGGGAGGGATTACAGCGCTGAAACTTGCTGTGCTCAGGGGGGTGTTTTTTCACACCCCTGAGTGAGAAAGTTGCAGCGCTGTAAATTGCCAGTGTAGACAAGCCCTAAGTAATGAGTTGGCTAGTGTCAGCCTATTCCCTGATAGACATTGGTCCAAAAAACAAACCTACCACGGAGTTGGTACCTGCTGTTGTAGTTTTTGGATTCTCTTCAGTAGCAGGAGAATGCTGCATAGCAGGGCAGAGCATCATCATCAGAGCTGTGTGTGTGGAGCTCAGGACTGGAATAGCAGGGCAACCTGGCATGCCAAAGTTGAGATATTAGTGGGTTATTTTCATGATCACCTGAATCACATCTCCCCGTTTACAATTTTGAAAAACATTTTTTAATTGTTGGAAATATGTCTAGTCAAATATTGGTTAGACATCTGGGTTAGTCAACATTAATCTATAGGTGACATCACTTCCATGGATTATGACTTTTGGACATGCTCTGAGATGCGAACTTTAACCATGGTAGTACCTGGCCAGATGCACACATGGTTTGCTGACCATACTCTAAGGGGCTGAGATGGTTTCTGTGAAAGAGGAGATGACTTCTTATTTTTTTCCACTGGCTGTCAAACCTAGAGCAAGCTTTTCTTTCAACTGGGGTTTTCCATGTTGATGTAAAGGCTGTTTTAATTTCATCCTCTCCAGACTTCTAAAATGTTTGCTGAAGTGGATGATACAATTTACATCCTGATGTTAAGTCAGTATGGGAACCCTTCTCCCACCCTCCCAGACCTAGATTGATTTGGGCCTTCTGTGTTTGGGACTGGGATGCTTATTCCTTGGCTAGTAGGCTATACTCCTAGCTCAGTTCTTGCGCTAGGTTAGAAAGCATTAGCTCAAACGCCTCCTACTTGATAGCGCTTAAGTGCAGTCTTTTGACCTTACCACCTCAGTGATGTCTGCTTCAGTTGTTACCATGCCTAGATGGGCTCACGTAGTGATACAGATATTGTTAGAGGAGTTGGAAAAAACAACAACTCTTGACATTGAAGAAGGGCCTTTCTTGGACAGGTTCAGTCCCTTCAGGCATAGGTGTTGGAAGTAGGGGTGCTGGAGGTGCTGCCGCACCCCCAGGCTTGACGTGGTTTCCAGTTTGGTTCAGAGGCTCTCAGCACCCCCACTATACAAATTGTTCCAGTACCCCTGCCTTCAGGGAGACTGTCATGGAGTGTGTGCTTGGCATCATTATCCTCTTCAGTGCCAGCATCACTACCACCCATAACATCTGCGCTGTGATTCCTTACAGCTCTTGAGTCTGTTCATCCGGATACACTCCGCTCCCTTCCCTTTGATGCACATCTTGAGTAGATTGAAGACCAAGATTGCCTATGACATCTGTTAGTCTTAAAGGTGCCACAGGAGACTCTGTTGCTTTTTACAGATCCAGACTAACCTGATATATGAAGATTAGGATTCACCAGTCAGAAGCACGTGAGGATAATTTACTGGGCTCCTCAATGCTCCCTTCGCTCTTAAAAACCTATAAATCCATGAAACATACAGTTGAGGAAATGGCCATTTTTCAGTATCTCTGAGAACTCTGAGGACTCTCTCTCTGCCTCATAGATTCTCTTTCAGAACCTGAGCTGGAGGAAAGTTCTTAAAGTTCTTTGAAACCCCCCTTTCTTGAGGCAAAATCCAAGCGTGTCTGTGTGTGAGTGAGTGAGAGTGTAAGAGAATTTTTGTGAGGTGCCTAACCACATTCTGAAACTTTACGCTGTAGTAACTATTTAAATGTATATACATGAATTTTTGTTTGTCTGCAGGCACGGTTGTGGACTCTGAATGTGAAAGTAGTTTCTACAAATAGGGAGAAATGACTTGTATAATGGGAATGCCAGAGTGCATTCATCATTAAGCAGGATGCTTTCTTCCTCACCAGGTAGATGAGGCAAAGGTCCAATTCACTGCTAGGGGAAGGACAGAACAATATAATTAAAATGAAATGCAGTTTCCCTAGCAAAAGGCCTTTTTAGGAGTCAGGGAATTTGTTCACTATTCTATGATTGCTTACAATGGATTTTAATGGAGTTGGGAGTCAGAGTAAAGGTCCTATATTTACAAAATAAGGCTACACGTTTTAATTCTTAAAACCAGGAAAAACCTGAGCCTGCCAAGGCCCTTTGAACTACTGATTCAAGAACTAGCTGCTTGCAAAGAGGGATTAAAACCTTTTAATCCCTTTGTGCAAAAGAATATTGTGTTTAATGTGGCAGTCATGCTCACTAAATTAATTTCCAAGCACGAGATTCTAGTCCTGCTTGTTCTTGCTCTGCCTTTGTTTCCTAGCTCTGCATACGCTAGGGGCCTTTTGCACTTTTCAGTACAAAGTAAAACGTTGAAGTTTTGAAGAAAGTTGCAAATAATAAACTATAGATTAGGAGAAAAATCACAAAAGTGACTAGGAGCAGCCACAGCTGTGCAGACTGCCTGAGGCAATGCTATAATTACTGAGTTGCTAATGCCCAGCAACCCGCACTGCTAATCTCCTGCCCATTGTATGCAATCTAGGAAGATAGAAAAGGCTATATTTAGACATAAGGTAAAATTTATTTAGGTAAACAGTTGAAAGCTCTCAAAAGAATGTTGTGTAAATACTAATAAATAGGAAGCAACCTCCTAATCCTATCCTGAGTCCAAATGGGTTTATAAACACAGAGGCTGAAGCGTTGATTAGCCAAGGGGATGTATATTACTAAGCTAACAGGAAGTGCCCCCAAGCTAGAATTGAAGTTTTGGGTCAGTTTTCAAATTTTAAGCAAAAATAAAACTGGAAAGCTGCAGCCTGGGTTGTGGAGGTGCTGTGAGGTGCATGGTTTGGAAATTGCAAACTGTTCGTTGCTTCTTCCTGCCACCTTCTCCTTTTCTTCCTCCCCTTACCTCTTACTTTGTGCACATGCACATCCTTTCACGTCTCCCCAGAATACAGTTCGTATTCAATCGTGCTTCAAGACTGACTCCAGTTGAGCAGTCCCGGACTCTTCCAGTGTAGCCAGCAATGGGAACACAAAGATCAGTTTTTTTCTGGGTGCAAGAGCCTCGCTGTGATTGAAGGAGCTCAAAGGGAAGTTGGGGGGGGGTGAAGATTTTTTTTTCGGTTTCTATAACAGTCTTTCTTTTTAAAAATGTCGCCATTGAGCAGTTTGAGCCCCATTTTCGTATCTTTTATAATCCTTCTGCCCGTCTGAGTTGGCAGCAACAAGTGCCGGGTTCAGTATCTAGGGGTTGTGTTTCAATAACACAATGTAAAACCGGCTTGAACCTCCACCCAGTGACCGGGGACAATTACATACCACCCCCCCCGGGGCGTGAACCGCTCCACCAGCCGTCCCATGAGCTGATCCGCCATATATCTTCAGGGCCCCCCACTACTTAACACAGCACTCAGTGATTTCAGCGCTTTAGTGAATTCAGCTTGTAGTAGGGGGAGCCCCAGTGCTAGTGCACCATTGGCCCAAGGTGAATTCAGCTCAGCAGCCTGTAACTAGACTCCTAATAGAATCAAGATTAGCTCTGATATTCCACAGTAGGGGGGGAGAGAGAGAGAGAAGGAGGTGCAATTGGTGCCTCAAGCCCTCAAAAAGGGGACCATGCCATCAGGTACAAATACCTGTCCCCTGCCTCTCTCCATTCACTGGGAATTGGAACCCATGTCCCTTGTCTAGCGAGTGCTACTTAGTTGATGGCGAGTCCCTCCATCATAAAATGCCAAGTACAGTTCTACTGTCCTTGATTCACATAATCAGGGTAACAACACTTTATTCTTCCTGCCCCAATAACAGAGAAACTGGGGATCCCACAGCAGTCAAAGTGACCATTTGGGCTGCCGTGGACTCATGCTAGGCGAGGTGGGTGTGCCTATGCAAACAAGATCAGCCCCTGAAGTTCTTTTCCACAACTCGCCACAATTCACCACCAGAAGTCAGGGTAGAGTTCATCCTGACTCTGCTTACACTTTTGACATGATTTCAGAGTAGAGAAAGCGCCATGTTCACGGTAGGTAGTTGTTGAGTATCTACACAGTGAATATGCACCTCCCCACCCACAACCAACCAGAGTGCATGGAATTGCATAGGAGAGAAACTGCAGTTTCATCAGTCTTGCAAAATTGTGATGACAGGTTACCACCCTTCCCATTAAATCTGCTCACCCACTCTTGTCAGGCTGAGGAGGATCAGACTGAACCCCACCCCCGGAAATTTTACCTGCCCATCAAAATGATCATTAGCCCCAGGTGAATGGGCAAGTGGAGTTTTTCAAAGTTGCTGACTAAGCCCTGGTCTATACCTAAAACTTAGGTTGTGACCAAGCTAAGTTGCTCACAAGTGTGAAAAAATTCAACGCCCTGAGAGACATATATAACTTTAGCACCCTTGTGGCCACGACGGAGTCTGCGCTGCAGGCAGCTCCATCAAGAGAAGGCACATGCAGGAACGCAGCAGGGAAAGTCCCTTTCACCCCAGGGGCACCTGTTCAAAACTCCCAGAGTGAACGAATGAACACACACACACACACACACACACACACACACACACACACACACTGGAAGAATACACTGAATAAAGGAAAGAGAAATATTTATTCACAGAGGGATGAAAGGAGAAAAGCAACAGGGCGAAAAATAGGGAGAGCAGTAACACAGGGTTGTATTCAACTCAAGGCTCCACAGGCCCAGTGGTAGCACAGACTGAAAGGGCAGACACTGAGCAATCATAGGACTGGAAGGGACCTCTAATACAGCCCAGAATGAGGTTTGCTTTTTTTGCAACAGTGTTACACCATTGACTCATATTTAGCTTGTGATCCACTATGACCCCCAGATCCCTTTCCACAGTACTTCCTAGGCAATCATTGCCCATTTTGTATGTGTGCAACTGATTGTTCCTTCCTAAGTGGAGTACTCTGCATTTGTCCTTATTGAATTTCATCCTATTTACTTCAGACCATTTCTCCAGTTTGTCCAGATCATTTTGAATTTTAATCCTATCCTCCAAAGCACTTGAACCCCTCCCAGCTTGGTATCGTCCACAGACTTTTTAAGTGTACTCTCTATGCCATTTATAAGTGTACTCTTTATAAGTGTACTCTCTATGCCATTAGGAATGTATCTGCACACAGAGTTCAGGAGTCCTGGGCAGAGTTCCAATTCAGCAATGAGTCTTGGGTGCTCCTGGTTGTCTTTGGTGCCAGTAAACTTTCCCCAACAAACCCCTCTGGTGCCCTCTTCTGCCGCTTTCTGAAAAGCCACACAGAGCGACCACCTCCCCACTTAACTAGCTAACAGCCTCCCTCCTTATTCCCAATGCAAAGTCACAAGCCCCAGTACTCGCGACCCCATATAGCTCTGGGCAGCAGTGATACTGGGTCTTACTCTGGTTTGTCCTTCTTGGGCGATTTTTCCCTGGCACAGTGCTCCTCCTGGCGCCTGTCCTGGGATGTCCCCGATCTGTCCTTCCCAGGCTTCATGCAAGTTCTTGGCTCTTTCACTGTGTGCCGGTCTGCTTGCTGCAGCCCTTGTGTCTGGAGCTCCAGACACACACACCCTGTCGCTCTCCTGTCCCCATCCCCTCTGCTCCTCCTCCCCCCACAGCACTTCCCCCAGGACCAATCAGCTTTTCCCTGCTCAGGAAAAATATTTAAAGGGGCCATGTTCTCTAAACCCCAGAGGGGTTACACATAGTTAAGCCGACCTAAGCCCTGGCATACACACCACTAGGTCAACGAAGAATCCTTCTGTCAACCTACCTACCATGTCTCTACTACAGCGAGAGAAAAACCCCTTCCATTGCTGTAGCTGTGTCACTGTAGTGTAGCCCTACAGCGGGACTGGCATCCCGTGCTCCCGCAGGACCTGCTGCCATAATAGCAGGAGCGGGCAAAATGTACTTTGTTGCGAGCGGGATTGGGTGGACAAAAAAACCAGACTGTGGGAATTTGTGGGAAAACACTTAATCTCTCCTCAGTTTACCACATAAAAATTGTCTGAATTCCATTTATATATATGAAAATATATTAACCGACCATAGTTGTTTTTTGTTTTGTTTTAGCAGCATGGGGGAATCTCTCTCCCGTGCGGGATTTGCAGGATCTAAGGTTTTTGAGGGTGAGAATGGGATAAAAATGCAAGAAACAATGCTGGAGAAGAAATAGTCCCGCGCAGGGCTTTAGTATAGACAGTACAGCATTCCTGCAGTCTGATTGGCTGACACCGTTCCATTTCAGTATGATGCCAGTTAATGCTAGGCATTTAATCTCTTTTCAGCAATGTCTGTGATTCAGCGAGACAGTATTAGAAGTCTGCTGAAGTGCTAAAATAATATGGCAGGCTATTGCAATAGTTTATTAATCCCCAGCAGTCATGGCCTTAACACTTAAAAGCATTAACAACATTCACGTTACATTTCAGTAGAATGAAAGGGAATTTCTCTCATGATCAGTACTTAACATAAACACCTATTTTTTCTTATTTATTCCATGTCATCAATGTACCGTGATGGTTTTCATACAAATAAACAAGGACAGGTGGCTAATCAGAAATGGATTTATGCCAGTAGTATTATATTGATGCTTTAATAAAAGAGGGAATTTTTAAAATAGTCGTTTTAAGTGCTTTCTTTTAAAGGAGAATTACTGTTTCTGTCAGATTTTATATCATCGTGGACTCTCCATCACTGACAATTTTTAAATTAAGATTGGATGTTTTTTGAAAATATATGCTCAGAATTATTTTGGAAAAACAACAAGGAGTCTGGTGGCACCTTAAAGACTAACAGATTTATTTGGGCATAAGCTTTCGTGGGTAAAAACCTCACTTCTTCAGGCTAATTATTTTGGGACGTTCTATGGCCTGTTATACAGGAAGTCAGACTAGATGATCACAGTGTTCCCTTCTGGCTTTTGAATCTATGAACCTTTAAATCATATATCAAATCAGTAAAAAATCAAATCACTTCAAGGAATGCCAGTGAAAGTTTCAACGTTTCTGTGCCACTGGGTGCCTGTGAGCTCTTAGAGTCAGCCATGCTTCTGTGAAAGGGCCCAATATTGGATAAGTGGAGCTGTGGAAGGAGAACTGGTAGAAAGTAGCCTCATCATTTTGGTGAGAGTGGAGACAATGATTACAGAAGAGTGTGGGTCTGAGGCATTTGTGTACCAGTAAAACGACATTTAAGCTAATAATGGGCATGTCCCCACTCTCTGACTGAAATGTGTTATACATAAACAAACATAAGCACTCTTGCCATTGAAATCAACACTTATATGTAGTGTAGTTGTAGCTGTGTCGGTCCCAGGATAGTAGAGAGACAAGGTGGGTGAGGTAATGTCTTTTATTGGACCAAATTCTGCTGATGAGAGACAAGCTTTCGAGCCACACTGAGCTGGTTCTTAGTTCATCATGTTTTCTGTCAGTACTGTGACAGACCCAGACCAGTGGGGTACAGAAGTCTGGTAGAGGGCAAATATACTGGTCACTTGATGAGTAGTTTTCTGTTCCCTGAGTGACCAGAGCAGGGGCTGCACTAGCGTAATCAGGAACCCGCTAGAACCAGTTAAGGCAGGCAGGCTAATTAGGACACATGGAGCCAATTAAGAAGAAGCTGCTAGAATCAATTAAGGCAGGCTAATCAGGGCACCTGGGTTTTAAAAGGAGCTCACTTTGTCTCTGGGCTGTTCCCCAACCCACATGGTGAATCTCTGAGGCAAGAAAATCCGCCAATAAGCGCAGGACCCACCAAGATAGAGGAGGAACTTTGTCACAGTACATAGACAAAACAGCAGCCTCCACCGACTGACCAAGTTTTACTACTTTTCATTGAACAGAATGTTGATTTTTTTTGTTAAATAAACGGGTGCAGGATTGTATGATTCTGAAAATTTTAAAAAACATTGAAGATTTGCTTGATCATGTTAAAGGTCTGGTACTGAAATGAATTCTTTATCAATTATTCACTTCACTTTATGTGAATTTGTGTAAATATCTACACTTGGGAACTTAGAAAAAGCAGTAGAAATGCCAGGTAAAGAAAAATGCATCTTATTTTGAGACATTGATTGCAGATTTGATTACCATGGACAAATGCAGTTCAAATGGGAAAAAACACTATCATTAAAATTGAACTGAAATACCAGAACAGTTTATACTAGCTATTGGGCATGTTGTAGACATGAAAGCCTAAGTCACATTAAGACTACAATTAGACTAGTGTAATACAGAGCTAGCTTTAGGTAACCTTTTATGCTTAAATACAAACTGAGTACTGTAGCACACTTTGGTTACCATGTTGTGAAAATGGGGCGTGTGTAGATTACAAAAGAATGGGCCATGACCGTTCAGTTAAAAAAGGAATGAACACCCCCCCCCACACACACAAGTGTCTTCATCAAAGCCAAATAAACTTTCTACAGAGCACATAGAAAATGAACTAACAGCACGATCACTGATACCAGCTGATATCAGTAACCCATTATCATAAGAACATAAGAATGGCTATACTGGGTCAGACCAAAAGTCCATCTAGCTCAGAATCCTGTCTTCTGACAGTGGCCAATGCCAGGTGCTTCAGAGGGAATGAACAGAACAGGTAATCAAGTGATCCATCCCGTCACCCATTCCCTGCTACTGGCAAACAGAGGCTAGGGACACCATCCCTGTCCATCCTGGCAAATAATCACAGACAAATAATTGCAAATGGTTAGTAAATCAGCTATATTAAAAGGACTTAACAGGATCTTTCATACTTTAAAATTACAAATTAATTGAGATCACAACCTTTGAATCAAAAGACATTCAGTCAGATAGTATTCCTACTATTACGACTCTAAATATCCAACTTACAATAATGCTCACAAAGGGGGATAAATGTGCTAATTGAGGAATCATGGTTCAACAGTGGAATAAATCTGGGAGGAAGAAAAAACACCAATCCTTCATACATATTTATGTGAAAGGTGATACAGGATGAAGAGAAATTGCGGTATTCTTTTTTTGTGTATAGTACCCACAGCCTCTCTGTTCATTGCCATTCTAGGACCAACCATGCACAGAGCAAAGCTGTTGTCTGCCTAAGGTACTTGTGTGGTCCCCATTTCTGTGGTATCTGAGCACCACCCCATCCCTTAAGGTATTTGTCCTTTCAGCACTCCTGTGACGAAGGGAAGTATGAGTTACAGATAGGGACCTGCAGCATAGTGACTTGGAGTCTGTGGCAGAGTAGGGAATTGAACTTGGGTCTTCTAAATCCCAGACTATAGGGCTAACCACTTGACCATCCTTCCTGTCTCATTCAGTCTCCCCATTGACTTCATGCAGGCTATTCACATTAGTAATGCTACCCAATGCGTACATTTTTGCAGATTGGAGGCGGTTATTTAGTTAATCTCATCCATTACATATTTTTTCTCAAAAAGAGTGTAAATTATAATCTCGGTTTAATCCAAGTGGTGACAACCTTCATATAAAGTGCCAGCTCCCTCTGTGTGAAGTCTGTTGATTGTGGCTGGTCCTCTGTTTTGTTTAGAAACATGGTCAGTCCTCATAACCTGTAGAATTATGATAGAATGATTTTCTCTTTTTTCCCAGGTGAATGAATATTCAGCCATCTAATTACAGAGCTGTGTTTAATCATTCATTTTTTTCATAGACCTTGGTGGTCTCCCCGACTTAAAACAATCCCTGAGAATGGAAGGAATGGTATGATTCTCAGAATACATTAACTTTTTTTTTTATAAACTTTGATTCAGATATAAAATGTTGAAAAGCATCAGGATTTGATTTGCATCTAAAAAGGAAACTTCTAGCTATGTTTGTTTTGAAATAAATCCATAGGATAAATAGCCTGTTCCAGCAAGTCTATAAATCTATTTGTATAGGCATGTCTCAAGTTAGAGCTCCTTGTCATACCCTGGACATTACAAAGTTGTTAGGAAGAGAGTGTTCCTTATATAACCAGTGCAGAGTAAACCTGTAACTAGGATCTGCACCTGGGGGGTATGCACGTGCCTCAGCACCCAATGTGAGGGCTGATTGACCAGATGAGTCAGGTGACCAAGGGTAACAACAAACAGCTCAATGGTAGTATTTCCTATAAGAGAGAGCCTGCTCAGTCAAATGGGAGATGCCAGGGGTCAGGGAACGGACCTGTGAGAAGGGCTCTGTGCACAAGTCAGGGGAAGGTTGGGTAGGAGATACCCTCAGAGAGCAGGGGTTGAATCCTTCACAGAGGGAGGGCCCAGAGCATGTCCTAGGTTTCAGGCAGGAACTATAGAGTCTACAGAAGATGCGTTGAGTTGAGGTGACATTCATAACTTAGTTAGACACTAAAAATTATAGCGTGAATAGAGACCCTGGTTTTATGGCTTATTACAGCAATCTGTAACCCACAAATCTCCTCCTCCCCATGACTGGAGGAGTGTTAATGGGCCCCTTCACCTTGAATGGTCCATAGAAATATGTGTTAACAACTTATGCTAAACAATCTGTTCTACCTTGTATTTAGCTGTGATACTCTGAGTATGTTTCCCAGACATGAAGAAGAGCTTTGTGTAAGCTCGAAAGCTTGTCTCTCTCACCAACAGAAGTTGGTCCAATAAAAGATATCACCTCACCCACCTTGTCTCTGTAGTATCCTGAGACCAACATGGCTACAACATTGCATACACTGAACTGTTTCAGGTTTCAGAGTGGTAGCCGTGTTAGTCTGTATCAGCAAAACCAACGAGGAGTCTCTAAGGTGCCACAAGGGCTCCTCGTTGGTTGAACTGTTTCAGTAAATAAAGAAACCGCTGAAGAGAGGGTGTGTGTGTGTGTGTGTGTGTGTCTGGTGAGTAGGCCTCCTGACTCACAAAGTTTGTTGTACATGATGTCCAGGTCCCATGAACAGCACAGGACAATAGTGTATTTATAGTCCCACTTCATAGCTAATGAACTGCGCCTCGGGAAGGCTGTGCTGCTAATTCTTCAATATGCCGGAATGAATCTCCCTCCTGCCTCCCTGCCAGTGTCTGTAGGAGTCCTTCCTCAGCCCCATTGCACCTTATAAGATCCACAGGGACAGTTGGCTAATGTACATTTCAAACTCCATTAGGTAGTGCACGCTTAACTTACCTGCTCATGTACACCTGGCTTTCTCCAGCATCATTCTCATAGATCTCTTCAAGTTTGAGGAAGGGATCCTTTCTCCTGTGCACCTTAGCACCCTTCCTGAGCCCCTTAAAGTCTGCCAGAGCCCACCTGACTGCTCCTGTGTGTCCCTACTGATTTGAACCAAAATACTGGTGTAGACTCTTCTGTGACTAGGAAACTAAATTAGCCCTCTTTGACAGCAAATCCTTCCTTGGCTGTGTACGTTACAAGCTTAGCCAAAAATCTGAGTATGCTCAGTGAGTAACTATCCAACACTATTAACTGTGAAATAAAAATCCCTTTGGAACGGAAGAGAGTGCTGCGTTCAGTGAGGGCTATCAGCATGCAGAGTGTCACCCTTCCGCTTCACCTGGAGCACAGCCTTTTTTTTTTTTTTTATGTTGCAATGTTTTTTTATAGTGAGAAAAGTGTCATTTTCACTCTTCGTACTCACATGCTGAACTGTTTCCCCTTCAATTTTCCGGAATAATTCACTTTTAGGCAAAGCCCTAGCATGGAAAATTTAATAAAGTTGTAAGTAAATAGAAATAGTTAAGTAGCATTAACTGTAGCAGTTGCTGCCACTCCCACTATAGACGAGAAAACGTTATTTGGGTGAAGAGTGGAATAAGAGTTTCTTTAAGGGTGTGGGTCGAGCACTTTCTGGGGATCTGTCACTTTGAATAATGAGCCCATAGAGGGAAACAGATACTGGTCTAGAGATCTTCAGAGTGTTGCACTGGTGGCGAGTGAGGTCAGGCTGTGATGGGCATTCAGCCATCCTATACCACTCCCTTCAGTCACTTAGAACTTTCCCAGAAGTTTCTCTCTCAGGCTGAAATTTCGCAAGCTTGGTCTCATTCCAAAGCTAAATCTTTCTGAGAACGTTTGAGTAAAATCTGTTTAACTATTCCTGGACCCTGAGCATGAAAGTGCATATTGTTCCCTTGAAAAAATATTTTATTTTTCACATTTGCAATTTGTCCGCCCCCTATCCGCCTCCTCCCACTTTTCACTTTCTGCCTGCCCCCCCCCCAACCTCCCCCCCCCCCCCCCCCGCTCCTTGTCCCCTGACGGCCCCCTCCCAGGACACACACCCCCCCGCTGCCTGTCCCCTGACTGCCCCAACCCTTATTCACACCCTTCGCCCCCTGACAGGCCCCCCGGGACTCCCACGTCTATCCAATCCCTCCTGTTCCCCTGCCCCATCCAACCACCCCCGCTCCCTTTCCCCTTCCTGCCCCATATCCAACCCCCCTGCCCCGGCCTCCTTACCATGCCGCTCAGAGCAGAATGTCTGGCAGCGGCGCCTCCCGGTCGGAGCCAGACATACTGCCGCACTGCCTGGCATGAGCGTGCAGCCCCGCCACCGGATAGCGGGGGGGGGCTGGGGGGGGCGGGGGCTAGCTGCCTGGCCAGGAGCTCAGGGGCCGGGCAGGACGGTCCCGCGGGCCGGATGTGGCCCATGGCCCGTAGTTTTCCCACCCCTGCCATAGGGACTAGTCACTTTGCCCAATTTAAAGTGGGGGAGGGAAGAATTGTGTTTGATTAAAAAAAATTGCATGTTGAGTATTTGCAGTATACGGTTTTCTTGCTGTGTCTCCAGTGGCTACCCGGAGAGAGAGACATTGAAAACAGGATTAACAAACAGGTTAAATGGATTGCTCGGGCCTTTCCCTGGTCCATCCCTGCTTCTTGTCCTCTCCCCATAACATATTTTAGTGGTTGAACTCTAATCTGCTTACTCTGGAAAGAAGTCAGTCAGACACCTTTTACTCAGTGATACCGTGACTGAGGACCTGTGGACTATGACCTTTTCGTTAATTGTCACTAAGACTATGCTTTTTTCACGGAGGTTGCGGCTGTCATGGAATCTGTGACTTCCAGCCACCTCCATGATTTCAGCCTGCAGCGGCCTGGACCTCCGAGCAGGCCCTCGCAGCTGCCTAGCTGCTGTGAGCGGTGTGGGGACCCCTGCAGCAGAGTTTCCCATTTTGTCATTGATATTTTTAGCAAAAGTCAGGGACAGGTTACGGGCTTCCGTGAATTTTTCTTTATTGCCCATGACCTGTCCCCGACTTTTGCTAAAAATATCTGTGACAAAATCTTAGCCTTAATCGTCACTGACATAAGTTTCAAGAGTTGTTGACATACCCCTAATCCCTGGATGTGGTCAGAAGGCCAGGACACAAGATCTGAGTCTTGGTTGTTTGTAGTGTGACAAGCCCCGGGATACAACCTGGACTGTGGAATTGCTGTGCCCCCTTAACTTGCTAGCTTGGGGTGTCTCTCTCACTGCTCAGCTAGTGACAAGGAGCCGCTTTGGGCTTTGCTCTCACACAGCCATTAGCATGTGAAGGCACACCCAACGTTATATGTAGGCTCTCGCAGCCACTTATGAACTGCATACAGGGAGACACCACAAATTTCCCCAGCCCCAGCCTCGGAAATGTGCATCTTACACTGCTCAAGACCCCCTTGATCAGAGTAAACTCATTAATTAGTTCGTCATACCATCAAAGGGTACAAATATGCACCAGCCTTTGTAACCCGAGTAGATTCTCCAAACTTCAATCAAAAACACCGTGGCTTAGATAAAACATTAAAATAAGTTTATTAACTACAGAAAGATAGATTTTTTTAAAGTGATATAAGCATAGAAGTTCAAAATTGGTTACAAAGGAAATAAAAGATAAAAACTCCAAGCTATTTAATAAGCTTTGTCAGGCTAAGTCAAATTTGAAGCAATAAGGTTTCTCTTACCCAAAACTCACCATGATTGAATTGGCCTCGTTAGCACTACAAAAAGTAATTTTCCCTGTGTTGATATTCACCCCTTCTTGTCAACTGTTGGGGATGGGACAGTTCCACCTTAATTGAATTGGCCTCGTTAGCACTGATTTCTCTCCCCCCCCCCCCCCCCCCCCTTACTTGGTAAGGCAACTCCCATCTTTTCATGTGCTCTATTTTATACCTGTCTACTTTTTTTCACCCCATGCATCTGATGAAGTGGGTTCTAGCCCACGAAAGCTTATACCCAAATAAATGTGTTAGTCTCTAAGGTGCCACAAGGACTCTCGTTGTTGCTGCAGTCTTTGCTAACTGGAAAGCTTTGTCAGTTAGTCCCCCCTCCCCCCATTTAAATGTTTCTTTGTCTTCCAAATGATCTTGTTGCCTTCACTGCGGGAGGGGGGGGGAAGGTGGTCTGATGATGTCCCTGTCCCTTATTTGATACTCTCCTCCAGGTGCTGGAAAGACCCATGTTGTGTGATGGGGGTTAGGCAGGCACATGGTGTAGATACTCAAGCAGCACTCTCTCCTGTGAATGGTAACTCTCTTGTTTACATCTCTCCTGCTGGTGAGTGGCCCAGATGGTCGCTTAACACCTGGCTGGATGTTGGTCACTCCTTTGTTGACACTGAAGAGCTAGTCTGTGGGCGTTTCCTAGACTCACAACATGGTTCAGTATCAAACAGAGCAAAATTTCTTAACTTCATATACAGTGATGATGCACACGTTTTGACAGGATAGTGATACTCAACAGATTATAACTT
>NW_020664461.1:5757718-5817061 GCF_002925995.2 Terrapene triunguis | reverse complement strand
GATGCACACGTTTTGACAGGATAGTGATACTCAACAGATTATAACTTTTCAAATGACACCTCACAAGGCATACTTTGTACAAAACATGTCCTACCCATATGCAAGTGGTAAATATGGGGGTACGGGTGTTATTTGGAGGTACAGTGGGTCACACATATCCCTATCCCTATATGTGGTCAGGTGGCCAGGACATGAAATCTGAGTCTTTGTTGTTTGTATAATCTTAACTCAGAATTTCCTGGTTTCCAAACTTCAGGGTTTTTTTTTCTTCTTCTTTGGGACACTCACAATTAATTAATTGTTTTTTATTGTCTCAAAATGTGTTGTGTGGGAATTTGTTTTATATACAGATATACCTTTGTAACCAATACACTCCCTGTGCATTTAGGTTGTTGCCGGAAAGTGGTGTTGCTTAATGAAATGTGTAGGGAATAAGAGAGTCATTCCAATGGTGTAAATGCAAGCTGAACAAGGCTATGAATTTTCCAGGTTTTATTCCTGTGCAAGTCCAATTTCCCCTTGTTCCTTTTTTAAAAATTTTATTTTGTGTGTTTAAAAAAATCAATAAGTTCTCAGCATGCACAGTCTGGGGAACAGGTATATAATGCGATATATGTTTGAACTGTGTTCTTCAAGGACAGAAGTTTTGGATTCTGTTGTATTTGTCATTTAATAAATTTACACTAGTTTACTAGCATCACAAAGTAAATAACAAAATCAAAAGAACAAATCAACTCAACACCCTGCATTTCAAACCAGTCAATCACACCACAATCAACATGAACAGTAAATCAGTATTTCACTGGGAGAGATGGTAGAGGGGAATAAATACAAATATATATGAATATAAATTAAGTAGAAGTAGATGTGATTACAGATAAGTAAACATGTGGAATCAGTGTAAGTCAGGCAACCACAACTAATAATTGCTTGTCTTTAGTGTCAGGACTCTGCGTCTCTGCTGCAGACACGACAAGGAGCCATAAAATGTCAGTGTCTTAGGTGTCTACACTAGAAGCGCTACAGTGGCGCAGCTGCACTGACACAGCATCTGGTGAAGACGCTCTGTGCCAACGGGAGAGAGCTCTCCTGTTGGCATAATAAAACCACCGCCTGTCCCGCCAACATAGCGCTATCCACATCAGCCAGCCGGTCAGTGTAACTTATATCGCTTGTGGGTGCACCACAAAAGTTATATTGACATAACCTGTAGTGTAGACAAACCCTTAGAAATCATTCTCTGGAAGCCTAACCCTGTCTCATTTCTGCTCATTCCTATGGTTGGGCCAGGTTTGTCTTGCTTTTTTCAGTTCACATGGTTTTTGGGGAAAGGACCGGGTATACCTGTAGGCCCTGTTCCTCTTTGTGACTTTTGGATGCTGCTGCAGAACAAATGAACAATAATAATGGTGGGCCACACTTGCTCCTTAGTCAGTAAGCCCTCATCTGCTGTGAGGTGCGTTTTTGATCCATGAATATGTAACAGCTTGTTTCCTGTATGGTTGGGCCAATCAGCTCTCTGCCACTGGGTTGAATAGCACAAGTTTCCAGGCTTCATAGAATATCAGGGTTGGAAGGGACCTCAGGAGGTCATCTAGTTCCACCCCCTGCTCAAAGCAGGACCAATCCCCAACTAAATCATCCCAGGCAGATCTTCGTCAAGCTGGGCCTTAAAAACCTCCAAGGAAGGAGATTCCACTACCTCCCTAGGTAACGCATTCCAGTGCTTCACCACCCTCCTAGTGAAATAGTGTTTCCTAATATCCAACCTAGACCTCCCCCACTGCAACTTGAGACCATTGCTCCTTGTTTTGTCATCTGGTACCACTGAGAACAGCCGAGCTCCATCCTCTTTGGAACCCCCCTTCAGGTCGTTGAAGGCTGCTATCAAATCCCCCCTCACTCTTCTCTTCTGCAGACTAAATAACCCCAGTTCCCTCAGCCTCTCCTCATAAGTCATGTGCCCCAGCTCCCTAATCATTTTTGTTGCCCTCCGCTGGACTCTCTCCAATTTGTCCACATCCCTTCTGTGTTGGGGGTCCAAAACTGGACACACTATTCCTCACCAGTGCCAAATAGAGGGGAATAATCACTTCTCTCGATCTGCTGGCAATGCTCCTACTAATGCAGCCCAATGCGCTGTTGGCCTTCTTGGCAGCAAGGGCACACTGCTGACTCATATCCAGCTTCTCATCCACTGTAATCCCCAGGTCCTCTTCTGTGTATGAGTGTATGTTGCCAGTCTTGAAAGGCTCCCCCACTGCACTAGGCTCTGTTGTTTGCTGTCATCTACAGAACTTCGTAGTTCGCATTTCAACAGCCTCTAGTTACCACTGTTGTGTACAGTGTCGTCGTAATGATATCCGTCCCAGGCTATGAGAGAGAAAAGGTGGGTGAGGTAATATCTTTTATTGGACCAACTTCTTTTGGTGAGAGAGACAGGTTTTGAGCTTACACAGAGCTCTTCTTCAGGTCTGGGAAACTTAATTGGAGTGTCACATCTAAATACAAGGCGGAACAGCCTGCTGTGGAGTTTCCATTTCAGACAGCAAAATTCAATATCTTCCATTGTTATATGCAGTGGTGTTGTAGCCGTGTTGGTCCCAGGCTATTAGAGAGACAAGGTGAGTGAGGTAATATCTTTTATTGGACCAACTTCTGTTGGTGAGAGAGACATCTCTCACCAACAGAAATTGGTCCAATAAAAGATATTACCTCACCCACCTTGTGTCTCTAGTTACAGTGGTTGGGCATCTCTCTCCCCTTGGCATTGATGGTTCCACTGACTGTGTGGCGAGATGAGTCACCTCTCCTCTGACGCTTGTTTTACTCCACTTGATTCCCCAGGCCTCTGCATATCCCTTTTACAGATTCTTTACAAGATTGCTGATTCAGGTACCTGGGTAATCCAGGTGTCTGGTGAGGTGGTGACTGCATGTTTCTGAATCAGGCTAGAATATGGCGTCGTCTCATGCTCGCAAAGGCTTTGCCATCGTCCTTGTTAATGGCATTGGCCTATTGAAAAATATTGTATATCCTTTCCTTCTAGATCCAGGGCAGTTCCCCCGCCCATGGTAATCGGGTATTGCCTGAGTGCACTGTAGTTACTGACAAGCAAGTTGTGTTGATCCCAAGCAAATAAAGGGGAGTAGCACATTGTGTTGCATATAGAATGTGGGTGGCATTGCCCTTGGCCTGCTGCTGCTTCTCTAGGCCCTTGGTGGGGGGGGGGGGGCAGAGAACAGGCTTTGGTCCTCTGTGACTTTGTCTAGACTAGCATTAGAAGTTGTGTAGTTAGATGGTGCTCGCTGGTTTGAGCTGACTCACACTCTTTTCAAGCTAGGGCAGGTTGTTTCCACGTGCTAACTGGTTGAGCTTAAGTCTGGGGAGAGACTAGCATTTAACGTGACCAGTTAGCACATGGTAAAGTAGAAAGAGAATTTTGGTTTTAGGTGGGGATAGGGTCTCAGTTTTCAACCCAACCAATGAAAAAATTCTCTTCAGATGTTCTGGCACTTGGGGGGGAAATGGGTTTGTGTATTAAAATTTGACTCATTCTTAACGATAAGTATATGGAGCCGGTGCAGTACTCAGGTTAGACGTGCTGTGACTGTTTCAGCCAGCCCTTCACAAATTATTCGGCAGGTCGCTCAACGGAAGACTTCTCCTGCAATGCCAGAAGAGCCCCCCGGATTTTTATGTTGTTTGTTAGCAGGGAAGGAGAAGGCAGGGAGATGGTTATTCCCTGCTTTTTGCACAGCTACTGAGCTTCACAGGAGGAAGGCTCCCTCTTCTTCCTCATCCCCCCAGAGCTGCTGCTGAACTCTGCAGGAGAGTGGTTCCCTCCCTAACCACCTGTGATTTTTAACTCACAAGTGGTGATAGGAATCATCATGGGCTGGTTTTAACTGTGTGTGTCTGTGAGTTGGTGAGTGGGAGAGAGGTTTTATTGTTTTATAGAAATGACAGTATGTGTGCCTCACACTCCTAACCAGGCAAAGCAGTATAACTCTTGCCAAAATACCTACCTGACCAAGAGCTGCAGTATTCTGTGGGACTGAATCTGCCTAAGAAAAATATGAACACTATGTTCAAACCAAATCACTAATTATATCGAGCTGGAGCAGAGTCATATACGTTCGGAAAACAAGGCCATATTTCATGAAATGTCTTCTATTGATCACTAAATTTCTACGTTTGTGGAGTCACTCAGGCCTGAATGTCCCTTTGGTTTCTCTGCTCACTCCCAGTTTTAGTTAATAGTCTTTTACCGGTCACATGCCAGGCTGGACAGATGTAGGGATCCTTGGATCTTTAGGTCGATCGGAACCTACATTTGAATTAAAGACTCAATTGTGCATTAATAATAGTACCCATTGGTTTTGACTAGATTCTGAAAGTTCTCAGGTGCAGCATGCGCTCAGTAAACCTCAACGTCTCAGCTGTTCTGTAATTTCCAGTGACATGATCACATTATTCACCTGCAAAATTTTATATTTACAAAATGAACAGGTTTTAAATTAGAGCAGAAAAACCTGTCCCAGTGTCATCTGCCTGAGTCAGTGTGAGTGGGAGTATGCATTGCCTTCATTTCCATGCAACCAGATGAACTATTTTATTTAAGAAAAAAATGTTTCTGAGCTGAAACCGTGCTTGTTATGCTGCAGTCTACACTGAATTGGTATGAGTAAAGTCATTAAAATTGGATTTTAAAGTAGTGACACTCGTGGTCCTATAACTTGGGATAACATGGTACCCAGTTTCTTTACTGATGTATCCCTTGCTTATCTGAGGTGGCTCACCGCTGATGGTGTGGTTTTCTTCCAGGCAAGCCAAGCTTTATGAAAGCTCCCGAAGATCAGATTGGGATTTCTGGAGGAGTGGCCTCGTTTGTGTGCCAGGCAACAGGAGAGCCCAAGCCTCGCATCACATGGATGAAGAAGGGGAAGAAGGTCAGCTCCCAGCGGTTTGAGGTAACTACAGAGATCTGGAACCAAATCTATTCCTTGCAGATCTTAGCTTCACAGTAACCAGTGTCAGAGCCTGAGTTTCTGTCAGTTGCTATAGGAGAAGAGGCTGAGAACTGCTGCAAGGGAAATTTTCCCTTCCTTCAGTGAGCCCTGCCTTAGGTCAGACATTGCCATGGGGAGCCAGAATTTGACTAAACATACTGAATGCCTGTTCTGGTCTAGCCTCAGTCACCCCAGAACCGGTAGCAGCCACTAACTAAGATGTCAGAGCTGGGTCATAACAAACAGTAGATTTATGTAGGATTTTTGTGTGTTAGGGTGGGGGAGGGGAGTGGGCATGGAAGCCTGCTTAGCCTCTCAGCACCAAGCAGACCGAAATGGGGTGCCCAAGCTCTAGTGGGAAGCTTTCCGGACAGCACTGCTGCCATCTCTGGGTCTGATTTAGATTCAGAATAGGAATAGGGAGGAGAGGCCAAAGGGAGAATCTGAGTTTTCTTTAGAGTAACAGGGATGGGGCAAACAGGGCTTCCCACCCTACATTGTGTTAAGATTTTTAATGGGAAGAGCAATTTGAGTTCCTCTCCCCACCTCTCCTCCTATCTTCCCTTTGGGTCATGCCCTTTTTTCCCCCTCCACTCTTGGGAATCTAACCCTTCCTCTGTGTTTCCATCTCTTTGATGTTTTTGCTTTTCTTATTGGAGCGGCCTCCTCTGACCCATCTGCCCCTTCCTGGCACCTGAAGTGGGTTTTCTTGTGTCAGTTTTCTATCTTGGGCACAGGAGACTTCTCACCAGTGGCGTTTCTCACCCTACTTATCTTTCACCTTCTGCCTGTTTCTCGTTTCCTGCCACTTCTTTCATCTCCAGTGGTTTCTGCTGACCACTCCTGTCCGTTTTTTCTTCTTTATCCGTTGGATGTGTAGCATTAAGAGTTTTTCACGGGACACAGCACTGCATGCAGGAGAGGGGGTCGCACAGTGTCTGGACTTGAAGCAGGTCGTCCTAGTGCTCAGCATTGCTGAGCCACTTCATATGTGACCTGAGTGATAACATGATGAGGTGAGGTCTGTGCCCCTAAGGCGTAGCCCTGCTTCCTGTATTACCACAAACATAGTTCAGTTTTTCATGTGTCCGTTGTTTTGCTCCTTTCAGTAATTGAAACGGGATGAGTTTAAAGTTAACTGTGGCCTGAGGCTGTGGCTTTGCAACCTGCCATTAAAGAGTAGTTTATAACGGTCCTGTAGCATAGCAAGTTCCCCTCTTCTCTGCCATGTAGAAGAGTTGGAGTAATACTTCTCCCACCTTAGCATGATGGAAAGATGAGTGACTGTTGATTATACTAGGAAAGGAACTGTAATTATATCACTGTTGATTGTGCCACGGTTGTGAAGGGCCCGATCCTGGAAGGTACCAAGCATCCTCAGCTACTATTGAAGTTAGTGATTGCTGAAGTGGCTCAGCATATTGTCCCACACTTATCGATATTTCTCTTATAATCCACAGGATCTTAGAGCACTGTTCTTTTATATTTTATCAGGGTTAAAGTTGGCAATAAAATCCATCAGTGTGATTAGTAAAATCACCAGTGTAAATATGGTCCAGATGTTTTAAGTCAGAGGATCCACATCTGTATTAGCGGGTTGATATTTTTTCAAGTTTTAATTGTTTCATAAAGAACAGCATTGGATCTCCTTTTGTTCCGGGACTCCTCAAAGGGCAAGTATATTCCTAATCCTGAATTTTCTGGCTTCACTGGATAAGGAACGTCTCTCTTGTCAGGTGGTATATTTGTATTTATGGATTCTATTCCTGAATTCATTCTCACTTTCAGTCTCCATTTCAGTAGGAGCCAATAAAAAACTCTTTTCTTTTCCTTGTCCAGGTTATTGAGTTTGATGATGGGTCAGGATCAGTTCTCCGGATTCAACCCCTGCGAGTTCATCGAGATGAAGCAATCTATGAGTGCACCGCAACCAACAGTGTTGGGGAGATAAACACCAGTGCCAAATTAACAGTGTTAGAAGGTAGGTGAGAATCTCTCATGTTGGCAGAGTGGCTGGTGGTATGTTTTCTGGCTTTGATATCTACAGGTTTTCTTAGTGACTCCAGATAATACTGAGGTATTCTGGATTAGTTCTGGAAGGCTGTAGGCCTCCAGTATTATTGGCCATCGTTTCCTTCAATGACAGAAGTCTTTGTCTGTTAATGTTTATGAGCAGGAAGGAGCTGTAGATTGTGAGCTTCGCTTTGAAGTGCATCTGTGCCATGCCCACTACCAGCTTTTGGGATCTAGCCAGACACACACCTTTATGGTCTTTCTCGTCTGTCCTACAGTGCCTCTCTCCGTGGTATCTAAGAACCTGCACTTTGAAATGTGAAAAACTTAATCTATATTTCTACCCCATCTGGACTAAATTGCCAGTTTGTTGTGTATGGGTTTGCAAGTCGCTCTTCAGCTTTTGCAGCTGGTGTGGAATTTAGCTGTTTTTACTTTTTGTTGTAGTAATAACTTTCAATTCTGTTTCCTCTCTTTACGGAGGACTGGAGTGGCTACATAAAGCACTACGCTTGATATAAAGATCTTGATACTTGCCTGCAGTATAATATGACTTTTATTTTAGTTCTTGTGCCGGTCCTGCTTCTAAATGGTTTTTGTCTGTATTTTACCATTGCTTTTTTCCATGTAATTGTTTTATAGATTGTAATAATTATTGTCCACTTTTGTCTAAGATAAAGTTACTTATTTTACTATACATGGATATGATAGTATTTGTTTATATAGGGACTCTGTAAATTGCCCTGAGGTGCTCAAATGCAGGACTTCCTCCAAGTGGAATTTTTATTTGCATTCGATATCTCTGATAAAAGAGGAAGGGCTGTTTTCCAACAGAAGATGAAGCAGAATACTTGGTATGGATAAACTGTTGAATAATCCTACAGTGAAGAGGGCTTGACTGTACTATGAGAACTAAACCACAACATTTAGCTGAAGTTCCTGGTTTGTTTGTTGGTGCCAGACTTCGCAAAGAGGAAGGATGCTCCAGTGGATAGGGCACTAGCCAGAGGCTTGGGAAACTGTTCAGTTCTTTGCTCCACTGCATACTTCCCATGCAGTAACTCACACAGTTTCGGGCCTCCATTCCCCATCTGCCCTACCTCCGCTCTAGAGGAAGCACCAAGCCCATGGTGGGCGTTACCACAGTGTAAAAAAGTAAATGTGTGCTGTTGGCTGCGATTAAGCAGGGAATTTCATCCCCAAAGGAAAATGTGGATGAAAGTTCTGAGGGAGTAGAAATGGGGTTTAAAATGGAACGTCTCTTTCAACCCGGTATGTGCTGGTTTGTTGGGTGCATGCACACCCAGGGGAACCAGGGAATCTCCCACTCACATTCCCTGGGGCTGAGGGAGAAGATGAGCTCCATTCGTTCAAATATGGTACACAGCTAATTAGACGTGGACACAATGATTTACACTTTTTTCTCCTTTGAGGATTTTTACAGATAAATTCTTATTTTTTTAGCCAAATCTTTGCCCTTCTATTTTCAATGCCCCTGTTTGTTGTGCCCATTTCCATATTGCACCTGATGGCTGCTATGCATGAGCATGGGGGTTTGTGACGCTTCTCCTGCATTGTGGCTATACCTGAAACCACTTCTCTCTTTGCTCAGGTAATGTCAGCATGTGTACTAGGCCTGGCTAGCTGATCCTGCAGGGCTCACTCCAGCACTCACATCGCAGGGAATATTTTTTGGCTCAGGCTCCTCTTTCTCTTGCTTTTCTTCCTCAACAAGAATTCCACCAAGCTGTTTGGAAACGGCACATGTTTTGTGTGAGGCAAATGAGAAAATTAAATAGGAGGGTGAAATGCTCAGGCAACTTAGTGGGGTTTGGCTTTTCTCACTGATAGCAAGGTTAACATAATTTTTGTAATTGCTGTCAGGTGGAAATTGAAATGGTGCAGACCTGCTGTCTTTCAAGAGCTTGCTTGACTAGTGCAGAGATCCCAGGTGCGCGGCAGAGCTCTGCTGATCACAGACCTTCTCAGGGGTACATGCTGCTAAAGACACAGCACATATTGATTTTACATTACAACCTTTTGAATTCTTCTCCACAATTTGATCTTTAGAACACAGACCTTAGCATTGAAGCCAGAAGTTCACAAACACTCAGGGTTTAGCTGACTTCTCTGTTGTCCTCATTGCAGACTAATCTGCAGCTTTATTTGATTTAGCTTTCTGCTGTGTTTTGTGCATCAGTGGCACATTGTCTTTTCTGATTGCTAACTTACTCTATTCAGAGGCAAGCTGGAGTCTCATCTCTTCCTGTAGGAGCCAGGAGCTCAAACCCATGTGAATGTTCTGGAACAGTTTGATTCCCTGCTACATCCTTAATCTGCTGCTTCCATCTCCCTATTTTTTCTGTCTAACTTCAAATCCAGTTTGCTGCATATACTTAGCGTAATTGAAAATTATTTCTCCTGTTGATAGCGGGTGAGGTAGACATGCGAACACCTCCTCTTCTCTTTTTCTCCTGGGCAGCTGATAAGCTGAATTATGTATGAGTCATATTGAACATTTCTGTCTTTTTCAATTATGACCTGAAGCAGCATACAAGTACACTCTTGCATGCCTATCAGCAGGGTGAAAGCAAAGCAAACAGGGGAGGGTTAGAATCAATAAATTGACACGCATTCCCAAGGAAACCTTCAGGGACAGTTAGTGGGTACTCCATGTAACAAATTAATAAATATATTATTCAGTTGTAGTGTGCAGGATTACGTCTAGCATTATAGAGCTTTTTAAGTAGGGCGATTATATGAAATGTAAATTGAGAAGGATGAGCAGTGTGGCAAGAATTTGGCAATATTTCCTACCCTGAACAACCTGATTACAGGAATCTCCACATAGTGCTCTTTAACAAAATGCCTTGCATCTTCAGCTTCGTCGCTATATTAAGAAAGGCAGAGGTAATTATGTTCTCCACTGGTCTCATGTAATCTGCATTCTGTCAGTATTGATTTGCAAATTCCAATTGGCAGGCATAGGGAAAAAGTAGCGCAGGATCTTTCACCAGGGTTTACCGTCGCCCGGCCAGTGTAGTGAGCTCGCTCAGCTGTGAAGAACTGTGCTTTCTCCCAAGAGTTTGGAACATAGGCGTCGTTACACTGCAGTTTGTAGCCTTAATAAACAGTGGTGAGAAATGATCTGAACCTCAGTGAACCTTGATGCTCTGTGAACAGACTGTTCAGCCCTCTGCTGCCCAGAGCATGTTGTGTCATATCAAGGCAACATTGAAGAAATACATTTAGAGCTTAATTCTCCTTGTTTTAAGTTTAATGAATGCTAAAATATTATCTCTAACTTCCATTTCCAGCATTCGTTTACAGAAATCCCTCAGGCCTTGTATCCTAAACTACTTATCTGCTGCGTAACGGAGCTTGTTTTGAGCCCCAGTGCATTCATCTTGGGTGTGCTGCCAAACTCTGCCATGAAGAAGCTCCTGTTGAGGAGAAGCAAAATAGCAACAGAGGGACTACGTACACAGTAGGCTTTACTTTCAAGCTAATCCACTAGGTTAGTTTCACTTGATGGACTTTCCCTGCCAGAAGTCAGGGAAGTTCTGGTGCATTTTAATGGAGCCCCAGATCTAGTAAAACTCCAGAGTACATTGTATCGGGGTGGGAAGCACCTCCATCTGATTGTGGTTCACTGATTACTGAACCATGTCATGAGCTTAATTTCTCTCACCATCTGCTGGCTCCATCCCAGTTCCTGGAGTTACCCAGTTTGAAACACTGCAAATGATAAACATTTGACAGTTGCAAATGATTTCTGCAGAGAGCTGGATCTCCAAAGGCCTGAAACAATATGTCCTGTTGTAAACACTCATCTAACAGCGGTTTCAGCATTACAATGGTAAACAAAAGTTAGCTGTGTTTAATCCTTGTTTATGCTTGGTTAGTTACAAAAGGATCAGTTGGAACATCCCCTTTTGACTAATGTTTGTCTCATTTTCTTTTACATCTTCTTGCCAAGAAAAAATGTGTCAATAACAGTTATAAAATTAGATTGATTATGGAGGAGAGTTTGGTTTGGTGTAGATGCAGTATGTCTGTACGCAAAGTTGAATGCTGCAACCCCAAATGTACACTGTAGCTCATCTTACGAGGGATGAAATGTTCCCTTTCTGTAGAAGAAGATGAGATTAGAAATGTCTTGTCCATCCTCCTGGCCAATACACGACTGTTCTCCCCTGTATTTGCTCAAGGAGCCTAAGAAATAAGTCTTCTATACTCTCCCTGGGAGACTGCCACAAATTCAAATCCCACTGTTCTTTTTCACGGAAGTTGATCTAACTGTCTAGAAGAGACTGATGTGATATTGGGTTAAATGCCCTCTGTAAACATTGCATTCCTGAGTGCTGCAGTACAGAGAGTCTCTGCATGCTTTGCTGCATTGGGAAACTTCCTAAGAGCACTGTGACATGGATAGGAACAGAGCTGCCTAGAAGGATTTTTTGCCTTAGCTGGTGGTGTACCACGTTTTTAACAAAAGTTAAAATTAAGTCAATTATTTGTGGATGAGCGATGTGTGATGCCCTGCCCTGCCCTGCCCTGCTGGAGAGCTGCGTTCACTGTTCAGTCTCAAGCCCCCTGGTGGCAAGGTGCACGTTCTACTCATAAGGAAAGAATGCCTTGCACTGCTCAACAGCAGGTGCCCGTATATTGCTCTGGCAGGCAGACTTAGCAGCCATGTTGACTACCTCAAAGTCTTGTTCGTTTCTCAGCTGCTAAGGTGGTGACTGCAAAATGAGATATTGAGGATAGGGGGGAAATAGGAGGTTTCTTGAGGTTCTGACTCCCCGAGAATCATAGGGGTAGAGATGAGCATTAAGGACTTAATTTTAACTAGGGCCAAGAGCATTCACAATCACTGTTTAACTCACCTTGTATTGCCTGGGTAGTAATAGTTGTTACATCATTGTATCCTGTGTGCTGCTAATACCTAGACACGCCAGGATATCCTAAATGACTGTGGTGCAGCTGTTCTATTTTTGATACCTACAAATCACCCATCACCTCAGAATCTAGGTGCTGAATTCTAAATTTCTGTACTTATGTCAGATTAAACGAGAAATGTAGCATTACTTTAATGTTGTTTTTTAATTTAGTTAAAGAGAGTGGCTTTCCTGGCTGCAAAAGAGACAATTGAGAAGTAATTTTGTCAGCCAAAGACCATAAGAACGGCCATACTGGGTCAGACCAATGGTCCATCTAGCCCAGAATCCTGTCTGCTGACAGCAGCCAATGCCAGGTGCTTAGGAGGAAATGAACAGAGCAGGGCAATTATTGAGTGATCCGTCCCCTGTCATCCACTCCCAGCTTCTGGCAGTTAGAGGCTAGGGACACCCAGAGCATGGGGTTGCATCCCTGACCATCCTGGCTAATAGCCATTGATGGACCTGTCCTCCAGGAACTTGTATAATTCTTTTTAAAGTTGCTGCCTAGTAATTTATTGGGTTTGCATGTTATATGAAGGGATGCAACACTTCCATATTCACTTTCTCCACAGCATTCACATTTTATAGACCTGTGTCATAGTCCCTCGTTAGCTGTCTCTTTTCTAAGCCGAGCAGTCCCAGGCGTTTTAATCTCTCCTCGTATGGAAGCTGTTCCATAGCCCTAATAATTTTTGTTGCCCTTCTCTGTACTTTTTTTCAATTCTAATATCTTTTTTGAGATGAGGTGACCAGAACTGCAGTATTCAAGGTGTGGCGGTATTGTGGATTTATATAGTATTATGATATTTTCTCTGTACCTAATGGTTCCTAACATTCTGGTTTTTTTGACTGCACATTGAGCAGATGTTTTTGGAAAACTATCCACGATGACTTCAAGATCTCTTTCTTGAGTGGTAACCATTGATTTTGACCCCATCAGTTTGTATGTATAATCAGGATTATGTTTTCCAATGTGCATTACTTTGCATTTATCAACATTGAATTTCATCTGCCATTTTGTTGCCCAGTCACCCTGTTTAGTGAAATATCAGTAATTCTTCGCAGTCAGCTTTGGACTTAACTATCCTGAGCAATTTTGTATCATCTGCATATTTTGCCACCTCACTGTTGACCCCTTTTTCCAGCTCATTTATGAATATGTTGAACAGCGCTGGTCCCAGAGCAGATTGACCATTTATTCCTACCCTTTGTTTCCTATCTTATAATCCTTGAGTGGACCTTCCTCTGATCCCATGGCTCCTTATTTAGCTGAAGAGCTTTTGGTAAGGGACCTTGTCAAAGGCTTTCTGAATGTCCACGTACACTATATCCCTGGATCACCCCGTCCACATGTTTGCTGACACCCTCAAAGCATTCTAATAGATTGGTGAGGCATGATTTCCCTCTACAAAAGCCATGTCGACTCTTCACCAACAAATCATGTTCATCTGTGTCCGATAATTCTGTTCTTTACAATGGTTTCAACCAATTTGCCCAGTAGTGAAGTTAGGCTTACCGGTGATCCTCACCTCTGGAGCCTTTGTAAAAAAAAAAATCAGTGTTATATTAGCTATCCTCCAGTCATCTGGTACAGAAGTTGATTTAAGCAATGTGTTACATACCACAGTTAGTGGTTCTTCAATTTTGTATTTGAGTTCCTTCAGAACTCTTGGGTGAATACCATCTGGTACTGTTGATTTATTACTGGTTAGTGCATCAATTTGTTCTAAAACCTCTTCTGTTGACAATGCAATCTGGGACAGTTCCTCAGATTTGTCACCTAAAAAGAATGGCTAAGGTGTGGTAATCTTCCTCACATCCTCTGCAGTGACGACCGATGCAAAGAATTCATTTAGTCTCACTACGGTGGTCTTGTCTTCCTTGAGTGCTCCTTTAGCACCTCGATCGTTCGGTGTCCCCACTGATTCTTTGGCAGGCTTCCTGCTTCTAATGTACTTAAATTTATTTTTTGCTGTTAGTTTAGTTTAGAAAGCTTAGTGTTGTCAATCTCTTCTCCAAACAGGAGAATCAGCAGATCTGTAGAACTTATTAGACCCAAATACCATTATTTCCATCTCTCATCTCTGTTCAAATGTTTAATTAATGGTACATGACCATATAATGTATCCACAATGACCAACTCCGTCAGAAGACTGCCATGCACTGACATTATCAGTCAGGTTCATTCCACTAAGTTTATGAAGCAAGAAATACATCCTTTGAAAAGTTTTGAATGGAATCTCACATAACCAATACAGAGTGGAAAGCCTTGGAAATTGTACCCTGATGTGAAAACCTCCCAAATCAGATCTCCTGAGATTGGTTCAGGAGTGGTTCAGAGAGTTGTCATATCCTGCCTGGCATTCTTGTGGCTTAAATGGTCTTGAAACACTTGAAAACAGTACCTGATGCAGGAAAAGTGTAAGGTCTGGATAGAATTCTGCCAGGTAGAAGTGAGAAAATTATAAATGGCAAACAGAAGAGACAGCAAAATATACTTCCTTGCTACCAGATTCTTGCAATAAGAACTTTTAGCTAGAATGGGGATACATACTACAATCAAGCATATACCAAATAGTTTTCAAAATCCAAAGTACTAAAAATGTGGTTCCATTCTGAAAAGTACCTATAAAAATTCACCATCTTAATCAATTTGTTCTTTTTGTGTATTTAGAGGTATAAACCCTGACTTTAGTGACAAATCATTTCTAGCTATTTTTTAAACTCTCATTATCCTGCTATGCCAACACAGATAATAGAGTGTGGCATGGATTACGTATATTCCTATTTCAACAGAATTGTTGATTGTGTTCCACAAATGACATCTAGGAATATGTGGGTGAGATGAATCATACAAGGGATCCTTTTTATTGTGACACTGTGTTCTCATCTATATAAATGTCCAATTTTTTTTTTAATCTTCCTAAAGTCTTGATGTCAATATCATTTGGTAGAGAATTCTAGAGCCTAATTGTACATTGTTTGTTGATAGAAAGTGTATTTTTTTATTATTTTTATTATATTTAAATATTCTGCCTTTGTTTCATTATATGTCATCTTGTTCTGGTGTTCTAGGAAATACAAATGAGAATGGTAATTGTATCTTTGGTATACCGTTTATTTGCTATACGTTTATCAGGTATCTTCTCTAAAGTAATTAGTTCCTATCTTTTCTCTCTCGCCTCCTATGGACATTTTTTGGTATCTCATACCATTCTTTTGTCATACCTGAACCTCCTTTATTTATGCAAAATTCTTTTTGAGACAAGGTAACCAAATCTGAACACATTATTTCAGATAAGGGCATACCATTGATTTATATAATAGCAATATAAAATTTCCAGTATTCTTCATCCTATTCCTTTTGCATGCTAGCATTGTTTCCTTTTTTTTTTTTTTTTTTTTTTTTGACAACTGCTGCACTTTGAGCAGAGGTCTTAATTGAACAGGTACAGAGAAGGGCTACTAGGATGATCCTAGGAATGGGAAACCTGTCTTATGAAAGGAGACTCAAAGTGCTCGGCTTGTTTAGCCTAACCAAAAGAAGGCTATGGGGAGATATTATTGCTGTCTATAAATATATCAGAGGAATAAATAATAAGAGTGAGAGGAATTATTTAAGCTCAGTACCAATGTGTACGCAAGAACAAATGGATATAAACTGGCCATCAGGAAGTTTAGACTTGAAATTAGACGAAGGTTTCTAACCATCAGAGGAGTGAAGTTCTGTAACAGCCTTCCAAGGGGAGTAGTGGGGGCAAAAGACATATCTGGCTTCAAGACTAAGCTTGATAAGTTTATGGAGGGAGTGATATGATGGGATAGCCTAATTTTGGCAATTAATTAATCTTTGTCTATTAGCGGTAAATATGCCCAATGGCTTGTGATGGGATGTTAGGTGGGGTGGGATCTGAGTTACTACAGAGAATTCTTTCCTGGGTGTCTGGCTGGTGAGTCTTGCCCACATGCTCAGAGTTTAGCTGATTGCCATATTTGGGGTCGGGAAGGAATTTTCCTCCATGGCAGATTGGCAGAGGCCCTGGGGGTTTTTCGCCTTCCTCTGCAGCATGGGGCACAGGTCACTTGCTGGAGGATTCTCTGCACCTTGAAGTCTTTAAACCCCGATTTGAGGACTTCAGTAGCTCAGACATAGGTTAGGGGTTTGTTACAGGAGTGGGTGGGTGAGATTCTGTGGCCTGCGTTATGCAGGAGGTCGGACTAGACAATCATAATGGTCCCTTCTGACCTTAAAGTCTATGAGTCTATGAACTAGCTACAGGGATGCCTGAGTTATTGCCAGAAGCTGGGAATGGGTGAGAGGGGATGGATCACTTGATGGTTACCTGTTCTGTTCATTCCCTCTGAAGCACCTGGCATTGGCCACTGTCGGAAGACAGGATACTGAGCTAGATGGACCTTTGGTCTGACCCAGTATAGCCGTTCTTATGTTCTTATTAACTTTAGTGGTTACAGCGAATTTAGAACTCAGTAAATTGTATCTATAGCTCAAATTATTCCTCCGAGCGTACACTGCCTTGCACTTGTCTATGTGGAATTTCATCTGCCATTGTGTTGCCCATTCACTGAGCTTTGTTAGGCCCCCCTGAAGTCCCTCACAGTCATCTTTACTGTTCACACTAGGCTAACTAATTTTGTGTCCTCTGCAAACATTGCCTCATCACTACTCATCCCTTTTTCCAGGTCATTAATAAAGCTACTAAACTATGCTGGGCCTCATGTAGAAACTTGTGGCACCTCCTGATATTTTTTGCCATGATGAAAATTGTTCATTTAGTCCTTTATTTTAGTTTCTGTCTCTTAGCCAGTTTCTGATCCATGGCAGTACCTTGCTTTGTCAAGAACAAATCGTGTCAAACCAACCTGATAGCTTTCTTTGACAGGGTAACAAGCTTTGTGGCTAGGGTGGAAGTGGTAGACATGATATATTTGGACTTTAGTAAAGCTTTTGATATTGTCTCACATGACCGTCTCATAAACAAAGTAGGGAAATGCAACCTGGATGGACCTGCTATAAGGTGGGTGCATAACTGGTTGGAAAACGTTCCCAGAGAGTAGTTATCAGTGGTTCACAGTCATGCTGGAAGGGCATAACGAGTGGGGTCCCGCAGGGATCAGTTCTGGGTCTGGTTCTGTTCAATATCTTCATCAATGCTTTAGATAATGGCGAAGAGTACATTTATAAAGTTTGCAGATGATACCAAACTGGGTGGCGTTGAAAGTGCTTTGGAGAATAGGACTATAATTCAAAACGATCTGGGCAAACTGGAGAAATGGTCTGAAGTAAACAGGATGAAATTCAATAAGGACAAATGCGAAGTGCTCCAGTTAGGAAGGAACAATCAGTTGCACACTTACAAAATGGGAAATGACTGCCTAGGAAGGAGCACTGCGGAAAGGGACCTGGGAGTCATAGTGGACCACAAGCTAAATCTGAGTCAACAAACCTCATTCTGGGATGTATTAGCAGGAGTGTTGTAAGCAAGACATGAGAAGTAATTCTTCTGCTCTACTCACCGCTGATTAGGCTTCAACCGGAGTATTGTGCCCAGTGCTGGGCACCACATTTCAGGAAAGATGTGAACAAAATGGAGAAAGTTCAGTGAAGAGCAACAAAAATGATGAAAGGTCTAGAAAACATGACCTATGAGGAAAGATTGAAAAAATTGGGTTTGTTTCATCTGGAAAAGAGAAGACTGAGAGGAGACACAACAGTTTTCAAGTACATAAAAGGTTCTTACAAGGAAGAAGGAGAAGAATTGTTCTTCTTAACCCCTGAGGATAAGACAAGAAGCAATGGCCTTAAATTGCAGCAAGGGAGGTTTAGGCTGGACATTAGGAAAAATCTTCCTGTCAGGGTGGTTAAGCACTGGAATAAATTGCCTAGAGAGGTTGTGGAATCTCCATCATTGGAGATTTTTAAGAGCAGGTTAGCTAAACATCTGTCAGGGATGGTCTAGATCAGGTGTGGGCAAACTTTTTGGCCCAAGGGCCACATCTGCGAATAGAAATTGTATGGTGGGCCATGAATGTTCACAAAATTGGGGTTGGGGTGCGGAAGGAGGTGAGGGCTCTGGTTGGGGGTGCGGGCTTTGGGGTGAGGCTGGGGATGAGGAGTTTGGGGTATAGGAGGGTGCTCTGGGCTGGGACCAATGCATCAGGATCGGAGGGCATTGGGGTTTGGAGGGCAGGATGGGGATCAGGACTGGGGGAAGAGTGCGGGAAGGGGTGCAGGTTCTGGCTGCGGGTGTAGGCTCTGGGGTGGGGCTGGGGATGAGAGGTTTGGGGTGCAGGAGGGTGGTCCAGGGATTGAGGGGTTTGGAGAGTGGGATGGGGATCAGGGCTGGGGCAGGGGGTTGCAGTGCGGGGGGGTGGTTCAGGGGTGCAGGCTCCAAGCAGCACTTACCTCAAACGGCTCCCAGAAGCAGCAGTGTGTCCCTTCACCAGCTCCTACGTGGAGGCGTAGCCAGGCAGCTCTGCACACTGCCCCGTCCACAGGCACCACCCCTGCAGCTCCCATTGGAGTGCCAGAGGAGGCCATTGGAGCGTGTAGAAGCCGGAGCGGGGCCATGCCGCGGCTTCCAGGAGCTGCGTGGAGTGGCCCCCGACCCTGTGCCCCGCCTGGAGCACCAGAGCAGGGACGAGCTGCGTGGTGTGGCCCCCGACCCAGCACCCTGGCTGGGGTGCCAGAGTGGGGCCAAGCCGCGTGGTGTAGCGCCGGAGCGGGAGCTCGCCGGCCGGCTTTAAGCGGCTCGGCCAGCTGGCCATAGTTTGCCCACCCCTGGTCTAGATAATACTCATGCCATGAGTGCAAGGGACTGGATTAAATGACCTCTCGAGGTCCTTTCCAGTCCTATGATTCTCATCCCATGAATAGTCTTTTATGAGGGTTTTTGACAAAGTCCAAATAAATTATGTTGACCAGTTCTCCTTTAGCGGCTATTTTATGGAAATATTCAAAGCATTCTAATAGGTTAGTGAGGCTTGATTTTCCTTGGCAGAAGCCATACTGGTTAGACCCTATCACATCATGACATCTGTTGAAGAAGTAGGGCTAGTTAGTCCCTAGCTATCTGAGGGAAGTTGAGAGACAAGGTGGGGGAGGGGATGTCTTTTATTGGACCGACTTCTGTTGGTGAGAGAGACGAGCTTTCGAGCCACACAGAGCTGAAGAAGAGCTAACTGGGGCTCAAAAGCTTGTCTCTCACCAATAGAAGTTGGTCCAGTAAAAGCTATCACCTCCCCCACCTTGTCTCTCTAATAGCCTGGGACCGACACAGCTACAACTGTACTGCATACAACAATGAGGGAAGTTGAGTTACACACACATTGGGGGCATAGTGGAAGACCATGGAATTGCATGGGTATCACTGTGGCCTGGTTTGGTCTGCAGGTCATTTTGCTGGTGATATGTGAGGCAAAATCCAGCTTGACTCCCAGATCACAGATGGAGTTTGGAGGGCTGGCAACTAGACAAAATATTTTATTTGTGAACCGTGTGCACGTTTGATCTGGAAGTCATTCAAAGAAAATAGACCTGGAACCCTATAATTCTGTTTTACAGTTGCTTTCTAAGCATAAGATGCACTTGAATGGAGATTGAGTTAATTCTTTTAGAAAAGAGACACTGATCTAATTAATTTGTAACTTTGGAAGACTTGAGTAGTTGCATCCATAAACACTACTCATATGAAAAGAAGACAAACATCCCATACATTTCAGCTCTACTAGTGTCCCTCAGAAGTTAAAGAATAACAGCTCCTTACTTACCATATGTTTCAAGTTCAAAAGGCCTTTCTTATGGCTGGATCTACTTCAAGATAGCCCGTTCTGAGAGCTTACATGGAGAAGCATAGCAACCTATTACTGACAGCTGTGCTCTCTTTAGTGCATATGTCAACTCTGCTTGATATCTTCTGCTGACTGATAAAGTTAGTCATGATGTGTGTGTAGAGCTATAGAATAGTCTCCCAAGAGAGTTCGAAGAACCCATCACATGGATCTTTGGAAACAAAACTGGAAAAATCTCCTGAAAATGTCATAGGGAGCAAGCCAGCATTAAAGTAATTGTGGCATGTATGTTGTCATTTACTAGTTTATTACAAGGTAACTTGTGTGTATACACGCTCTGTCTCTCATATATATAAAAATGGAAACAGCACCACAGTGATCTTCAGTAACTCCCTATGCAGAAATGAGGGAAGCACACGTCCAGTCAGTAAAAATTGAGAGTAAGTTGTTCCATGGGAAACAGTCCGCAGAGAGAACAAAGCATTATATAGTACCCATCCAGTTGCAGAGAATTCAGTGCAAACACCTACAAAACATCATTAAACCTTATGCTTATGAGAAGCTTCTTACATAACCCTCTCTGGTTAGAGATCCACCTTTTCTTCTCTACTTTCCCATTAAAAATCACAGCCCCAAATAAACCATCCTCAAGATGGGAACCTGTATCCTAATGAGACACCCAGCAAACTGTAAGTTTGAAAGGACACAGTGTGTTAATGAACTCAGATAGCTGAAGCAACCACAGAGCTTCAAAAACCAGACCTCCATGCTGGGAGAAGTATGATAAAGGAATTTCTCATTCATATCTCACCTACAATACGTGCAGAAGAGGAAATTTCATTTATACTTTTCCCATTCCTTCCCCTCTTCAAGAAGACGTATAATCAGACCATTATTATCGATTGACCACCTCTTGATCCCAGCCTGAGGCGTTGACAGTACAAAATGAAGTTGGCTTGCAACAAAGCCCTGCCAATAGTGATTATTTTTACAGTTGGTTTCAATCCATTGAGCTCAGACACAAGGCTCAGCTCCTACTTTTTCTTGTGTCTTTTGTCTTTTTTTTTTTTTTAATACTATTTGGAGTAGGGGAGAGTCTATGGTTAAGGCACCTGTTGAAATATAGTACCAGTTACTGATCAGGAAAAACCATTCAGCCCAGTCTCCCAGGAAGTTGGTGAGAGATTACAGATAAATAGCATTGCCTCAAGAAGTCATCATGTTATTGTTGTTAATTCATTAATTGTACTCTGTTTTTGCACCTAGCACAATTGGTGCACTGAGGGTTCAAAATATTTGCCCTCCATAGGCTCTTTCAGAAGCTCACCTGAATATTAATCTCTCATTAATCTTACGGTACTCAGACAGCTTCTTCCCCATAGCAGTTGCAAACTGTTGATTGTCTTCTACGAAATTTCCAAGTCTAATAATACAGCAGTCATTCTTATTGGTACCTCTCACCTGCTCAGTTTCCTTCTGCTTAGAGCTCCAGAGCTGTTTAAAAAATCCTTTCTCCCAAAGAAAACCAGCGAGCGTGAGGGATGATAAGAGCTCTCTTTTCAAGATTGTCTCTCCAGGATGGATGATGCCAGGGGGAAAAACTGCACTGTGTTCATCTGCCATGCTAATCCTTTGCTCTGTTGCGTCAGTCCCTTTATCGCAGGGGTCCGGCCCAAATGAAATCTCTCCAAATTCTAGATCTGAGTGTTCAATGGAGACATGCAAATGCTGATTTAGAGTTGTAACTTCATGCAGTTATATCCCAAAACTGACATAATGATCTTTTCTTGCCTGGTGAGGATGACTGGAAGCGTTTAAACTGTGGAGTATTTCCTCCAACTTAGAATCCAAAGCCTTGCTTTTTTCTTCACAAATCCACAATTTGTATATCACCGTTACCAGCCAAGCAAGGTTAAAATTCATCTTTCTATGTCTCTGATTTTAATAGTACCTTTGTCATCCTCACTGGCCACCTTGGAGAGGAAAGAAGGGTAGTGAAAGTATTGATGATAAGTTGAGGTAAATATTGTTGGCTGGTGATGTTAAATAGTGTTGTGGGGAAAGGTATATGTCTGGAGGATGCATGGCCCAGGATCAGAGAATATTCAATATAGAGAACAAGAGCAAAGGAGAAAAAGGCTGAGTCTGTGGAAGAGTGAGGGAGATATCCTCCCACTTAAATTATAAATTAATGGAGATATCCCATCTCCTAGAACTGGAAGGAACCTTGAAAGGTCATCGAGTCCAGCCCCCTGCCTTCACTAGCAGGACCAAGTACTGATTTTGCCCCAGATCCCTAAGTGGTCCCCTCAAGGATTGAACTCTCAACCCTGGGTTTAGCAGGCCAATGCTCAAACCACTGTGCTATCCCTCCCATTTTGTTATTCACAACTTCTCACGGCCTGGACATGCACAGCACAGCAGCTTGTGACTACACCATCTCAAACAGAAAACACTCCAGGCAATGCCAAGAGATTGCTCTCTGTTCCAGGAGTGCAGAAAGAGGGTGGCACAGTCTGTCAGTAGCTAATGCATGGTAACCATCCAGAATCTCTGGTCTTCGTATACTGACTGTATCCAATAAAGTAGCACACTAGAGGGCCTAGTGACTCGATTGGTTCAAATTTATCTGCAGGAGCAATGATATCTCATGAAAAATTCTCTGCTGACAGGTTAACGAGAGTCCACCTGATTAGTAAGGAACGTAATTGTTACATTGCAGCTTCCCTTCTTCATGTGCTTGTTATTGAAAACTTTGTAAGTGATCAAAGGACTAATGCCAAGGCTCAGATGCAGTAAAACTGAACTTTTGCCTTCAGAGTGTGTCTTTCACAAAGAAGAGAGAGGAGAAGGATGCAGAAGGATTCTTGTCTTTACTAATCAGACACTAAAAGTGATGGAAGTGTAAAAAGAGAGAGAGAGAGCGCTGTTGCCCCAGGCATGAATTTTACAAACGTTAGTTTGTTGTTCAGTTTGGCTCATTGATCCTATCACAATTGATAATTCATTAAGTTGTGACTACTGTAGCAATTACAATGTGCAGATGAATCTGAACTGCACATCTGGGTGATCCCAACGTGTTAATTATTTAAAAAATACTCTGTAGCTGGCCATCCAGTACATTCCAAGTGCCATTTGATATTATCGAGTCATTTGCTGTGGATGGCAGAGACATGGCCATTTTATTCCTCTGATACTACTTGGTCTCTTTTTTCCCACATTTCAAACAGTGGGATTTGGTTGCCAGTGCAGCCTTTATCCTTTCAGGAAGGAAAATTATAGGGCTTGTAACTCCTTTCCTGTGCTACCTGAATTTTCATCTGTAGCTTATCTTCTCTGTGTCTTTGCCTGTAGGGAGAGAGAGGCTTCTTTCCTTCACTGAGTCATGTAAAGTGTGATAGGTTCATAGAGGTGACCTTCTGGACTCTTGGGTATTAAGATTTAAATGATTGTCATAGCTTTAGGTAATAACATAATGATAACGACTCACATTATGCAGCACCTTTTGTCTCAAAGAATTCCAGAACACTTTACAAACTGTCAAAGCAGCCGCCTTGGAGTTGAAAAGAGGCAACTGGTTCACTTAAGAATGGCCATACTGGGTCAGAACAATGGTCCATCTAGCCCAGTCTCCTGTCTGCTGACAGTAGCCAATGCCAGGTGCCCCAGAGGGAATGAACAGAACAGGTAATCATCAAGTGATCCATCCCCTGTTGCCCATTCCCAGCTTCTGGCAAACAGAGGCTAGGGACATCATCCCTGCCCATCCTGGCTAATAGACATTGATGGACTTATCCTCGGTGAATTTATCTAGTGCTTTTTGAACCCTGTTATAGTCTTGGCCTTCACAACATTCCCTGGCAATGAGTTCCATGCGTTCACCGTGCGTTGTGTGAAGAAGTACTTCCTTTTGTTTGTTTTAAACCTGCTACCTGTTAATTTCACCTAAAAAGAATGGCTCAGGTTTGGGAATCTCCCTCATGTCCTCAGCCACGAAGACCGATGCAAAGAATTAATTTAGTTTCTCTGCAATGGCCTTATTGTCCTTGAGTGCTGCTTTAGCATCTCGATCGTCCAGTGGCCCCACTGGTTGTTTAACAGGCTTCCTGCTTCTGATGTATTTAATTTTTTTGCTGTTACTTTTTGAGTCTTTGGCTAGGTGTTCTTCAGATTCTTTTTTGGCCTTCCTAATTATATTTTTACACTTGACTTGCCAGAGTTTTTTGTTCCTTTCTATTTTCCTAAATAGGATTTAGCTTCCACTTTTTAGAGGATGCCTTTTTGCCTCTCACTGCTTCTTTTACTTTGTTTAGCTTGGTGGCACTTTTCTGGTTCTCTTACTATGTTTTTTAATTTGGGGTATACATTTATGTTGAGGCTCTATTATTGTGTCTTTAAAAAGTTTCCAAGCAGCTTGCAGGGATTTCACTTTTGGCTCTGTACCATTTAATTTCTGTTTAACTAACTTCCTCCCTTTTATGTAGCACCCCTTTCTGAAATTAAATACTATTGTGATGCGCTGCTGTGGTGTCTTCTCTCCCCGCGGATGTTAAATTTTATTATGTTATGGTCACTGTTACCAACTGGTCAGGAGCGCTGCCAGCTTTTCTGCCGCCCTAGGCGGCGGAAGGTCCCGCCCCGAAATGCTGCCCCCCACAGAGGCGGTGGAAGGTCCCGCCACCAAAATACCGCCGCGGTCACCACCCCCCAAATTGTAGGCCCTAGGCGACCGCCTGGGTCGCCTAATGGGTTGCGCCGGCCCTGCAACTGGTTCATATGTTCACCTCTTGGACCAGATCCTGTGCTTCACTTAGGACTAAATCAAGAATTGCCTCTTCCCTGGTGGGTTCCAGGACTAGCTGCTCCATGAAGCAGTCATTTAAGGTGTCAAGAAACTTTATCTCTGCATCCCGTCCTGAGCTGACATGTACCCAGTCAATATGGGGATAGTTGAAATCCCCCATTATTATTGAGTTTTTTATTTTAATAGCCTCTCTAATCTCCCTGATGATTTCACAGTCGCTATTACCATCCTGGTCAGATGGTCGGTAAGATATCCCTACTGATATATTCTTATTATTCAAGCATGGAATTGCTATCCATAAAGATTCTATGGTACAGTTTGGTACATTTAAGATTCTTACAGAATGCAGCAACACTACTCCATAGTTTGATAGTTAAACAGTGCGCACCCCACCCTTTCTTACTTCAGATCTCTCTTTGGGCTAGTCTTCACTAGAAAACTGCATTGAGTTAGAATTCCACCCTGAAGAGTTGCATCCGTTAACTCCATGCTGAGCACGACTTTTTAGACAACATAGACAGGGACACGTCAAGTCCAGTAATGTGCCAGCTGGTCATACGACTACTAAATCGTGGTCAGTATTGCGTTAGTTAACGCAACTCTTGGTGATCATGTTGGAAATGATACTAATAGGATGAAGGGAGGCGCTTTGAAGTACACATCATCTCTGTAACATCTCGCACTATTGAGGCATCCGCTATCAGGTTGTGAAGTTGGTCTGCAGCCTTTGGCTCCTTTGTGATCTCATCTTCCCTCCTCTGGCTCCAGGCAACAGCTACTCTCTGCTCTGCACTGTGGCTCTCGGCTGCTCCCTGCAGCCCTTCTCTGACTGGCTGTGTCCCACACAGCCTCTCGAGGCTGCTTGGAAGCCTCACTTCCACTGCTCCTGTATGGGATGGGGTGTAGTAGGATGCTGAGGCCTCAAAGGGCCTGGTACACCCTGCCACAGATGCCTAAAAATTATCAAGACCAAAGTAAAAACAAGGATTTTGTAATAAATTACTTTGGGATTGTAGTTAATTATGTTATTTGATGTCTGTTGGATAATAATGGGCATACCATTTGCAGGTGGATTGCAGTAATTTCTGGCTGGATGCTGCTATCTTAACCAGTGCCTCATTAGAACTCTTTTGGCATAATAAACAATGCCGATAATCAGTGCCACTGAACGGCTTCATTTTTGCCGATGTTGGCAGATCAACCTGCAGCACTCCTTTCATTTATAGTAATCTGTAATATTAAAAAAATCCAGTGTCCTGTTCTGAGCAGTAACTGATCACACAGTATTGTCAGTCGAGGGCCACTATTTAACTTTGTGGGGTTTGCGTGTTTGACATCTCTGTGTTAAAGTATAGTTAAAAAACATTGATTTTTAACATTTTCTCAAATAGATATCTGTATAATTGTCCCAGGCTTGTCATGTTTGGTACCGTTGTGTTTGTGAAAGAAAGGGCTTTCGAATGATCCCCAACTTGACCCATTTCCAATGACATTGTATTAACAACATTTCCCTGAACTGCAGGACCTGGAGTTGAGAGCTGGGGGATAGGGAGCTCCTGACCCCTCCGCCAGGGCCAGATGGTGACAACACTGCATTTATGATTCTGTAGATTTTTATTAATCAGTCATTAACTTGCCCTTGAAATTACACATGCTGCCAGACTATAAGTAACATCCGTGTTGGTGCAAGAAGGAACTGGAGCTGAGTCAATATTTCATAGTGAAAGTTGATTCTTTTGCCCATCTCCAATTAATACTTTTACATGTGTCCTCCTTGTTATGTGCAGAGTCGTATATTCAATGACTATTAAAAATATTAAAAAGATGGGGCACTAAAAAGAAAAGCACTAAGTGTTAAACAGATCTGTCTGGAACATAAGTTCAGTCGCAAAACTTGACAGCTCATCTTCTCCACTTTCCTAACAACTGTGTCACTAATACTCACTGAAGCACAGAATCAAAATGCCTTCTCTTATCACTTAACCTTTTCTTTTATGGTATATAATTTAAAAAAAATGCAAGCAGCAATGTACATTAGATCTATGCTGCTATTCTAAGACTGACAAGTAGTGTTTTTCTGTAGCTGAAAAATGAATTGCAAAATCTGAACAACATATAGTGATTCATTATCTTATGCCAGTTGTTTATCCAGACATGAAGCACCAGGTTTCATGGAAACTGGACCTCAGTGCCAAATAAAATAAAGTTGTCCTCTTGTCACATTAACTGCTGGTCTTAGGCCTGGTCTACACTACGAGTTTAGGTCGACTTTAGCCGCGTTAAATCGACTTAAGCCTGGACACGTTTACACTACGAAGCCCTTTCTTTCGACTTAAAGGGCCCTTTAAACCGGTTTCCTAACACCACCTCGACAAGGGGATTAGCGATAAAATCGGCCTTAGGGGGTCGGAATTGGGTTAGTGTGGACGGAATTCGACATTACTGGCCTCCGGGAGCTATCCCACAGTGCTTCATTGTGACCGCTCTGGACAGCACTCTCATCTCAGATGCACTGGCCAGGTAGACAGGAAAAGCCCCGCGAACGTTTGAATTTCATTTCCTGTTTGCTCAGCGTGGAGAGCACAGGTGACCATGCAGAGCCCATCAGCACAGGTAACCATGATGGAGTCCCAGTCCCAGTCCCAGGATCGCAAAAGAGCTCCAGCCTGGACCGAGCGGGAGGTACGGGATCTGATCGCCATCTGGGGAGATGAAGCAGTGCTCGCCGAACTCCGAAACGGTAAAAGAAACGGCAAAACATTAGAAAAGGTCTCCAAGGCCATGAAGGACAGAGGCCATAACAGGGACGCACAGCAGTGCCGCGTGAAAATTAAGGAGCTAAGGCAAGCCTACCACAAAGCCAGAGACGCAAACGGAAGGTCCGGGGCTGAGCCGCAAGCATGCCGCTACTACGCGGAGCTGCATGCCATTGTAGGGGGTGCAGCCACCACTAGCCCAAGCGTGTGCTATCAGTCCCTCTCTGGAAACAGGGAAGCGGGTTCGGCGGACGAGGAAGATGAGGATGGAGAGAACATAGATAGCTCACAGCAGCAAGGAAGCGGAGAAACCAGTTACCCCAACAGCCAGGATATGTTTGTCACCCTGGACCTGGAAGCAGTAACCCCCGAACTCACCCAAGACCCTGAGGGCACACAGGGGACCTCTGGTGAGTGTACCTTTGTAAATATTACACATGGTTTAAAAACAAGCGTGTTTAATGATTAATGATTAATTTGCCCTGGCAATCACGGCCAGTACAGCTACTGGAAAAGTCTGTTAACGTGTATGGGGATGGAGCGGAAATCCTCCAGGGACATCTCCAGAAAGCTCTCCTTCATGTACTCCCAAAGCCTTTGCAAAAGGTTTCTGGGGAGGGCTGCCTTATCCCGTCCGCCATGGTAGGACACTTTACCACGCCAGGCCAGTAGCACGTAGTCTGGAATCATTGCATAACAAAGCATGGCAGCGTATGGTCCCGGTGTTTGCTGGCATGCAGACAACATCCATTCCTTATCGCTCTTTGTTATCCTCAGGAGAGTGATATCATTCACGGTCACCTGGTTGAAATGGGGCGATTTTATTAAGGGGACATTCAGAGGTGCCCCTTCCTGCTCTGCTGAACAGAAATATTCCCCGCTGTTAACCACGCGGTCTAAGACTTAGAGCTATTGGGGAAAAGGTGGTAGTCCGGCCTCGCCAAATATCCGTGTGCCTGATGCACCATCAGGAGCTACCCCAAGCTCCATAGCTGTGCTAGTAAGAACATCTCCATAGTGCTACCTGCCAATATGAGGCTTTCAGCTTTTTAAAGGTTATTTTGACATTTATTGTAGTAAACTTTTTTTTATCTTAAAGTTGTAGGTGATGTATCTGAAAGTCTGATCTTTGGAGAGGAGACTGCATGGTTAAGTGCAGGCTTGAATTGCGCTATGGCTGAATTAAACAAAACAAAGTCTTAGGTTTTAACCTCTGGGCTAGTTTTAAACATGGGAAACATGATGAGGAGAACAGTAATGAATGTGGCTTCTAGTGTAGCAGCTGTTCCTGTCTTTTCTCTGAGTACTATCTAAGTTAGCAAATTTGAAGATAACTTAGTGTTTGTTTAAAATCAAGGACTAACTTTTGTCTGTTCACATTTTTTATTTTCAGTCCACTGGCCAACTGTCGTAGCTGACTTCCCTCTGTACTAAAAGAGCAGAAGCCACATAACATATTTTTGGGTTTTTAGAAATCCATACTATCTTTTTAAAGGAAAGCTGTCCCCAATATTTTGATGCTGATGTTTTTCAAGGAGGGAAGGTTTCATTTGTGTGACAATTTCATTTGTTTCAGTATGTTTGGTCTTATCACCTCTTTTGTGTTCAGCCAACGTTCAGCCTTTTTGTGTGTGAAAGGATGCTTTCTGAGTGTTTTATCTCTTTTGATATATAAAGTAATGAAAAAGTGCCCACCATGAGCTCTGACTTTCTTCCCCAACAGAGTGACAGCTGCTCCTTCTTACATTTGGCAAACCCTGTGAACAGAAAATACTTTTGTTAAATGTAACACAAAACTCTTAGTCTGAAGGCATCTGTGCCATTTATGTCTGTCACCTAATATGCTAATCACTGCAGTATATCAAGGTGCTACAGATATAATTAAGAGTTACATTACATCTGTCCCTCACTTGACTGAGTGCTCCTCCAATTTTAATCCTCCTCCTCTCTTGGGACCAACTCGGTAGCTGTCTTGCAGGCATGCTGGGCTATTCTGCTACTTTGAGGCAAGAAAGGCCTGCTTAAAAAGGTGAGCCTTGCACTGTCTTGGGAGTGGTGATACTCCGACTCACCTCAGTTTCCTGGACAGCTGTTGGGACGAGGGAACCAGCAATGGATATGCATTGTTTGTCTCAGGGTATGGTTCGTTTACACTGAGGTAGCACCTAAGGTCCCTAATCATGGAGCCTCTTGCAGAACCCGTCTGTGGTAGGTGCTCCCTGGCACTGACAGTCCCACAAAGATGCTACCTCTTCAAGTACACAGGTGATAGCCATACAGTTCTACTTACATGGTCTGGCTACAGTAATTAATTTACATCACATAGGTTTATGACCCCAGATAGTCTCATTTTTCTGTGCATCAAGGCCAGCTAAAGAGCATTTCCCTGGGGCTATTCATCCCTTTCTCTGGATTCTGCTCTATGTGCTTGAGACACACAAAACATTAAATAGTGAATAAAGCTTAGAGGAATAGAAGTATGATCATTTGAATACTAACTTTTTCAGCTGAATAAGACACCAGCTACTAGGGAAACAAGTGGCAGCTCTAAATTCTTTTCTTGAGTAATAATTGAAGCCATTAGCACAATCATTTTCACTAGTTAATAGTAGGCAAACTCCTGAAATGTTGTGGAGTGAATCACTTATGACTGGCTTTACAGTTGGTGTAATCTGACATTTATATTCAGATGTAAATACAGAAAATGGTAGTGAAATGTGAAAAATGTGATGTGTCATAAAAGATTCAGCCTCCTCATTACATTTATTATATGTTTCTGAGATACCCAGCAAATGGAATGAAAGTGAGACTTGGTTGCCTCGCAGCATAGTTAAGACATTTTCTGAAAGATTTGCAAATAAGAGGCTGAAATGTAAACCAGACTTTTGTTATCTGTAGATTTGAGATGGTCAAACATCAACATAATTATCAGGTGGACCAGTTCTGCTTGAGTGCCCATTGCCTGCAATTGACTGCGCATCTGTTGGCTGTGAGCTGCTGGTTTCCACGGAAACTGCATGTACCACTACCTGTGAATAATTGAGAATGACAGCTGTAATGAGGGAATTTGGGGCAAATTGTGTAAATATTCGTAACCAGATTACACTGATAAAATATTTTCACAGCAGATAAAGACATAACTTCCAGGCTTAAGGAGATCAAACTGAAGAGGAGCAGGAGAGGGTCCATCTGTGTGAAATCCAAGGGAAGAGTGTTTTAAAACCTGTAACAAATTCCCACTGTTTCAGAGCTGTGTTTGAGAAAGTTGGATTCTGTGCGCTGCCTCAAGGGCCTGAAATCCTTTGTAGTTTTGTTCCTGGGGGCAGGTAATTGGAATTCAGGAGCTCTGAATATGTAACTACTCTGTGGGCCAGGAAGGAACAGTCTAGGATGCAGCTGCCTCATTCTCTCCATACTTTGGGGGTACACATGCACACACGTGCATGCCCATACCAGGGAGCTTGGAATAAAACAGCTGAATAATAACAACCAGACTCTTTATCCTTTACATCTTTCATTGATTTAAAAAAAATAGACTCCGGTGTTTTAATATTCTGAGCACGCCTGTGTTCTGCAGTGTGATCTGCATCAGCCAAAGCAGCGGCTACACTAGCTGGCTATTCCGTGTATGTGTGAGGGGAGAGGAAGAGTTCGCTGGTTGTAACAGAATCCGGTGTGATTGCTGCTCAGATTCTGTAGACTTGTATTTATGTTGGGTTGAAATGACCTGAAGAATTTCCATTGCCTGTCTCTGGGTGTATTGTCTCTTGCACTGAGCTTGCCGAAGAAACATGTGCAGTCATGTCAGCAAGGAGATTTGTATTCTGTACTAGCCTAAGGTTAAAAAAAAAACAAAAAAAAACCAGTGACTATTTTGTGTGCCACAACTAATGAGAAGGTTTGGACTGGGACATCATAGTTAATGCTGTACAAAATTAACTTTTCCTTTGAAACTTGATTTTTGTTTTTGCTAGCAGCAGTTTCTCCCCCTGGGTAAAGCTGCAGTGCACACCCATGCAGGTGTGTGTTTGCCAAAGCCAAGGGCTGGAGTGACCTGCAGGAAGAGATGTCGCCTTTTCTTGGGAAGCGTGTGCAACGTCAGCTCTGCTGCACTCTTCTATTCCTGATCCCCTCTGTGCAGCCATCGTTATTTCTGCGGTTTGGGGGGAAAGACTGATTGATGAAACCGTTTTCTCCCTTGAAACAGGGAACTTTAAAAACTTCAAATCTTGACTGTTGCTAGGTTACTTGATTGGATAAATTTAGAAAGCCTTGACTATGCCTTTCTGAATAGGGTAAGACTTCCATTTGCTATTGAAGGTCTGTTGTGACATGAGGTGGTCGCCCAGGGTAAGCATCTTTGCAAACCAGCTAGGCTGAGGATCTGTTGTAGTTCTGACTTGAGAGATGGAACTGGTCGTAAACTGCCTCTGTGCTGAAGCTGTTGATTGATTTGGGGGCAAATAGCTGTAATGAGCTTTCATTGCACCCAACCAACGCCAGGAGTGAATGGAGGATATACTGGCAGGGCCTGGTTGAAAAGGAATTCATTTCCACTTCTTATAGTCAGTGATACACAAACATCCAACAGCCATAATTCTGCATTACAAAGTGAGACGTCTCGGAGGATTTCCATTCTGGTGTGTAAAACAAGGTCCCTTTCAACTTTGTAGGGCTGTTTTTGTGTTTTTGTTTTCACAAAGAACTCTCTGCTGTTGACTGACATGGGCTTGTCAAATTTTATAATAAAGGAGGTTTAAATGGAAAGAAATACACTCGTTTGAATCCCAGTCCGTTCAGGATGCCAGAGCCTTTTCAAAGTGAAATGTGTAACACAGGCTGAATGGTTGAGCGACTTCCATCTGCTTCAGAATCTCTCAAAGATAATCAAGAATGATGAAAATTGTTTCTTCATTTTTGGCCTCTAACCAACCTGTTAGCCTTGTGTCTATAAAACAAGGGAAGTCTCCGGACTGGACATAAATTCTAATGATGTTATAGATCACAACTCTTTTGTCATTATTTGACGTAGGAAGGGTTTGTATAGTTATGGCTTATGTTCATAGTATTCATAAGGAAAAATCCGTAGCCACAAGACATACTAACTAGACAGACCCGTAAGGGCAGTTACAAATCTTACTCTGCCACTTCATGCAGCAAGTGACATCCTGGGGGAGAATGAAAGGCAGAAGATCCCCAGATTGCAGAGTCAGCACCCACAGAGGAGGGTTAATTCCCAGTGCTGGTCTCTTTCTAACAAACCGAGGGACTCTCCTTGTCTAGCATATCAGTCATGCTGTGTTAGTGTCATGACTAAGAATGCCCAATCTTCTCGGTTCAGCTCAGTTGCTGCCGGCTTTGCCATCTTGTTGAATGTGTGTTAGATTCCAGCAGTTGGTGGCCCTGGCTAACTTAGTCTGTCTTATCTAATGATGCTGCAAGACCAATTATGTCGCCCGTGATCACCAGGTGACAGCACTGATGTTTATACACCCAACTCTAGATAATTGTCATCTCCTTCAGTTATCATTTCAGTGGCTGCAGTCTCTGTCTGACACTCTCTTTTTCTCGTCCCTGGAAGTCTTAGTATCGTAACTCGGCAGAGCTCTGCTGTAGGGAATATACAAGACAATAAAAGGAGGGTTATTGGGGTCTAAACCTTCTGTCCTGCAGAGAAGAAGTTAAAGATTAGCAACCTGCTGAGAGAAACTGTTTGCTTGGGACAGGTATAGAGGAGCCTAAATAACAGGAGCAGAATTGGCTGGTGAGGGGAAAAGCATCAAATATACTTGGCTAGTTTGCGCAGTCTCTTGAGTTGCTGAACTACTAATGCACTTGATACTGCAGAACTGGAAAAAATAAACAAACATTGTGTCAATCAGTCCTTTTCGTTATTCTTCACAACAAACCTAGTAATCATATACGGACAAATCACCTGACTCTTACTTTGTCCAGAATGAGAGGATAATGCACTACAAAGTTGTATCCTGTGTCCTTCAGAGAGAGACCTGCAGCCAGAGCACCCCACCCCACTACATGATATTTGGAATATGTCCTGCACTACATGATTTAAGACAATACTTTGGGACAACTGGCCATCTCTCCAGAAATTCCTTCCTCCACTGTTGGCTGCTGAGTCTTCAAGGAACTCTGTACAGAAGTCTTGCCCTAGATTAAACTAGTGTGTTAACATGAGGAAAAATTGGCCTGTCTGGAACACCTTGTTCATCAGCAATACTGAAAGGAAGGCTCATCATAGAATGTCAGGGTTGGAAGGGACCTCAGGAGGTCATCTAGTCCAACCCGCTGCTCAAAGCAGGACCAATCCCCAGACAGATTTTTGCCCCAGATCCTTAAATGGCCCCCTCAAGGATTGAATTTACAACCCTGGGTTTAGCAGGCCAATGCTCAACCCACTGAGCTACCCCTCCCCCATCCGTGGAAGGAACTGAATAGGGTGTCCTTGATTAAAATAGGAAAGGCTGTGTTGAGGCTTTGGCGGCTGCTGCTTATTGGTAGTTTTTGACACGTGGGTGGATGTGTATCTGTCTGTGTGGTCCATCTTTTTTAAAGCTTTCTGTCTTTGACTGTGCATTTTAGAAGAATCTACCTTCTCGGAGGCACATTTGGTGTGGTGGGGAGTTGGGTTGCTGGAAGTTTGTGCCAGGTGTTGCTGGAAGTGGGGAAGCATTTGAATCTAATGATTCACTTTTAGGATCTTGCTCACTAGGTGGCCTGCCTGGGATAATTAGTTTGTAGTGACCACACAGACATTTTTTGAAGTAGTCCGCATGCCAAAGGCCAGACAGAAGACTGAAGTGGTGAACTTCTAGCATTGCATTGTGTTGTATGTGGGGTTCACCTGAACAGAGGTGACCATTGCTGCTGTCCTAGAGCCAGTCAAACATAGGGGCAAAGCAGGAGAGGATATTGGTTTGCTGTTTAATCTCCTCTCCCTCCCTTTGCTTCGCTTCCCATAATAGCATCTTTTCATCGCAATCATAGTAATCTGTGAGCCCTCAGGGTCTGGCTCTGTGTTGGCAACCTTCTAGTGAACCATGCATTGGTTATTATCATGGTTTCACTGGCTGATGTAGACAGGATCCGTGTTACTGTGGTATGGTGCATTCAACACAACTGTGTGTGTTTGTCCCTGTTACAAGGAAACACCACTGTTGAGCATTTCCCTACCAATTTTCCAGTCCGTGTTCTAATCTAGGCTATGGGAGCTTGTGTTCTTTGATCTACGGCATCACATCTGCCTGAAAGGATTAGCAGAAAGCTCCCACCTCAGCAGCTTATGGTTGTCATATACTGACACCTGTATGTTGGCAGTTGCAAGCTAAGCCCATACACTTAAACAAATAAATGAGCTGTGTTCTACATGGATAAAATTGTAGGATGAACCTTGCTTTAATTAGAGATGGTGAAACTCCTCAACACTCCTGCTGTTTGCTATCATAAACATATTGCATACGCTTGCAGCACAATGAAAAGGAAAGGCTTAGAGGGGCAGGTGTTGTTTTAAAGCAACAAATCAAGCTCAAGATAATTGAAAAAGCCACAGTTATTTTCAGAGCAGGTGGATAATACAGAAGGGTTTGAGGGAAATGTGGCTGCCAGACATCTGCTGTAAAATTAATAGACATTACAAGATAGAGTCATAGAGTTTAAGGCCAGAAGGTGCCACCAGAAAATCTAGTCTGACCTCCTGTATATCATAGGCCACCAACCCCACCCAGCACTTGCTCACTAAACCCAACAACCGAAATTAAACCCAAGTATTAGAACTCGCAGGAGACAAGACTATTATGTACTACAGACAGAGGACAGAAGGGACTGAGGTGCACCAGTGCCCAAGGCCCCTGCAATGGCAGGTGAATGATTAAGTGAAATATACCCGAGAATCGTGGCAAGTGACCCACATCCACACTCCATAGAGGAAGGCAAAAACCCCACAAGGTGACTGTCAATCTGACATGGGGGAAATGCCTTCCTGACCCCATCAGTTAGACCCTGAGCATATGAGCAAGAATCAGCCAGCCAAGCACCTGAGAGACAGAATGCTTGGTGTCATCTCAGAGCCCTGGCCCACCCTGTCCAATGTCCCATCTAATACACTTGGAGGGGATCCCTTCCTGATCTCTATAGGTGGCTGGCTGAAAATCTGAAGCATGAGCTTTTAGGAATGTAAGACATAAACTGGAAGTGAGTCCCAGGGCTGCTGAGCCCTGCTCCTATCATCACAGACCGCCCATCATAGAATCGTAGGACAGGAAGGGACCTCGAGAGGTCTCTAGTCCAGTCCCCTGCACTCACGGCAGGACTAAGTATTATCTAGACCATCCATGACAGGTGTTTGGAGATTTTTAAGAGCAAGTTAGACAATGATGGAGATTCTGCAACCTCTCTAGGCAATTTATTCCAGTGCTTAACCACCCTGACAGGAATTTTTTCCTAATGTCCAACCTAAACTGCCCTGGCTGTAAGTCCATTGCTTCTTGTCCTATCCTCAGAGGTTAAGAAGAACGATTTTTCTCCTTCCTCCTTGTAACAACCTTCTATGTACTTGAAAACTGTTATCGTGTCCCCTCTGTCTTCTCTTCTCCAGACTAAACAAACCCAATTTTTTCAATCTTCCCTCATAGGTCATGTTTTCTAGACCTTTAATCATTTTTGTTGCTTGTCTCTGAACTTTCTCCATTTTGTCCACATCTTTCTTGAAATGTGGCCCCCAGAACTGGACACAATACTCCAGTTGAAGCCTAATCAGCGCGGAGTAGAGAGGAAGAATTATTTCTCATGTCTTGCTTACAACACTCATGCTAGTACATCCTAAAATGTTTGCTTTTTTTGCAACAGTGTTACACTGTTGACTCATATTTAGCTTGTGGTCCACTATGACCCCCAGATCCCTTTCCTCAGTACTTCTTCCTAGGCAGTCGTTTCCCATTTTATGTATGTGCAACTGATTGTTCCTTCCTAAATGAAGTACTTTACATTTGTCCTTATTGAATTTCATCCTATTTACTTCAGACCATTTCTCCAGTTTGATATCCGCAAACTTTATAAGTGTACTCTCTATGCCATTATCTAAATCATTGATGAAGATACTGAACAGAACCGGATCTAGAACTGATCCCTGCGGGACCCCACTCATTATGCCCTTCCAGCATGACTGTGAACCACTGATAACTACTCTCTGGGAGCAGTTTTCCAACCAGTTATGCACCCACCTTATAGTAGGTCCATCTAGGTTGCATTTCCCTAGTTTGTTCATGAGAAGGTTATGTGAGACAGTATCAGAAGCTTTACTAAAGTCAAGATATACCATGTCTACCGCTTCCCTGCCATCCACAAGGCTTGTTACCCTGCCAAAGATAGCTATCGGGTTGGTTTGACAAGATTTGTTCCTGACAAATCCATGCTGACGGTTACTTATCACCTTATTATCTTCTAGATGTTTGCAAATTGATTGCTTAATTGTTTGCTCCATTATCTTTGCTGGTACAGAAATTAAGCTGACTGGCCTGTAATTCCCCGGGTTGTCCTTATTTCCCTTTTTATAGATGGGCACTATATTTGCCTTTTTCCAGTCTTCTGGAATCTCTCCCGTCTTCCATGACTTTTCAGAGATAATTGCTAATGGCTCAGTTATCTCCTCAGTCAGCTCCTTGAGTATTCTAGGCTGCATTTCATCAGGCCCTGGTGACTTGAAGACATCTAACTTGTCTAAGTAATTTTAACATGTTCTTTCCCTATTTTAGCCTCTGATCCTACCTCATTTTCACTGGCATTCACTACGTTAGATGTCTAATCACCACCAATCTGTTTGGTGAAAACCGAAACAAAGAAGTCATTACGCACCTCTGCCATTTCCACATTTTCTGTTATTGTTTTCCCCCCCTCATTGAGTAACGGGCCTACCCTGACCTTGGTTTTCCTCTTGCTTCTAATATTTGTAGAATGTTTTCTTGTTACCGTTTGTCTCTAGCTAGTTTTGATCTACTTTTGTGTCTTAGCCTTTCTAATTTTGTCCCTACATACTTGTCATTTGTTTATATTCATCCTTTGTAATTTGACCTAGTTTCCACTTTTTGTAGGATTCTTTTTTTATTTTTAGATCATTAACGATCTCCTGGTTAAGCGAGGGTGGTCTCTTGCCTTACTTGCTATCTTTCATACACAGTGAGATAGTTTGCTCTTGTGCCCTTAATAATGTCTCTTTGAAAAATTGTCGACTGTCTTCAATTGTTTTTCCCCTTAGACTTGCTTCCCATGGGATCTTACCTTCCAACTCCCTGAGTTTGCTAACGTCTGCCTCCTTGAAATCCATTGTTTTTATTTTGCTGTTCTCCCTCCTACCATTCCTTAGAATCATGAACTCTATCATTTCATGATCACTTTCAAATTTTCAACTAGTTCCTCCCTAATTGTCAAAATCAAATCTAGAACAACCTCTCCCCTAGTAGCTGTCTCTACCTTCTGAAATAAAAAATGGTTTCCAATACATTCCAAGAACTTGATGGATAATCTGTGTCCTTCTGTGTTATTTTCCCAACAGATGTCTGAGTAGTTGAAGTCCCCCATCACCACCAAGTCCTGTGCTTTGGATGATTTTATAGTTGTTTAAAAAAAGCCTCATCCACCTCTTCTTCCTGGTTAGGTGGTCTGTAGTAGACCACTACCATGACATCACCCTTGTTTTTTACTCCTTTTATCCTTACCCAGAGACTTTCTACAAGTCTGTCTCTCCTGTTTCCATCTCAACCTCAGTCCAAGTGTGTACATTTTAAATATATAAGGCAATACCTCCTCCCTTTTTACCTTGTGTGTCCTCCTTGAGCAAGCTGTACCCTTCTGTACCAGTAATCCAGTCATGTGTATTATCCCACCAAGTCTCTGTGATGCCGATTATGTCATAGTTGTATTTATTTACTAGCATTTCGAGTTCTTCCTGCTTATTCCCCATACTTCTCATATTAGTATACAAACATCTAAGATACTGATCTGATTCTCACCCAGTTCTGTCTTCTCTCCCTTATCCCTGCTATAACAGCCCATGCTCCCCCCAAATTCCAACCCTTTTCCCAATTCTTCATGTTTTTGACATACAGTCACACTCCTGAATTTGCCCAGCTCTCTTTCAAAATTAATTAAGTTGTTTGGCCCCACAATTCGTATTGGGAGGCTGTTCCAGAACCTCATTCCTCTGATAGCTAGAAACCTTCTTCTAATTTCCAGCCTGAATTTGTTCATGGAATGTTTATACCCATTTAGTCTTTCGCCCGAACTGTCCTTTAGCTTAAGTAGCTCTTCACTTTCCATGGTGTTTATCCCCTGATATATTTATAGAGACCAATCGTATCCCTTCTCAGCCTTCTTTCTGCCAGGCCACAGAAGCCAAGCTCTTCCAATCTCCTGTTATAAGATCGGCTCTCCCATTCCTTTGATTAGCCTCGTAGCCCTTCTCTGCACCTGTTCCAGTTTAAATTAATTTTTCTTGAAAATGGGTGACCAGAATAGTACAGTGTGTTCCAAATGAGGTCTTACCAGTGCCTTGTACAATGGCATTAATACTTCTCTCTCTCTGACGGCAGTGCCTCGCCTTGATAATCCTAAAGTTGCATTTGTCTGTTTCACAGTTACATCACACTCGTGGCTTATTGTCATTCTGTGATCAGCCCACACACCCTGGACTCGCGTCCTCCTCTTCTGCTTCCAACTGATGAGACCCCCAGATTATAGATGAAATCCTTAAGTGCATGACCTTGCGCTTTGTCCTATTGAGTGTCATCTCTTTTCTGCCACTCCAGTCGTCAAGGTCACCCAGATCATCCTGTGTAATAGTCTCATCCTCCTCTGTGTCGACCATGCCGCCCAATTTTGTATCATAAGCAAATTTCATTAGCACCCTCCTACTTTTTTGTGCCAGTGTCATTAATAATATTGAATGATTGGTCCCAAGCCCGGTCCTTGAGGCTCTCCACTAAGAACCTCTCTCCAATCTGATAATTCACCTTTCAGACCAACCTGTTACCTTCTCTGCTTTTAGCCAGTTCCTTATCTACCTTACAATTCACTATTTCTTCTAGTAGTGTCCCTATGTGTGTCTGCGCCCCAGTGCCACCCTCAGTTCCTTCTCAACTGCCCTTGGCCTGAGACGGAGTGAGTAGCAGTCCAGTTTACTTACTTACCTCTTTGTATATGTGATAGTGTTTCGTTTATAGCTATTTTTAGAGTTTCTGTTCCTTTTTGTAGTACTTCTAGAGCTTCCATTCAATTCTTTAAAAAGAAAAGTTCTTTTGACCCATTTTCCTGCCTTTTGTTATGGGATCCCCCCTGTAGGGACATGCTCAGTTCCCCCAGTTTCAAAAAACTGCCTCTCATGAAGGGAGGCAATTCCTGTGATGGACGGACACACTCACTGTGTCTGTACCTCGGAGAAGCACTCATTCCACAGAAGTGCAGTTTCTGCCTACAGCTGAAAGCTTGATCCTGAAAGATCTGGGAGCTAAAGCTGAAACTCCTCCTCATGGAGGGTGCCCTTAAGCCAGCATCAGACCCTGGTCCTGAGTCCTCTTGAGGACGAAGATCGTCCCCGGAGCCATCAAACTCCAGCAAGGGAGAATTTCAGCAGTAGATTAACTCCCATCACAAAGCCTCTAGAAAAAGAGGGGGCTCTGCGGTAGAGAAGGAACTGAGGGTGATTCACCCCCGCAGGGCTAAGTAGCCTTGGGGCAGAACACAAGGGAAGGAGGGTGCACGTGCAGGCCGAACAGACACTGCTATCTACATTCTCCTATTAGAGGCACAGGAGCGCAGACTCACATACAGTGAAGCATCCATAGGGACACACATCTCGAAGAACCATCATTACTGCACAGGGTGAGTAACTTCCTCTTCTCTAATTTAACTAATAATTTCCGGTGTGGTGCCATGTCAAATGCTTTACTGAAGTCCAAGTATATTAGATCTACTGCATTTCCCTTCTCTAAAAAATCACTTATTTTCTCAAAGAAGGAAATCAGAATCACATCAATCTGTTCCGACACTGAGGAAAGAGAAGAGGAGCCACAGGAGGTCAGTGTGGCTTCACAAGGAGTTTGGTAGCTATCTAAGAAGGGATCCATACAGAAAATGGATGGAAGGTCATGGGAATAGTGCGAGCGTGTAGGGACAAAATCAGAAAAGCCAAGGCAAAGAACAAGTTACAGCTGGCAAGAAGTGCTAGAGATAACAGGAAGGGGTTCTTCAAATATGTCAGGCAAAAAAGAAAGATCAAGGATGGTATAGGTCCGCTGCTCAATGGAGAAGGTGATCTGGTAACAGAAGATGATAGGAAGGCAGAGCTGCTCAATGCCTACTTTGCTTCAGTCTTCTCACAAAAAGTAACATGTGACCTTATGACTAGCGAAGTTACTACAGACAATAAAGGGAAAAGTATGGAGATTGGGATAAGTAAAGAACACGTCAGAGATCTTCTGACCAATTTGAATTAATTCAAATCAGTGGGGCCGGATGCTATTCACCTGAGGGTACTTAGGCTTGGTCTACACTAAACCCCCAAATCGAACTAAGGTATGCAACTTCAGCTATGTGAATAACATAGCTGAAGTTCGAAGTACCTTAGTTCGAACTTACCTCGGTCCACACGCGGCAGGCAGGCTCCCCCGTCGACTCCGCGGTACTCCTCTCGTCTAGCTGGAGTACCGCAGTCGACGGCCAGCACTTCCTGGTTCGACTTATCGCGTCCAGACAAGACGCGATAAGTCGAACCCAGAACTTCGATTGCCAGCCGCCGAACTGGCGGCTGGGTGTAGACATACCCTTAATGAATTAACTGAAGAAATCTTGGTGCCACTGGCAATAATATTTACAAACTAATGGGTGAGAGGAGAGGTCCCGGAAGACTGGAGAAGGGCTAACGTCGTGCCCATCTTTAAAAAGGAGGAGCCAGGAAACTATAGACCAGTCAGCCTGACTTTGATACCTGAGAAGCTACTAGAGCAGTGTATAAAACATTCAATTTGCAAATACCTGGAGGATGAAGGGGGGGTAATCACTAGCAGCCACCATGGATTTACTAAGAACAAATCATGCCAAACCAGCTTGATTTCCTTCTTTGACAGGGTAACTGATTTGGTGGATTGGAGGAATGCGGTGGACATAATATACCTGGACATCAGCAAGGCTTTTGATACAGTCCCACATGACATTCTGATAAATAAGCTGGAGAAATGCGGGCTCGACAGAACTACCATTAAGTAGATACATAGTTGGTTAAAAAACCGCAAACAAAGAGTAACTATTAATGGAATGATGTTGGATTGGAGGGAGGTCTCAAGTGGGGTTCCACAGGGATCTATTTGTCTGGTGTTGTTTAACATCTTTATTAATGACCTGGATGTAGGGATAGAGCATACTAATCAAGTTTGCCAATGACACAAAGCTGGGTTGGGGGGAGGGGCGGGTTGCCAGTACTTTGGAGGATAGAGCTAAAATTCAGAGGGACCTTGGTAAATTGGAGAACTGAGCTATAGACAACAAAATGGAATTCAGCAAAGACAAATGTAAGGTGCTACCCTTAGGGAAGAAAAACCAAATGCACAAATACAGAATGTGGGATAACTGGCTTGGCAGCACCACTGTTGAGAAGGATCTGGGAGTTGTGATGGATCACAGCCTCAACATGAGTCAGCAATGTGATGCTGTTGCAAAAAAAGCAAATGCAATTTTAGGTTGTATTAACAGAGGCATAGCATGCAAGTCACGGGAGGGGATAATACTGCTCTACTCAGCACTGGTTAGGACTCAGCTGGAGTACTGTGTCCAATTTTGATCACCAATGTATAGAAAGGATGTAGAGACACTGGAAAGGATCCAGGGGTGAGTGACAAAGATGATCAAAGGGATGGAATGCAGCCATACAAGCAAAGGCTGAAGGAACTGGGTATATTTAGTTTGGAAAAGAGGAGATTAGGAGGGGACATGATAGTGGTCTTCAGATACTTGAAAGGCTGCCATAAAAAAGATGGAGAAAAGTTGTTCTCTTTTGCCACAGCAGGCAGGACAAGAGGCAAAGGGTTCAAACTATAGCATAGCCAATTTAGATTAAATCTCAGGAAAAACTTCCTAACTGTAAGAACAGTAGGACAATGGAACAGACACCTGAGGAGGTTCTGGAAGCTTCTTCACTGGAGGTTTTCAAAAGGAGGCTGGAGCCATCTGCCTTGGATAGTTTAGACCCGACATCTTTGCAGAGGGTTAGACTAGATGGCCCTTGCGGTCCCTTCAAACCCTACGATTCTGTGATTTTAGGATAGTCTGGCATGATCTACGTTTGATAAACCCATGTCGTATTACATCCTGTTCACAGTTTACCTCGATTAATTTAATTAGTCTTTCCCTCACAATTTGTTCTAAAGCCTGGCATACTATTGAGGTCAGACTAACAGGTCTGTTATTACCCATATCACTTTTTTCCCCTTTCTTAAATATAGGTATGATGTTTAGATATTCTTTAGTCATATGGTACTAACCTTGTTCAGATAGAATTATTTAAAATTCTAGGTACTGGACTAGCAATCTCATGCATAGTGTTTTCAGTATTCTGCGATGAAAATTATCTAATCTCTCCAATTGGAGCTCATTCAGATCTTTAACTTTTTCTTTCACCTCAGATGCACAGTTGCCAACCTTCACGTGGTAAATAAGCACCCCGACTTTCACAATAAGCCAAAACATCAAGCTAATCCCCTTTCAAAACAAGGCCAAAACAAGCCAGTCCCTAAGAACCCCAACCATTTAGGTGACTAGATCCCCCCGGCATGCAGTCTGGGACTGTGATGGGCCCGATGTGCACCCCGACACTCTTCTCCCCCCCCTTTGCCCTTGCTTGCCCCGTGCCCCTACTTGCCCCCCCTTGCTCCTGCTTGCTGGGAGCTGATCAAAAAAAGAAGCAACACGCTACAAGCCAAAAACTAGCCAACAAGCAACTCACAAGCCAATTTGCGAAAAACAAGCCCAATTTCTGCGTTTTTTTCGTGGGTTTGGCATGTCTGCTCAGATGTGGTAATTTCCATTTGTAAACCCTCGTTTCCATCAACTGTCCTACCTTCATGCCTATGTTCCATAATGTCATCCATATTGAAACCTGAGGCAAAGTATTCATTTAGTTATTGGGCTATATCTAGATTATCTTTAATCTCCTTCCCATCCACATTGCATAGTGGCCCAGTCTTATATTTCCATGTTCTATTTTTAATTATATAACTAAAAGGCCTATTATTATTTATGTTACTCTCCCTGGCAAAGCTAATTCAGCTTGTCTTTTAGCAGTTCTCACTTTATTTTGACATTTTCTGACCTCTACAATGTAGCTGTCTTTGCTGATTAACCCCATTTTCCATTCCCTGTAGCTTTCTGCTTATTCCTAATTCCCTGTTTGAGGTAGTTATTCATCCAGCTCGGTTTGGGCCTTTCCCTACAAGTTTTTTCCCCTCTTACTTGGGGTAGCTTTTGTAGAGCTGGTCAGAAGAAATTCCAAGCCTTCTCCACATTTAAATCCTTGAGCTCTTCAGTCGAGTTGACTTCTTTAACTAATTCCCTTAATTTCCCGAAGTCTGCTCTTTTGAAATAAAAAAACATAGTTGATTACCTGATTTTGATTATCCTTCCATTTAATTTAAACTGAATCAACTCGTGATCCCTCAATCCAAGTTTATCGCCTACAGCCAGTTCTTCTGTGATGTCCTCACTACTTACCAAAATCAAGTCTCAATTGCATCACCTCTTGTTGGTGCAGTAACAATTTGATGAAGAAAACTCATCTGTCCTATCCAGGAAGAACTGGGCCCTACCAGTATCAGTAGCATTTATCTTCCAATCTATATCCAGGAAGATAGTCTCCCATTATGACACAACTTCAGAAGCATTTCTCTCTCTCATAATAATAATTAATGAGATCTCTGTCCGTAGCTGAGTATGATTTTGTATCAGACCCCTAATACTATCCTAATGCAACCTCTTACAATCCTTCCCCAAAGTGATTTTGACCCAGACAGATTCCTGTTTTGTGCACACTATCACTTCTTATTTCTTTACAGTTGACTGATTTGTTGATGTTCAGTGCTATCCCACCACCTTTACCTTTATTCCTATCGCTCCTAAACAGCACGTGCCTTCCTGAGTGGTATACCACCATGTTTCTGTAATCACTATAATAACCAGTTTGACTTCCTGCACCAGTAGTTCCAGACTTCTTGTATTCATGTACAAGCATTTCAGTTGTTTCCCTTGGACCTGACCCAGTTTTCTAGCCAGATTACATCCAGGCCTCTTAATAACTATAATATCTGGCGACTACTCTAATCAATGTTTATACTTTTTCTCTTTGCTGTCTATACTCTTACCTTGTGGTGTTCCATTAGTCCTTACTATGTCTTCCTTTAGCTGATTTTCGTCCTCCCGTCTGTTGAAGCCAGGAGTGGAGGTTTCATGAGTCTCTCCCTAGTTTAAAGCCACCCTTCTCTGTCGTGCCAGCCTTGGTACCAGAAGGTTAATACCACAGGTGCTCAAGTGGAGTCCATCAGTCGAGAAGGGTCTTCTTTCTGTGAATGCCTCCCTATGGTCAATCATCTCAAAACCTTTGTCATAGCACCAATCCTTGAGCCATCAGTTGATCTTAATCTTTTAATGCTTTTGCCCTTCTTGTTTAGGGACCATAAGTAGTCCCTGAACATCATCTGATCTTCCACTTCTTTCAGCATCTTACTCAGTTGAGCGCAGTTGTCCTTGATCCATTCCATTGAGAATCTAGCAGCGTCATTCATCCTAACAGGCAGCACAATCAGTGGATTTTTTCCTGATCCCATCAGGATCCTTTTCAGCCTAATGTTCACTTGTCCTATACTTGCTCCTGGCAAACTGTGCACTCTACTGTTCTCTGGGTCTGGTCCGGTGACAAGTCTGTTGATTCTTCTGAGTATGGCGTTCCCACTCACATAGACCTGTCAATTCCTAGTGTTGGTCTGAATCTGACTTATGTTCTCTCTTGCAGACCCTTGTATATCATACTCACTTTTCCTTAGGCTCAATGCCCTGGCTATCTCCAGCATCTCTTTCTCTCTTCTACAGGGACTGGTTTCCCGTCTTTTCTTCCTCGCCACCCCATCTTCTGCCTGTTTCTCCTCATTCCCCAGTGCAACAAACCTGTTACTCAACTCAATTTCACCACCACTATCTGATCTCTTCCTCTGTCTTGTCCTCATGGTCACGTTCTTCCATGGATCACTCTCCCCTTCTGGCAGTCCACCCTCCAGGTCTTTTTGTTCAGTAGGTGTGTACAAATCTTGAGTTGTGTGTTCTACCTCCTGTCTCCTCTTCTCCATTATATCTTCATATCCTCATCTGAAGTTCATCCTTGTCTTCAGCTGCATCTTTAATCCTTGGATTGTCACTGCCATGAGCTCTGTCAGGTGACATTTCATGCATAAGCTTCCATCAGATGCATACTCAAAGATTATGTATATCTAACTTCTGCATCTGACCATCTTCTTTGTCTTCTCCTCCAGTTATGGCTCGTGCTGCTTCAATAGCCCCTTGTGAAGCCTCATTGACTGCTGCTTGTTCCTCGCATTCGTTTTGTCAAAGGAATCATAGTCTACTGCACCTTAATTTTGGTGTCTTTTAGGGTTCCCTGGCTTTATGCCATACTTTTGTGGCTTTGATTGCACATTATTCAGTAGGGGCCAAATCCTGCTTGTCTCATTCATGCGAAGACTCCTATCAAAGGTGGTAGGGCTTCACGCACAGGCTTCAGCCTGTATTTCCCCCCCAGATTTGCTTTGGTGCTTCATTTGTAGAGCTCCCTCCAGCCCTTGCTATGCTGTTACCCAAGTAGCTTGTGCTCCCTAGTTTCAAGCTTCCCTTTTGTGTTCAAACTCTGGTTCTTCTCTGTTCATGAGAAGTTGATCCCTTTGGGCTGCAGTCTCTTCCCTTGTTTGACCATAAAACTTACTCCATCATGTTTTGATACATGTTTGCTCTGTTTGTATTTTTTCCCCAACCAGTATCTGGGTAGTCAGAATCCCTCCAGAGCATGATATCCCTCAGCCTGTTACCTTCAGAGTTGATGCCCTCTTTGGTGTCTCCTTTCTTTTTTATTCCTTTGGTTCTAATCCAGAGAAGCACACTCTTTTTTGTGGAATTGTAGCTCACTGGCATAAGTACTTTGGACTGACTCTGTCCCTTCCTCTCCCTCTCTGTAGATTTTACTGAGCAGTATTGATAGTCTAATGGTGAGACTCCTCTCACCAAGTTCCCATTGTGCTTAGCAGATCATAATATTCCTCCTTCAGCAAGATTGCCAGGCTCCGTGCCTTGAGAAGTGCTGAGCCAGCTTTTACCCAACTTGCTGGCAAAATAGCCATAAAAGTCTCCTTTTAAAATAGGAACCGATATGCATAGAACAACCACACAGAAAAGTTCCTTTACCTCCTGGTTAGTTTTTCGTGATCTCCTGTGGCTATATTCTGACCGCTTTGCAGCTACTAATGAAGGAGGAAATAAAATATCGGTGATAATGGGTGCGTGGGAATTTCTGTCTCAATAAGAGCATCGCCCTGCACCCATTCTCTTAAGAAACCCTGGGATATTGTAAATTGCTGTTAATTGTGTTTGAGGGTATGTCCTGGTGTCAGTGAACTGATGGAAAGATCTCCCTCCCTCAGTTGCCTTTGTTGTCCTTTGGTTTCCATGAATACAAGGCGTTCTGCTATGAATTCTCTTCATGCTTTCACGGAGGCCTCTGCAGAAGGGAAGGCAGGCTGCAAAAATATCTCAGAAACGTCAGTTACAGAAACCACTTTCTGGAAGAATGGGCTTCCTGGATGGATAAATGAAGGGTTAGAATCCAAAGCCCCCCTGAGATTCTAACCTTAACTTGTCTATATGGTAACATGAATTTTTGAATTGCCCAGAACATTGTTCCCCTGTAAGTAAATAAGCAAAGAGAGACTCTTTATCATGGTCACGGTGATTTGCTCTTCAGAAACAGGTGTAGGTTAGCATGCCACATCAATATTGGCTTTTAAAATGGTTAAAAGGAAAATGTGTAAATAATGTGAATACGTAGATTTAGTTTAGGAAAGAACAAATGCTGCTTTGAAAATGTAACTAGTTTTCACGTTTTCCAACCTTGTCAGAGGGTGTTGAATATTTATATACAGTAGGAAAAAGGTAATGAATTAGTTTGTTTCATACTAGCTTTTAGTGCAGGAGCAAACAGGCGGAGAATTCTCATATTAGGATTCTGGTTTGTTGCCTTTAGTGCTTGAAAACCAGAGATCACATGGAGAAATGTGTAGATTGGTGCACGAGCTCCCCTCCACGCTCTGGCTAGGATCTGGGCTGCGGTCTGAAGTGTCACATGGGTTTATTCAAATTGTAAAACAAAAAAGGGGGACTCAGTAATGAGAATTTTGCTCTGTTTCCAGAAGGAAACCCATGGAAATGCTTTATATTACCAACTTTATGGTCTAGAATGATTGGCAATTTCTGATTTTAACCTCTGTACAAAACTGTAAATGCCACAATGTATACAGAAGATGTGGTGGTCAGCAGGTCACTGATTGCCTGTGGAGATGTGCCTGTTCCAGCCCTCTCACTGCTGCCCTGGAAATCAAAACAGGGATGCTTCACACTTCCATCAGTGTTGATTTTTTTCCTGATGCCGATAAATGTAGAGATATTAAAGTGAAAACATCCGTGACTTCTCTCTCTAATGGGCAAGAGACTGAGCAGATGGAATATTTTACTAGGGCCAGGACAGAACACTATTTTCACTGCTTATGTGGATTTGAAAGAGTCTCTGACTTTTTCTCTTGGAGGCTCTTGATTTTTTCTCCATGGTGGTCGGAGAAGGTGAGACAAGGTGTTCATTATAAACCCCGGGGAAAGGGAAGAGTGCCAGGGCAGATGTGTGTTCTGTACTCAAACCAACACATCTTAATTTCCCTCTTTGGTGCAGTCTGCCTCTACTGACCACTCTTGCTCTTCCCTTCATTATTTCCTCCTATCTCATGAAGATCTGTAAGTGGACAGCTTGCCTGCTTCGCAGTGAGTCTGTGTGGTGCTGGGGGGAAAGGGAAGAAGCTGGAAGACATGCAACAGAGTTTAAGAGAAAGTAAACTCTTCTAATAGTGCGAAAGGGAGGCAGCCCATAAGGAGACCTGCACTACTGTAGAAGTCAAGTATCAGAGAGGTAGCCGTGTTAGTCTGGATCTGTAAACAGCTATAAAGAGTCCTGTGGCACCTTATAGACTAACAGATGTATTGGAGCATGAGCTTTCGTGGGTGAATACCCACTTCATCAGATAAGTGTCAGCTTATGCTCCAATACGTCTGTTAGTCTGTAAGGTGCCACAGGACTCTTTGTTGCTGTTTACTGTAGAAGTCGTCATGGCCCTTCCCTGGCCCATTTACCATGGAGCGTAAGTCCAAAAGCTGGAACTGCAAGTGCTAGACATTTTAAAATACATTAAAAAGCTTTCATGTGTAAAATTTGGCATTAATTAGATCTGAGAAAACGGGTGGGTCTTTAATATCAAAGGAAAGGGAATTAAACCCTTGCTAGAAAGAGAGAGAATACAGACTTCACCTATTTTGATGTTTACAGGCCTCACCTTTACCTGTACAGCTCCCGTAGCATAGAAACCCCACTGTGACCCTGCCATTGTGCAGCACAGAATGGAAATTAATTTGGAGGTTAGTAGATAATGAAATAAGTAACTTCAGCTTTGTGCATCTTGTAAGTATTGAGGATTTTAAGTGGGAAAATAAGCTTACTAATGGTTTTGGCAGTGTTTATCTGAAGGAGGGTATTTAAAACCTCATTTCAGTAGTGCAGAGGTTAACAATCTCTTTTATTTGTATTTATTTTGGTCAAGGACCAAACTGTGGGAAATAACATTTGTTGGAAGGGTCACAGATTTTATAAACTGCTTCTCAGTTCCTTCTCACTGCCGCATAGTCTGGGTCAGAACTATTATGTCCTCTTGCGTGTGTCGCACTTGAAAAAATTTACGATTATACATAGTTAGTTTTTAGTCTTTAAATGGTAGTTTTTAGTAGTTTCTAGTTTTAGAAAGAAGTTAGGGAGTCTTTTTGGGGGGGGGGATTTTGGTTCCTCGTAAACCCCCACACCCACATGTGGGTACTGAACTATGCTGAAACCCCTGACGTTAAAATCTGCATCTCCTGCCTGTGTTCCTTCTCAGTCAGCAAAGAACATCAACATTGCTTCTACTGCTTGGAAGAAGCCCACATTTCACCCAGATGGAGTATCTACTGTCCTTCTCAAGCCGTACCTGAGAATGCTGGGTTCTCTGCGTTTGGAAGGACCATGAGATCTCATTTGGATCCTGGCCGGGCAAGCCCTCAGTACATCGGCTGCCAGGAGAATGCCTCCAGCTACAGAGTCAGAGGACAGTTCCGGTGGTACCGCCACAATAGACCCCACACTGGTGCCTAGTCAGGAGGTAAGGAAACATGCACATAGTCATAGCAGTAAATCTTCCCCTAAACCTAAGAAGGGAGAGACTCTTTCCATGAGTTCCAGTCATGGGACCGGAACATACTGTAAAGCACACAGGCACAAGAAGAAGCCACATAAAGCGACGGATCCATCAGTACTGAATGCAGCCCACACAGAGAGTTAACATCAGTGCCCCTCAGAGCTAAAGAGCCATCCGCTTTGGGGAAGACTATTGTTCCTGTACCAGTTACCAGGACTGAAAAAGTGCCCTTGACTCCGTGGATGTTGGGGAAAGCACCAGAGCCCCAGGAAGTGCTTGCCTAGGGAGAACCAAGATTCCCATGCCTTCTGGGGCTCTCAACTTCAAGGGAGACATTATCTGCAGCACCAGATGTGCATGTGAGGCACTCCTCACCCCCCATTCTGATGGTGTTCACATTTCCACTGGCTCCGACAGTACTGCCGATGGAACCGGTCTCCGAGTTTTCATCATCAGAGGAATCAGTTTGTGGGTCAGGGACTGTCCATCCCCTTCCTGCCACTACGAGTACCAACAGGCCTTCTACATCGTGGCAGTAATCTCCACTCCTGCCAACACAGAATCACTGGTTCCCTTTGCCCTGGGGCCCTCCACAACAGCCTCTGGATCTATCATGCTGACTCTATTGAGAATCCTGGCCCCAATGCCCACCTTCAGAACCTGTCCGTTCCGTCAGGGAGGAGTCGCCTGTTTCACTGTCTTGAGTGCCTTTGAGTTGACGCTCGGAACCAGTAATGGAAGATGAGCTGCTGGATATATTTCACGCATCAATGCTAAGCAGTGTCACTCTACCAGTCAATGCTGTTATCCTTGAGCCAGCTAAGACAGTTTGGCATATGCCGGCCACATATGTGCGTATACTTACCACAAAAGGGGCAGAAAAAAGATGCTGTGTAACAGACAAGGGATTTGAGTTTCTATTCTCACACCCACCTCCCAACTCACTTGTAGTACAGGCAGTGACAGAATGGACTAGACAACAGCATCCACACTTAACCCCATCCAAGGGGGAGGGCAAGTGACAGGGCCTTTGAGGCGGCAATATCTTCTCTTCCGCAGCCTTCAATTTAGGATTTTGAATTACCAGGCATTGCTTGCCATATATGATTTCCTGAATTACAGCAAATTGGAGGACTTTGCCAACAATCTACCACCGCAAGACCAGGACTGATTCCAGGTAATTGATATGGGGGAAGTGGTAGCGAGGACCTCGCTCCAATCAGTGGTAGATGCAGCAGATACCGCATCATGTTCAATGGTCACGGGAATCGTAATGAGGAGGGAGTCGTGGCTCCACTCCTCCAGTTTTTCCAGGGAGGCACAAAATACCAGAGAAGACTTCCCTTTCGATGAATCATATCTTTTTAACCAGAAAACTGATGGTTCCCTCCATACCTGCAAGGATTTGAGCTACACTCCATTCCTTGGGTATTTACACACCTGCGCCAAAACTTAAGTTCTATTGTCCACAGCTCGCATGTTACAGAACCTCCCAGTTTTTCCACCAGAGACCTTACAAATCACCAAGGAAGCATCAAAAGACTCAGAGATCTCGTTCTCAAGGACCATCCTTGCAGTTTTCCTCCTCCCAGATGCAACCCCCACAGAAGAGGTATTTCTGAGAAACTTTAGAGATCTGCCAACCTCCTTGCCAGCTGCCAACCCAACCCCCTTTCGGGATTGTTTAGCACTCTAACAATGGACAAGTGGGTGTTAAATGTCATCCACCATGGCTATACGATCAAGTGCATCACACTACCTCATTCACATCTCCCTTCCTGATCCTCCTCAGAGACCACTCTTATGACAGCATCTTCTCTCTAGAGGTGAACTCCTTACTACTAAGAGGGGCCATAGAGCACGTCCCTCCGGACTATCAAGGGGGATGGGGTTCTAGTCAGCCTATTTCCAGATACTCAAAAAGAAGAGAGGATGGAAGACCGTTCCTGGATCTCTGCTGTCTCAATTGTTACATCCGCAAACCCAAGTTTCATATGGTCACCTTAGCAGCCATCATCCCATCATTAGAAGAAGATGGATGGTTTACGGCTCTCAATATGCAGGATGTTTATTTTCACATAGACATACATCTAGCCCATAGAAAGCTCCTGAGGTTCACGGTTGGCCCTCAGCATTTTCAATACAGCATCCTGCCATTCAGATTCATCACTGCTCCCAGGGTCTTCAACAAAATTTTCTCTGTCATGGTGGCCTATCTCAGGCATTATTGGGTCCTTGTATTCCTCTATCTCGATGACTAGCTCATAGCAGCACGGTCCAGAAACAAAGTCTGGATCTCAACCTCCATGTTGCTCAGACTCCTTTCCTCCCTCAAAGTCAGCATCAACGTTGAAACATCAACTTTATATCCCACACAATCCCTAGGCTTCGTAGGGGCCACCAACAATTCTAGTCACAGCACGAGCTTCCCTACCAAGGCACAGATTCCAGACTCTGCAGGAACTCATAGCCAGAGTAGTCAACAGTCCCTCTGTCCCAGCCAGGACTTGCCTGTTCCTCCTTGGCCACATGACCTCGTGCACATACGTCACCACCTTCGCTTCTCTCCACCTTCACTGCCTTTAGATGTAGCTCCAGAGAGTTTCCTCACCTATGCGCCATGCCATGGACCTTATGCTGAGAGTCCCCCGCGGTACTCTCCTCCCTCCAGTGGATGGACCCGCGACAGGAATGCACGGGGGTCCCCTTTCTCCCATCCTTCTCGGCAAGGACGATCATCACTGATCGTGGGTAAATGGGTAGCACGCACGGGACACAACATGACACAGGAAACATGGACCCCTCGGGAATCCAGGATGCACATCAACTTGCTGGAATTCAGGGCTGTATGGAAGGCATGCCAAGCATTTCTCTCATCCATCTGCTCCCATCATGTTCTCATCATGTTGGACAACACCACCGCTGTTTGTTACATCAGTGAACAAGGGGGGATGAAGTCAACTTGCTCTATGTGCAGAGGCAGTCAATCTATGGAATTGGTGTATCAACCACAAGATCCTGTGTCTGCAGCCTATCTTCCGAAGACTCAGAACATGATTGCGGACTCCCTCAGCAGCAGAATCATCACTGATCATGAATGGGGGACTCTGACCAGAGACTTCTTCACCTCTCCCGCCAACAACAAATGCAGCACGTACTGCTTCAGGGGGCGTATTGGTCTCTACTCTCAGAGCGATGCTTTCATACTCCGCCAGTGGAACCAGATCAACTACGCCTTCCCCCTTCTGCCACTCCTGCCACTTTCCGTAAGAATTAAGTCTCCCTGCGCCTACATCCCAAGTTGCTGTCAAAGGTCATATCCCAGTTTCACCTCAACCAACCCATCCACTTACCTGCTTTCTTCCTGAATCCTCATGTCTCGGAAGTGGAACGATGACTTCACTCCCTCGACATCCACTGGGCCTTGGGCTTCTACCTACGGAGGACGAGCCCAATCAGGAAATCCCCTAGATTGTTTATTGCAATAGCTGAGAGAGTCATGGAACAGGTGATCTCCACACAGAGAATCCCCAAGTGGATTTCAGGGTGCATTACACTATGCTATCAGTTGGCAGGACTGCCTCCACCCCCTGGCATGAGAGCCCAGGCTTCGACCCCATTCACCCTCCAGGATGTGCCACTTCGGGACATATGCCTAGCGGCCACGTGGAGTTTATTACATACTTTTGCTATGCATTATGCCATGGTGCAGGACTCTGTGATGGATGCCTCATTCGGTGCTGCTGTCCTGTGCTCCACTGTTCCATCCTCTCCTCACACAATCCTCCGACTTAGGGACAGCTTGTTAATCACCCTCAGTGGAATACAGTAGGAACCGTCTCTCGAAGAAGAGGAGGTTACTTTCCTATAACTGGAGGGTCTTGGAAATGTGTGGTCCCTATCTGTGTTGCCCTGCCCGCCCTCCTCTCCCTCTGCTGCAGATCTCTTGGAATTGCTGTGGAGGAGGCACTGGAGATGCAGTCAGTCCGTCCTGCCCTTTATCTCCTCGGATGAAACCATGAGGCGAATTGAGCGCATGGATGGACCAACGGACACTACTGTTTTCAAAATCTCCGCCCCTGGGCACATGATGCGCCTGGGTAAACCCTCAGTGTAATACAGATAGGGACCACACATCTCGAAGAACCTCCAGTTACAGATAAGTAACCTCCTCCTACTCACGCCTCTACTTCTACTTCTACTTCTACTTCTTCTAGTGATGGTCCCTATTGTATTCCACTGAGGGTGATTAAATACCAGTACCTAAGTGGGAGGAGGGTGCGAGGAAGAGGATGGAATGGTTAACACATTAACTTGCATTAACACATGAAATTACATTGGGCACGAGGAGCTGCCCAGAGGGACAGTTTGTGTGTACACAGGGACGGATGAAGCAAGAAATAGAGCTATGACAATCAGGGCCGCCTGGGGGGGGGGCAAGTGGGGCAATTTGCCCCGGGCCCCGGCCGAGAATCCCTTCGGTGGCTACTCACCTGGCGGCGGTCCGGGTCTTCGGCGGCATTTCGGCAGCGGGGCCTTCGGTGCTGCCGAAGACGCGGAGTGACTGAAGGACCCGCTGCAGACTCGGGGCGCCGCCCAGTGAGTACAAGCGCCGCAGCGGGTGGCGCCTTTTTTGATGTCCGCTCCTCCGCTTTGCCCCAGGCCCCCTGAATCCTCTGGGCGGCCCTGATGACAATTTAAATCAGTGGAGCCTCTGCCTCGTAATAGAGAAGAATAATGACTTCCCCTATTCTGTAGGGACTGCTTGTGTGTGTGTGTGTGTGTGTGTGTGTGTGTGTGTGTCAAGGGCCTTGGCTAAAAGGAGTTTGTCACAGTCCACAGTGGCCCTGGTTGTAACGAACAGTGCAGTCCATTGACTAGCTGGACCTGTGGTTAGACACCTGCCATAGCCTGCGGTTGAAGCATGGACCCTAAGGTTTGCTCCACAAGAAGAAATTACCATCATTTACGAGCTCTACTGCGCTTACAGAGTCTCTGCCCTCAGGTGACCTGCCAGCCGTAAAATCATGCGTCTGGGACTGTGAGCGCACATGTGGCAGGAGGCGGGGTATTGAAATCATCCCATTGTCACAGATTGGTGTTTCTTCTAATGGAAATACATTTCAAGAGCCGCTGCTCTCAGAGAGTCCACGAACGCAGAATGTGAACTCTCCAGGCTGTCTCTGCTGCAGCCGTTGCCTAACGCTGTTTTCAAAGCTGAATATACTGTAGGGGCGCAAACAAGGAAATAAACAAAACACCATCTTCATGTCAGCTGTGTTTGAAAACAAAGGAGGTGGGGAAAGTGGAGGGTTTCCAGTGCTTCCCAAGTGGAGACCATCAGCAGGGGAGGAAGAGAGTACTTGTCAAACAGCGGTGTGTACCTGGAGACAGGGTACACTCATAGCAGCAGAGGCAGATTAAGCTTTTGTGGGGCCCTGGACCAGAGCAAGTGGGGGCCCCTCCCCACCCCTTCCACCTGCAGTATCCCCCCCCTCCTGCCGCGAGTGGGGTCAGGGTGCAGGGGCTTGCCCTGTTCCGCCAGCCCGGTGCTTCTGCCGGGGAGTGGGGTCAAGGCATGGGGAGCACCAGGTGGGCGCAGTGGGTCAGGGCACGGGGGTGCCCATTTTTCTGGGGTCCCCCAATTGCCTGGGGCCCCTGGGCACGGGCCCCGTTGGCCAACTGGCTTATCTGCCACTGCATAGCAGCTGCTGAGTTCAGCTTCCTCATGTGGGTTGTGTCTGAACCGGAAGTACTGACAGTTGGCTGGCTGGGTTCCTCGCTGGATATTGCAATGACTTAACGGGCAAAGCATCCTGAGTCATTACCAGGAGCAGAAGGTGGCTCCGTTGGCACTGGCTGTCTGGAATGGACATTGTGGTGCAGAGCTCACATTGGGATGTCTCCGGCTTGCTGCCCCAATGAGGGGGGTACTTTGAGACTGGTGTTTTCTGGAGTTGGTGAGGAGCATGTTGTTGTTTGAGTGCCTGTAGGGTGCTTGACCACAGACGGAACATGGAAGAGACAGACAAAGGCCTGGCCCAAGCAGCTTACGATCTACACAGACAAATGGTAGGCATCAGCTCAGACTCTCAAAGCCCTGGGTGACCTGAAGGTGGGTTCATCAGACAGCAGGGCAGCAGCTTGTAGCAGACAAAATCCAAAACTGCTGTAAATAAGAGAGCCCGATTCTTAGCCTGCAGAGAGCTTTGGAAAAAAGGAATTAAAACCTTTTTAACCCCTTTGCTCCATCCTTTCTGAAAGCAAATTTGGTAAGAGCTGAGGCATTTTCCTTCCGATTCTGGTACCCCTCAGAATGGCTTGCAGGGTGTATCAGCCAAGAATGGTTTCAGGCTGGTCCGTTTTTTCATTTTGTGTCTATTCTATCCACAGATATGATTCAGACCAGCCCTGCTTTACTGTGTTCTGTTCTGTGAATCGCTTTGGGGACCTGCGCCCTCCCCTCCCCCCCGATTCTCAGAGCTCAGTACGTTTATACATAGGGGAAAGCATCTCCAGAAATGAACTTTTCTTTGGTAGGATGCTGCAGGCCAAAGAGGAATAGGGAGGACAAAGGGGGAAGTTGTGGATCTGTGTCTAGTATCATCAGTGCCTCTCTCACCTGCTAAAGAAGATGATTTCCTGTCTGATTAGACACACCGCAGCGCTTCTGCAGCTCAGCTCGCTGTGATCATTACACAAGGCAGGCACTTGGCACAACTGCATCTCTTCTTTTTGGTCATTCAGTCACCCTTTTCTCTGAGAGCCCATTGTGCTCCACAGGAGACATAGTGACAGGGAAGCTGTTCCCACTAGATATCGCTTCGTCTCATTGTCCTCTAGACTGTGGCCAAGCCACGCCATAGTGTGTATTGTGATGTAAAATCACATCTATCCCATCTCTCAGGAGCAAATGTTTGGGGCCAGCACCTGCTGGGAGTGGCATATGCAGACCTACAGGAAATCATTCCTGCGTGGGAAAGAGAAGCGCAAACAAGCATCCTTGACCCAGTCAGGAAGGCAAAGAGATGATTCAACATGGAAGCCCCCAAGGTTCCAAGCCAAACACTGGAGATGATGTTACAGAACATTGTTCGCTGGCTAGCCCAGTACCCAGCTTTGTATCGAGGGGTTTCATGACTGCTGCAGCTTTTCCCCTGCTGGCTTTAAGTGTCAGTTTCTAGTGAGGATAGCTGGAATTAAGAGCCACGGGCTAGTGGATAGTAAACATTTTGGAGGGAAGTGAGGGGGAGTGGGATAAGAACGTAGTATCTGAGAACCCGAAGAGGAGTCGTCCTTTCCAAACAGCACTGTGCCTTTCTCTTCCATTTGGGATACTCAGGGAGCAGGTGTCTGTTGAGAAGACAGGGCTTTCAGGAAAGAACTTGGATTAATTTCAAGCATTTTTTTTTATCAATTGCAAGCTTTATGCTAAAAGAATGTAATATTGGCTTTCTGTAAAGGAAGAAGAGGGGGAGGAGCAGGGTTTTGAGACTCATTTGCCTTACCTTAAAAATCATCATAGGTTACTTTGTATTCACCCTGCCCTGCTAGTGCTATGAAATCCATTTCTCAAACAGGGCCTGTAAACAAAGTGAAATTAAACAATTATTCTGCTGTATGTCTGTGCCCTGACAAGCCCGGGGTACTAGCATCTATCTATAGCTGTCCAGGTTGCTGTGTGGGCACCCATCACTTGTCCTGTCCACTCAGTTCTAATGGGGCAGGATATTTAAATGTACAAGAACGGTGCTGAGACCCAGCTGCTCACAAGAATGCAGGCTGGAGAGGAAGAGGCAACAGATGATGCCTGCACATTGTGCACCTGCCCTACAGCTGGGAAGCTTAATTTTAGTTCTCATCAGCTTGATTCCTCTTTAAATCACCTACACTCTGTACAAATGTCATTGGTGGAATAGAACTTGTGTAAATAAAATTGAGCTCATATAAAATCATACACGTATGGGGAAGTGTCAGTATGGAAGTGGTACCTGCTAACCCCCTCTGAAAGATGAACTGTGTGGCCTGTTATTCAAGGATTGTAAAGCCATTAAAATCAGAGTATTTGACCTTTATGTAGAACCAGTAGCTCTTTAACCTTTTCCATCTGCCTCTGAGTGGACTATACAGTGGAAGGACCAATGGAAATTGAAATTTGGGAATCAAATTAAGGTTTTGGAATAGATAATTGGCTGAACTTGTGAGGCCTTTTCTTCAATTTGATGGCTTTTCTCTGTTTTGCGGTAATGTGATCACTTTTGAACACCGCCTCAGATCAATTCCAAAATTCCAGGGAATATTCTAGGAATCAGTAGGCAGGACCCTATTGATTTTGGTGAAATTCGGAAAACTGGAAGGAGGAAATGGGGATACATGGAGCCACTGGCATCTGGTTAGCACACCCAGCAGCTTCAGCCAGCGTTGGATCACCTAGCTCTGTGAAGGGTTCATAGCTATGGTAGGGGGAGTTCAGTTAGGGCACCAGAAATAACTGGGAGGAAGCAGTGCTGAGAAAAGCTTTCTGATTGGGACTAGCTTCTGAAATTAGGCAGGAGAAAATAAAATTGACCCTGAAGCTGGAAACTAGATGTAATGAAAGTTGGAGGAAACAGGGTCCAAAGCTGACGATCCCCACCCACCTCCAAAGAGAGGAAAAAGCAGGCACTTTCCTTAGTGCTACCGACTCCCATTATTTTATCTCAAGTCTTGCAAAATTTGTTGTTTTCTTAACAGCCCCATTTCCTCAAACCATGTGAGTACCTGAGAATCTCACCTTCTGGCCTCATGGTTGCGGAGAAAAGTTTGAAGTCAAAAACCAGATGGCAAAGAAAAAGACTCAGAATTTATCATTTTAAAAGTTGAATGATTTTTAAGCCAGTCTTGTGGGTTTTGCAGGGCCTGACTTGTGACTTTTGAATGCTTGGGATTGGTGATGCTGTTTCCTCTCCCCTGAAGCTATGAATTTTGTGCCCATGTGAAGCTCAACAGAGGTGAGAGTCCCAACCCATGCTGTAGTGCCTGGAGTAAAGGAGGGTTTGCCTTGCTTTACCAACCCAGGATGATGATTGCAGTGTCTGTGGCGACAGAAGCAAGCAGGAGGACTGTGTAAGGTATTATGAGAATGTGTCTGAATGTGAGGGGCAGGAACAAAAGGAGAATAATTCTAAGACAAATATTCAGTCTAGGGAAGACTGTATATTGTAATAAAGTAGCACTCCTCCGGATTGTTTCATGGGGATTATTTTTTTCATAATGTAAGGCCGGGTCAACACTACAGAGTTAGCTCGACATAAGGCAGCTTACGTTAACCCAATTATGTCAGTGTCTACACTACAGCTTTGCTCCCGCTGATGTAGGTGCCCTACTATACTGACATAACTCCACCTCCACAAGAGGCGTAGGGCATATGTTGGTGTAGTTATGGCGACA